>NC_058378.1:11775267-12079821 GCF_018350175.1 Felis catus
AGAATCCATTCTAAATAACATAATGATGACTGCTAACATTTAGTGAACACAGATGCCAGGCTCAGGGCTAAGAGCTTTACATGTATCTTCTCGGTTAACAATCCCAACAGTTAGATCAGAACGATTATGTCCAATTTATACACATATCGAGGCTGAGACAGGTCACACTCTGGTAAGGGCTGCAGGACTCCCAGCCTGTGCCACTGAGCAGGATGCTGCATGTTGTATGATCTAGTACCTTCTCTGGTTAAACGCTTAACCTGCGCCACAGAGTGAAACTCGCCACAGATGCCATCTTTTCCTAATTAAACAGAGATAAATAGCCGACCAGCAATTGTGGGCTTGAGAAATTGTCGGAATAGAGGCGGCCAGTGTCAATTTCCCTTTTTATCATAAAGCCTCCCAGAGTTGCCCCAGCTGAGGAGTCCCTCACTCAGTTCCCTTCTTTTTGACCTACATTTATAAATAAATGCTAGCAAACGTCCTTTGGGGAAACCTATTTACAGCTGAAGCATGCTCATTCCCCAACCTTGCACAGCAAAATTGCAGCAGGCATATATTATTACATTCCTTCACTGAGAACAGTCCGTGAGACCAGATCGCTATCAGTTTTCTCATCTCAAACTAGCTGCTCAAGGCCTAAGGACTGAGAGACACAGCTAAGGCTGCTGGCTGGGTGACATGGCTTTACTGATCAGTGCAATGAGAAGAAGTTACATCCAAGTATGAAAGGAGATTGTTTACAAGTATGCGTAACACTACGGAGCAAAGGGCTTGAAGATTTTTTGTGGACATAACAGAAAAGCAAACTGCAACTAAAAAACCAAGTAGGAGCAATCCCTGCTCTGGGGAGGACCCTCTAGGTCTGGGGAGGACCTGCTGTTCCTAAAACAATCCCTGTCTATTGGTCCACAGACAATTGTGCCTTTCTGCCACCTGCCTTTGCCAAGAGAGCACTGTCACAGTTGCAGTCTCTATCCTATCTTTACCCCTCCATTCCTCCTATATCGCCGACTGGAATTCAGGCTCCCACTGATTTTCCTTTGCAAACTTAGCAAGGAGTCAGGCTTCCTTAGGAGAGGCGGCAGTGAGCTCCGCCTCTGGCTGTTGGAAGTGGCAGAAAGCGGGTCTCCTTTCCTCGGGTTCCCTTCACCAGCCAGCGCAGACCAGAGCCCAAAGTGCTGCATTGGAACGAGGCTCAGCCACGGTGCGGGCTGCGTCCTCTGCAGCCTATTAGCACTGCCGCTGTTTGACAAAAATACATCCAGATGCTGAAAACTTAACTGCAGGCTTCGGTGATACAACCACAGGGAGAAGCAAATGATTATTGCTTTTTAAAGGCTTTCTCTAGTTTCGACAGTAAATCAAGACAATGGGATTTCTGGGGAAGTATAGCCCGTACTTTTCAGGCACGATGATGTGCCCTGTTAAACAACTAGATCTTATGTGTTTCTGTCCTTCTGTTAGCAGGGATGCCCAGAATTGTCACCCAGAATACGCCTTTCGATCTTGGTAAATCCCAAGTGGGAAAAAGAGACAAACAGAAGTCAAAGCACCAGACCAAAAATTCAGGATCGTGGACACATTAAAAGCCAAAAAAAAGTTTAAGCAACTTCAATATCCAGATTCACGTGTTCAGTTTGATCCACTTAAGCTAAAACTAGATGCCGCCACAAGGGCTTGGGCGGTAGAATCCAGACTTCTCATCGCTATCCTAAGGATCTGAAAGGACCACATATTTGTTCTCGCATATGCAACCGTAGATTATAAAAGAGGCGAACATAACCACAATGCTTGCATTAAAATAGCTCCAAATAGACTATCTGTACTAATGGGAAGAGTTTGCCACTGGCAGTAATTACGTCTGGAAATTGCACACAGAGAAAGAGAAGGAGAGAGAGAAAGGGGTCTTCCTAGTTCCCAACTCCAAAGCCCTGCAGGACAAGACCTCCTCTCATGAATCACGATGCATCATTTACCCAAAGAGGGCTTTACGTTTCTTGGGGTGCTGGATAACAGCTCCCGGGTTGCAGACCCAGGAGGTCCTGGAGCCCCGGCCCTCAGACCCCTGACCCAAGGACCCAAGGACCCAGAGATAGATTGTAGCAATACGATCCCGGCAATACAACAGCCCTTCACCAGGCCCCTAAGGGAACACGTTCTGTGGTTTTCCGAGCGCAGGCACTTCAGGTAAACGGAAGGCTGTCCGGTAGAACTGCCAGAAGCCGTGCTGCGTTCCGACTATGGTAAACAGACCGGCAGCAGAAGAAGCAAACGCTTATGCTTCTTTGGTTCTCTGTAGCCTTGGAGCCGCGTGGTAACCACACGAGTCTCATGGCCCCCCAGAGAAACCAATCCTGACAACTGCCTGGGAACTTACACTCGCTTTCTCCTGACCACACGCAGCCACGTGCCATCACTGACCTTCCCAACCAGACCATGAGGCTCCAGAGGGGGGGGATCCGTCTTCTCCACCGTTGTCTCCCCCCCGCCCCTAGTATGGGCCTGGAGGTCTGCCGTGAGTTATGGGACCGACAGCATGAAGACAGAGAGGGACTGAGACCCCTGTTCTAAACCCAAAGGTGAAGGGGCTGGTAACGGGGAATCTGTGGATTTCCTTGCTCTGGAAAGGCAAGGAGTTCTGCTTTAGGCCTAGGGGGCATTTCTTAGTCTGCTTGGGGCTGCTACACTGAAGTGCCACAGACTGAGTGGCTTGTAGACGGCAGGCATTTGCCCCTCACGGCTGTAGAGGTTGCCGTCTGAGGTAAGGGGGCACAGCAGAGTAGGGTTCTGGTGAAAACGAATACCTCTGGCAGGTTGCAGACTGCTGACTTCTCACTCTGTCCTCACATGGCAGGGAGCACAGTGAGCCCTCTGGGGGCTCTTCTCAGGGCACGCATCCCATTCGGGAGGGCTCCGCCCTCACGACCTGATCACCTCCCCAAGACCCCACCTCCTAACCCCATCAGCTTAGGAATAAGGCTTCCATCTATGAATTTTGAGAAGGACACAAACATCCAGCCTATAACTGAGCACAACACCTAACTAAAGTAAATCTGAAAAAACATGCCGAAATCTAAATATGTTATGCTAATTGTACCTACAGAACAGTGATGCTTGGGACTGTTTTTGTTGTTGTTGTTGTTGTCGTTGTTGTTTAATACAAAGACAGGAAAGAGAGCCTTCAACTCAACTGAAAAAGAAACTGGCCCTGCTTTCAGGGAGACTATGGGAGGCTCTGCACACTTTTAATAAAAAAATATAAATAAACAGTGAACATCCCAGATCATTGGGGTTTTTTGTTTATGTATTTATTTTGGGAGAGAGAGAGAGCAGGGAAGGTCTGACACAGAGAATCCCAAGCATGCTCTGAGCTGTCAGCACAGAGCCCTATGTGGGGCTTGACTGCACAAACCGTGAAATCATGACCTAAGCCGAAATCAAGAGTCGGACGCTTAAATGACTGAGCCACCCAGGCGCCCCATCTCCCAGGTCATTTATGGACTACCACCTACCCCAAATGGCACTTCAGCGATAGCTGGAGTCAATCATGACCTAACTTTTAAATATGAGCACACTATGTATTATTTTTGTCAAAGGCGATCTATTCCGCCAAGAACTTGTAAGTCATACAATTACATCTATTATTTAACAGAAAACAAATTACATAAGCCTCTGAAAAAAACACACTCTTGATTAAATTAATGGTTCCTGGAAAGTCCTTCTTTTCTTGTAAATTATATTCCATAACCTGAGAAAACTTGCATCATCTAGAGCAGAGAAAGCTTAGTCAGCATCTTCTCATCTCATCATCGGGAGAAAGGGCAGGAGCCACGTGTCCTCCCAAGACGGCAGAGGGAGAATTCATTCTTCAGTCTCCTCCTCACTCTGGCCCCCTCCCCCGGCTCTGCACCCACCATCCTTCTCCACAGCCCTTCTGAGGCTTGGGAAATAAGCTCTTCTGGGGGAGGCAGGGTGTCCCCACAGGCCCCACGGGCTGTGCCAGCCCAGTCTGCCGCAGTGACCCTGAAGTTCCGCCACTTTGATTCCCAGCACACCCCCTTCGAGGATTAGGCATCAACACCAGCACAAGTAACTCCCAGAAGGGTACAGGGACACAGGCGGCTTCCTAAAGCAACAAATTACGTGGGAAGGACTGGTCACGAAGCCCAGTCAATTCACTATAAGATTTTATAGCGTTTGGAGCCTCCTTCCCTTAAGTAAATGGGATTAGAGAGTTCTAACCATGGACTTTCCCAGAAAAGCAACAGGCAACAGGAAGCTGGGTCTTCAGTCATCAGAGGAACTCAAAGGGATCATGGAGAATCTAATGAGTACCAGCTGCCCTCATTTGCAGAGGAAAACCCGCCCTTCTCTTCCACCCCTGTCCCATGTCACTGGTATTTTAGCCAAGGGGAGTCTCTAAATGGAACAAAGGATGAGACCACACTGTATCCACATTTGGGAAGCCCATCCCTGTCTTTCTCCGTTAGCCTAAATTTTAACTAACATTTGACTTTCCTTCTAAGGTGACTTTAGAAGAGTCCCCAAAACTCATGTCTAGGTATGTTCCTTATCTTTCCTATCTGGAAATTCTCTCCTTCTGGTAACCTGAATATGCCATACTAACATTTAAATACACTTTCCTTCATTAGGTACTTGGTGGTTTCTACACCCTCATCTTTCCTAAAACTGCCATCAAAGGTCACGGGTGGCCCCCTAACTGGTGGATCCACTGGGAGCTGTCACCCCCACAGTGATCCTGCCGGTCACTACCACTGCCTCCTTCACACACGGCAAATTCCACCTTCTCCTCAATTCTTCTCTCCTGTTCCTGGCTCTCGTCCTCCAACTGACCTTCCTCAAGTCCCTTCCCAGGGTCTTTACCCTCCACCAAACTTTTTACCAGGGCTCGCTCTAGGATTCCACTATCAAATATACAGATGGATGCCACGGAGGTCCCGCGTGCAAAGGGTTACAAAACTGGGGATGATACGCTTTTGAAAAAGACAGGGATTAGTGGAGCCTTATAACTTCATTCGAATCTGCAACTCCCACACCAGCGACTTGTGATACAGCGGTTGATCCAGAAGGACCAGAGTCAGGATCTTGGCAGCGAAGAGCGGTGCCTTGCCACCAGCAAAGCAAGAGCCCGGTAAAGGGAATGGCGGTCCGGCTGTCCCGCTAATGTTTTCACATATCGCACCATGCCAGAGTTATCCGTTTTCCTGGCTGTTCCCTCAGATAAGTGGCATATCCTAAAATATAAATATGAGGTTATTCATTACAAGTTCTGTCGTATTCAGGTCCCTACCTAGAACACCTTGATGGAATCTCGCTATATTTAGAAATCAACCTACACCCCTTACACTGGTCCGCAATGCCTACATGTCTGGTCCCTGCCTACCTTTCAAATCTTCCCGGCTTCTGTGAGGGTCCCTCGATCCCGCCAGGATCCAAACTCCAAATCCAGAACCAATCACATTGTGTATGTTCACACGGCAGAAAAGCACAGTTCCAGTCACTAGAGAATATATGTGTGATGGCACAGGATACCGTTTTTATAAAATTCAGAAGCAAGCAAATCTAAAAATATGTTATTTAGGAGTATGTTGTGAATCCTGTGGTAAAAATCAAGGACACAAAGTGAAGGAGAAACTAAGGGCAAGAGGGCAGCAGTTTCCAGGAGAGGGAGGTGAGCCTAGGATGGGGCCAGGCAGAAGCCCCAGGGAGTTGTATTTTACGTTTAAGCCACATACTCTATACATACATAACCCGTGTTCTTTCATATGCCCCTGGTATTTCATAATTTTATTTTTTTCAAAAAAATTTTTTTCAACGTTTATTTATTTTTGAGACAGAGAGAGACAGAGCATGAACAGGGGAGGGGCAGAGAGAGAGGGAGACACAAAATCTGAAACGGGCTCCAGGCTCTGAGCTGTCAGCACAGAGCCCGACACAGGGCTCGAACTCACGGACCGTGAGATCATGACCTGAGCCGAAGTCGGACGCTTAACCGACTGAGCCGCCCAGGCGCCCCGATAATTTTAGAAGAAATGTTAAGACCAAGTTTGCTGGGCCACACCATGGCTGCCTGCACCCAACTGCAATTCAATTTACTGTGTCCCCGTCTCCACTGCCAAGCTCCTAGTCCTTCTGGATTAGCGCCCCACAACGAGTCGGCTGTTAACAGGAACTGCAAATTTGAATAAAATTATGTCACCGCTAAGCCTTCTCTTTTTCTAAACCCTATCATGTACTTTCTTAACCCTTTGCACACAGAACCTACTCTGCATTCATCCGGCACGTGTAGCGGACCTGCAATTCTCTGGAGCAGCCGTCGTGCAGTGGCTGTTTCCCCAGGACACGGAGGCTGGTGGGCTGGCTGGTTCGGTACCCCATGTCCCACTTTATTCCTAGCTGACACGCGCCACAGCCAACCCGCGTGAGCTTGAGTCTTGGGGGTCCCCAGCGCTGCCCCATCACCCGACACACCCTGGGCCATTCTGACGTCTGCTGGTCTCTTGAGGGATGCTTACATGTCAAAGGGCTCCCTCAGTTCAAATCCTGGCTCCCCCACTCACCCAGAAGCTTGACCTTGAGCAAAGGACTTAAAATGGAAAGAATCATTGGAACCTCTCACTCGAGCTGTTTTAAGGATTAGATGAGACAGTGCACCTACAGCAGTGCCTGGATCTGCTCGGTGAGGGTTAGCATATCATAATAATAATGACCTGCGCTGACCAGAGATGATGATTATAATAATAATAATGTAACTATTATATTATTATCATCATTATTATTATTATTCGTTATCTGAGCTGACCAGAAAGACAAAGCATAAAAACAGAGGTCGCTCTGAAAAATCAAAAGTCAGCAAAGTCTCAGAGCGACATTCAGTCATGTGGCGTATCACAAATGAAGTGGCCAGAGGGTCAGTTACCAGAGAGCCAACAGAGAAAGCAAGGTCCAAACAGAGAAAACTGGGAAACACAGGCTGCACAGCAGCCCGGGGTCTCCCACTGAAAGGGGAAGGAGCTGGAGACAGGCAGCCTGGAATCCACCATCAGTTACCACCAGGGTGGTGCCCGCCCCTCTGCCCCCCAGGAGCCTCGCTTTCCAGACCTGGGGACCAAAATGCAGCGTTCACCATCTGGCCACTGTCGCAGACTATCTCCCTGACCTGCCCTTGCACTGGACCGTGCCCATCGCGGACGACAAGGACGAGGTTCAGTAGGCTGGACCTCCCGTCATCCGCAGACCCACAGTCAAAGCCTCATCGCTCGGCACCACAGACCTGAAACTTGGTCAGAAAGCCAGGGCCACTCTGGCACCTTGTTCTGCCCGCCAGGCTCACAGAGGGCACGATGACCCTCTTGATTCTCTTCGCTTCCTCTTGGTCGGTCAAGCAACACCCAGTGCCAGTGTGGAGCTCGGCGAGAACAGTCACAGGACGCAGCCCAACTCTGCACATCCCTCTCTGTCGCATCCCAGAGCCCGGTAGGCAGTGCCCAGGTGCTGCTGGGCAGGTAGCATGAGTGAGACGCATGTGGGTTCCGGGTGGGAACACAAGGGGAACGGAGCCCTGCTCAGACACCTGTTAGCCATGGGACTTCCCCGCAGTTCCTTAACCCTCCAAGTCTGTGCTCTCAGCCGTAGGACAAGAGGTATGATCCCAGGACAGAGGTGCTGGGAAGGGAAATGAAATAATACAGACAAAGGGCTTAATGGAGTAGCTAAAGTTCATAGATCCCAATAGATATTAGCTGTTCCTCCTCTTTCCCCCTTCTAGAGGACTGTCCTGCAGGATTCTGAAGGGCTCCTAAAAGATCTCCCTGGGGGATCGCAAGTAGAATCTAATACCAGCTTCTGAATGTCTTGACAAATCTTCAAGCTTGCCTGTAAAAACTACAATAGGAAAAACTGAGTCCCAGTGTGATTAACCTTATCAGCAGACGGTAGTTTTAGTGAATCTTTGTCCAACAAGCTCTACAAGTATATCTCTCGACTATTTGAAATTATTTCTGAAAATGAGTAAAAGCAATGTAGATGTCCCAGTGCTGTTCTGTGTCACTGTGACCTGTCACATGGCAGAGATAAAACTTGCTAATCAGGACACTCTTGGAGAAGAAGAGCAAGATTGCCCTAAAAGATACCAATTTTATTACAGTAGCTACTGTCATTTAGGCAAGAGAGTGTTGGCAGAGGGACAGACAAATCTACAGGACACAGAACTCAGAAACATACGTACAACAAAGGTAGCAATTGGCAAAGATAGCCTAGTAAATAAACAGTACGAGGACAATCATTTATGTACATTTTTAAAAACCTTGGGTATGCACCTCACACTATACGCCCTACATTAAGTGGTTATTAAGAACCCAAAGGTATCCCTTGGGTAAATTCCTAGCAGTGCTATTGCTGGGTCAAAGGGTAGGTCTATTTTTAATTTTACCCAAGGGATACAGGAGTACTGATGCATAGGGGCACTTGTACCCCAATGTTTATAGCAGCACTCTCAACAATAGCCAAATTATGGAAAGAACCTAAATGTCCATCAACTGATGAATGGATAAAAAAATTGTGGTTTATATACACAGTGGAGTACTACGTGGCAATGAGAAAGGATGAAATATGGCCCTTTGTAGCAACATGGATGGAACTGGAGAGTGTGATGCTAAGTGAAATAAGCCATACAGAGAAAGACAGATACCATATGGTTTCACTCTTGTGTGGATCCTGAGAAATTTAACAGAAATCCATGGGGGAGGGGAAGGGGAAAAAAAAAAGAGGTTAGAATGGAAGAGAGCCAAAGCATAAGAAAGTCTTAAAAACTGAGAACAAACTGAGGGTTGATGGGGGGTGGGAGGGAGGGGAGGGTGGGTGATGGGTATTGAGGAGGGCACCTTTTGGGATGAGCACTGGGTGTTGTATGGAAACCAATTTTACAATAAACTTCATATATTGAAAAATAAATAAATAAATAAATAAATAAATAAATAAATAAATAAATAAATAAATAAATAAAATAAAGAAACCAAAGGTTAGAAAGGAAAACGCTGAGATTTTCAGAAGGAAATTAAAACAAAAACAAAACCATGACCCTGGAAGAGAGAAGGGTTTCTTCAAACACAGAAGAGGCCTAACTATGAAGAAAACTAGACAAAGTCTCCTACTCTAAGAATTAAGAACGCCTGTTCACTATAAAACTCCAGAAAGAAGAATGGAAAAGACAAGGTTGATGGCACATGTGACCAACAAAGAACTGAATATGCAAAGAAAGTAAGAAAAATTACAGCTGAAAAGACAAATAAGACGTCCGTGCTGGAAGGAGAAAGACCAACAGCCAATAGCCATGCGAAGAGATATTCAAGCACATGATGAATCAAAGAAATGGTAATTAAAACCACCGTGAGATGTCATTTTACATCCCTCATCTTGGCAAAAACTAATGTCTGACAATGTCAAGTACGGCAAAGACATACAGCAAGTCAAATTCTTACACTTCCCTGGCAAGAGAAGATGCTGGAAAACAACTTGGCATGATCTCGTGAACACGAACACATACCCTACAACCCAGTAAGTTCCTTCCTCCGTGTAAATCCTGAAGAAATTCCGGTACGTGTACTTCAGGAGACACTTACAAGCCTGTTCCTAGAAGCTATTAAAAAAAAATAATAATCTTAAGGGAAGAGTCTAATGACCAATAATAGTTTCTATAAATGGTTATTTATTTACAAAGTGAAATACGGTACACTTGCACAAATAAATGATCTACAGCTACCAGCACTGGTGTGAATCAGTGAGAAACATAATGTTCAGTGACATTAACAAGTTGCAGAATACATTGATGGCAAGGGAAATCCTTTTTCAAGCTCAGAAACAAGCAAATAACACACTGGTGTGTGTTTTTAAAAAACGGGAAAGCGGGGCACCTGGGTGGCTCAGTAGGTTGAGCATCCAACTTCGGCTCAGGTCATAATCTCCAGGCTCCTGAGTTGGAGCCCCGCTTGGAGCCCCACGTCGGGCTCTGTGCTAGCAGCTCGGAGCCTGGAGCCTGGAGCCTGCTTTGGATACTCTGTCTGCCTCTCTCTCTGCCCCTTCCCCACTCTGTCTCAAAAGTACATAAACGTTAAAAATTTTTTTTTCTTTACATGAGAAAGCAAGAAAACGAGAAAAAAAATAAGGATAGAGATTATCTACTGGGAAATGAGAATTTCTATCAGGAAAAAGATCCCAGGAAACGACTGAAGCTGGCAATAGTTCTTAAGCTGGGGGGTGTGCTCACATAATGTCAATGTATTGCTAGTGTTCATAACTTACGTATCTGTGACATTATTTTAAATATCTAAAGCTTGATTATTTTGGAAAGAATTTTAAGATCCAATCTGCTATTCGCATCATGTCCCAAAATGACAGAGCAATTCCAAAGCAGGCAGCTGAGTTTATTACATAGTGGCCAATTCAGAAGGACACACGCAAAAGATACTACCAGTAGGAGAGCAAAGAAATACTCTTAACAGTCACCAAAACCAGGATCCATGCGTTATGAGGTTGATGAGGAGATATTATTTTGAAGGACAGCATAACATATACTAAAGACGATTTATTTATGAAAAGATCCAGTTAGTTCATCTGGGGAAAGCCCCGGTAATCTCAGTAAATACCAAGATATTATTTCCTCCCGTATTAATGAAACGTCTGACACGTGTCCTCCCAGTATTAACTTGTGTCAGACACAGTTTCCTGAACCACTGTGCTCTTGAACCTTTTACTAAGCTTTCGTAGCAACTTCAAGAACATCTTCACCAGACACAGGGCAGTCCAAGGCAAATTAAGGGTTTGCGACCAACTGCATCAAATGTGGATATTTTCACTGAGATCCCAGCAAAAGGCAACACCCTGCAATGTTAAAGACTTATACTCTTTAAAAAACACATGGTTCTCCAGGTACACAAAATACTAACAGTTTGATCACAAATTGGGTAAATTGGACAGCCAATGGAAATTATTAAAGTAAGACTATAAAATAAATCTGATATTAAAGTTTGGTTTTTATTTTTATTTTTTTTAATATGATATTGTCAAATTGGTTTCCATACAACACCCGGTGCTCATCCCAACGGGTGCCCCCTCCTCAATACCCATCACCCACCCTCCCCTCCCTCCCACCCCCCATCAGTCCTCAATTTGTTCTCAGTATTTAAAAGTCTCTTATGGTTTGCCTCCCTCCCTCTCTTAACCTCTTCTTTTTTCCCTTCCCCTCCCCCATGGTCTTCTGTTAGGTTTCTCAGGATCCACATAAGAGTGAAAAAATACGGTATCTGTCTTTCTCTGTATGACTTATTTCACTTAGCATAACAATCTCCAGTTCCATCCACATTGCTACAAAAGGCCAGATTTCATTCTTTCTCATTGACACGTAGTATTCCATTGTGTATATAAACCATAATTTCTTTATCCATTCATCAGTTGATGGACATTTAGGCTCTTTCCATAGTTTGGCTATTGTTGAAAGTGCTGCTATCAACATTGGGGTACAAGTGCCCCTATGCATCAGTACTCCTGTATCCCTTGGGTAAATTCCTAGCAGTGCTATTGCTGGGTCATAGGGTAGATCTATTTTTAATTTTTTGAGGAACCTCCACACTGTTTTCCAGAGTGGCTGCCCCAGTTTGCATTCCCACCAACAGTGCAAGAGGGTTCCCATTTCTCCACATCCTCTCCAGCATCTGTAGTCTCCTGATTTGTTCATTTTAGCCACTCTGACTGGTGTGAGGTTATATCTGAGGGTGGTTTTGATTTGTATTTCCCTGATGAGGAGCAATGTTGAGCATCTTTTCATGTGCCTGTTGGCCATCTGGATGTCTTCTTTAGAGAAGTGTCCATTCATGTCTTCTGCCCATTCCTTCACTGGATTATTTGTTTTTTGGGTGTGGAGTTTGGGGAGCTCTTTATAGATTTTGGATACTAGCCCTTTGTCCAATATGTCATTTGTAAATATCTGTTCCCATCCTGTTGGTTGCCTTTTAGTTTTGTTGATTGTTTCCTTTGCAGTGCAGAAGCTTTTTATCTTCATGACGTCCCAACAGTTCATTTTTGCATTTAATTCCCTTGTCTTTAGAGATGTTTCAAGTAAGAAATTGCTGCGGCTGAGGTCAGAGAGGTTTTTTCCTGCTTTGTCCTCTAGGGTTTTGATGGTTTCCTGTCTCACTTTCAGGTCCTTCATCCATTTTGAGTTTATTTTTGTGAATGGTGTAAGAAAGTGGTCTAGTTTCATCCTTCTGCATGTTGCTGTCCAGCTCTCCCAGCACCATTTGTTAAAGAGACTGTCTTTTTTTCCATTGGGTATTCTTTCCTGCTTTGTCAAAGATTAGTTGGCCATACTTTTGTGGGTCTAGTTCTGGGGTTTCTATTCTATTCCATTGGTCTATGTGTCTGTTTTTGTACCAATACCATGCTGTCTTGATGATGACAGCTTTGTAGCAGAGGCTAAAGTCTGGGATTGTGATGCCTCCTGCTTTGGTCTTCTTCTTCAAAATTACTTTGGCTATTTGGGGACTTTTGTGGTTCCATACAAATTTTAGGATTGCTTGTTCTAGCTTTGAGAAGAACGCTGGTGAAATTTTGATTGGGATTGCATTGACTGTGTAGATAGCTTTGGGTAGTTTTGACATTTTAACAAGATTTATTCTTCCAATTCATGAGCACAGAATGTTTTTCCATTTCTTTATATATTCTTCAATTTCCTTCATAAACTTTCTATAGTTTTCAGCATACAGATCTTTTACATCTTTGGTTAGGTTTATTCCTATGTATTTTATGGTTCTTGGTGCAATTGTGAATGGGATCAGTTGGTCCTTCTGTTGCTTCATTATTAGTGTATAAGAATGCAACTGATTTCTGTACATTAATTTTGTATACTGTGACTTTGCTGAATTCATGTATCAGGTCTAGCAGACTTTGGTGGAATCTTTCAGGTTTTCCATGTGTAATATCATGTCATCTGCAAAAAGTAAAACCTTGACTTCATCGTTGCCAATTTTGATGCCTTTGATTTCCTTTTGTTGTCTGACTGCTGATGCTAGAACTTCCAACACTATGTTAAACAACAGCGGTGAGAGTGGACGTCCCTGTCATGTTCCTGATTTCAGGGGGAAAGCTCTCAGTTTTTCCCCATTGAGGATGATAATAGCTGTGGGCTTTTCATAAACAGCTTTTATGATGTTTAAGTATGTTCCTTCTATCCCGACTTTCTCGAGGGTTTTTAAGAAAGGATGCTCAATTTTGTCAAATGTTTTTTTCTGCATCGATTGACAGGATCATATGGTTCTTATCTTTTCTTTTATTAATGTGATGTATCACACTGATTGATTTGCGAATGTTGAACCAGCCCTGCAGCCCAGGAATGATTTGATCACGGTGAATAATTCTTTTTATATGCTGTTGAATTCGATTTGCTAGTATCTCATTGAGTATTTTTGCATCCATATTCATCAGGGATATTGGCCTGTAGTTCTCTTTTTTTGCTGGGCCTCTGTCTGGTTTTTTAGATAGTAAGACTTGCATGTCACAAAACCTAGGGTTTACTTATTTCAAACAGTGCTCAGTCCAACAGACAGACTCCAATAAAATCACCTCACAGCCGTTTCTGTGATTCTTGTAAGGACCATAAATGTTTATATATAATAGTATATTTTAAAGTAGGAACCACTGTCCATTGAAGTTAGACAATATTAGCTGAGCAAACTTTACAAGCTGAATGTGATTGAAATAACATTCGCCATTTGTCTGAGTGCACAGGAAATTATTATAATTTAAAAATTAACTCTCCAACCTATCGTATCTACGATGTGCCTAACACTGACAGTGATTAACGCTACAGACGGCAGACGGAGAAGACCAGCTACGGGCTTTCCAAATTACGGCTGTCAAGATAGGAAAGAGGTCCTATTAAGAAGCCCTTTTGTCTCTAAATGAGGAATACAGGGGAAAGACCAGGATGAATCTGGAACCCAACAGATGTTGTGCTGGCTAGGACTGTCTTAGTTAGCAGGGCACTCTGCCTGGAATCAGAAATACTCTTAGCTTCAAAATATTTGTTCTACTGTCAGTGACAGAGTATTTCTCTGCTCTCTTGCCACCAATGTCTTTGCCCAGGTCCTTCTGAATTGGTCACGACACGATAAAGTCAGCTGTCTACTTTGGAACTGCTCTGTGGTTTAGGACATGATAGAACAGCAACTTTGATCTTAAGGCTCTTTTCAAAGGCATTCAAAATTATATATAAAGTGTGCCATAGGCATTAAGAACGGTACGTTTAGATTCCAAAAGAATTCACATGAATGGTTCCATTAGCTCTACCACATGAAGTACAAGACAGCCAATTTCCAAATGTATTATAGATGCACATACAAGCATGTGCCTATACAAGTAGGCAGGTGTAGAGAGACATGCTGAAAGGGAGAAATCATACATGGTTACGGGCACGACTCTAAAGAAATACAAAATGTTCTGAAGGCCAAACTAGAAGATAAACCTGGAACGCTTCCAGCAGACTGGCATGCATAACAGCAGATTCCAGAGCAACCATTTGCTATTTTAAGATCCACCATAAGGAAAATAAAGAGGGAAAAAAAGTATTTCTGAAAAGTACATTAAAAATTCAAGAACTATAGCATACAGTTAAGGTGCCCTAGAGGACACTATCCAGATTGAATGTGGTATGCAGAGAATATATGCTAAACAACCTATCTATAAAATGTAATGCAAGACATAACATTTTTTAAATAAACAGAAAAATAGGAGCCTTCAGATTAGGAGTATTCTAAGACTTACATATTCAAAAGCTATGCAGAAGCACATGATTCATTTAGAAGTGATGTATTATTAATAAGACTAAGGTTTTGCAATCATAAAGACTGACTCATGATCATACACTTAAAACCTGGAGACAAATATTTGTTAATAAATGTTTCAAAGAGAAAACCTTAACTAACTGTTTCTTTAGCCTTCATTGATTAACTTAGGTAAGTCAGTCACTTGGTTCTTTTTAAAGTGGAAGCCATCACAAAGATTACCTTTTCCTCATAAGTCATCAAAAGATTTCACCAATGCTGCTCAATCGTGATCCTGTATCATTGTTGGAGTATTTCTAACAGCCTGGTCTAAAACAGCTCCGTTATGAGATTACTCCTAACTATTTAGCACAAACTAAGTGCATCCTCCCCACTTTGCTGACTGCTAAAAGCAACAGGTATATTTTAGAAAGAGCATGAGATTAATAAATTTCAGATTTGGTCTAAAGTTAAAATACAGAACTAAGTAGGTGACTACAGTTCATTCTCTCAGGTGCTATCATAGAAGGAGGTGGGGAGGTGAACCCCAAACGGGGCAGTGAGGTCAGCACAGGCTGAGGACAGGGGTAGGTGCAACAGGTGGGTGATGAGGAAGGCAGGTTCACAAGTATGAAAGATCAACATTGAGAGAGAGTAGGTGCATCTGAACTCCAAGTTTGGTTCAAAGGGAACCTCGTTTAGGAACAAGTGACTAAAGGTGATACCTCAGAGCTGGCCAGAAACCAGATCCCAAGTTACGACCCAACTTGATTTAAGCAAGAATATAGTGGTTGTTACGATTTTTTAATACTACCACTAACCTCAGGACAGATTAAAACTCAAAATACTCAAGGACAACTCCGAGCCACGCTGCTTTATTATAAAGGTACCACTCATGGTCTAACCCATTAAATATCTTCCGCTTAAATATTAAACTATGTTGAATGAAGAAAAATGAAACGTTTTTTAATTTTTATTTATTTTGAGAGAAAGAGAGAAAGAAAGTGGGGGAGGGGCAGAGAGAGAGGGAGAAAGAGAATCCCAAGCAGGTCCCACACTGTCAGCACAGAGCCCAATGCAGGGCTTGAACTCACGAACCATGAGATCATGACCTAAGCTCAAAGAGTCAAACACTTAACCAATTGAGCCACCCAGGTGTCCCAAAAATGAAACATTTTTTTAAATCCTCATGAATACTCTACCATAATTAAGTATCCTTGGAATGCTGTCTTAAATTAACTGTGTTAATCTTTAATCACGAAGGTAGACTCTTTCAGTGAGTCTGTCCAATTTTCTAATGCCTACACAGCAATTGGGAATCATGTATATTATCAGGGCACCTGGGTGGCTCAGTCAGTTAAGCATCCAACTTTGGCTCAGGTCATGATCTCGTGGTTTGTGGGTTCGAGCCCTGCATTGGGCTCTGTGCTGACAGCTCAGAGCCTGGAGCCTGCTTCAGATTCTGTGTGTGTCTCTCTCTCTCTGCCCCTCCCCCACTCATATTATGCCTCTCTCTCTCTCAAAAATAAACATTAAAATTAAAAAAAAAAAAAAGAATCATGCATATTATCTACAAGAGCCAAATTACAGAAACAGCCCAAGGGTCCATTGACTGACGAATGGATAAAGAAGATGTGGTACGCATACACAATGGAAAATCACTCAGCCATCAAAAAGAATGAAATTTTGCTCATTGCAACAGCATGGATGGGTGGAGCCAGAGAGTATAATGCTAAGTGAAACAAGTCAGAGAAGGAAAGACACATATTACATGATTTCACCCATGTGGAATTTAAGAAATAAAACAAGTGAGCAAAGGGGAAAAAAACAGAAAGAGACAAACCACGAAACAGACTCTTGGCCATAGAGAACTGATGGCACCAGAAGGGAGGTGGGGGGAAGGGTGAAATAGGTGAAAGAGACTGAGGAGTGAGCTTGAGATGAGCACCAGGTGTGGTATGGTATGGAAGTGTTGAATCTCTGTATTGTACGCCTGAAACTATACTGTAAACGTCATAAATGTAAACCATAATTGTAAACCAAACCTTATATAAACTGTATGTTATATGTTGTGTATATATATATGTTATATATACATACAACTGTATGTTGTATGTCTATACAAACTGTATGTTAACTAACTGGAATTGAAAGACAAACTTAGAACAAAACAAAAAGAAACATGCATAAAAAGTGTCTGTGCTTCTATACAGACAAGGAGTCTGTGTGGATGGCACGTCCCAGCCTGCCGATGTGCAAAATTTAAGGCACAGAGAACGAGACCAGTAACTCCTGAGGAGGACGACTACCACCTGACCCTGCTTTTCTCTCCTGCAACTTCTGGACTACCACTCGGTGTTTTCTCAATGAAGTAACCACAGTAACATTACGAGCTAACCGTCGTGGGGAGCCGACTCTGTGCAGGACCCCATCCTACACATACCTCCTATAACTCACCACAACCCAGTGCGAAGGGTTCTCTTCTGCCACCATTCTCCATTCTTGTTTCACAAAGGAGGCCACTCAGGTTTGGAGAGATTCAGTCAGGTGCCCGGGACACAGGGCCAATAAGCAAGAGTGCCAGGCCTCAAACCAATTGTCTTTAGGCCCAAACCCCAGGGGGGAGCAGTGAGCCATGAAGCAAGACAGACACCAGCAAAGTGTGCTAAGGCTTCCTTTTTTATGCTCAGAACCACTTGGAACCCCAGCTAGGGACACGTAGCTGCTAAGTAGAGAGTCATTAGTTGAACCTGTAACGTCTATAACAAGGCACCGGGTGTCAAGTTCTTCTTCCTGAACCTCGTCTGAAAAGTTGGGCCAACAACACCTTAGTAGTAGTAATAACCTTAAGAGAGTTACGGTGAGGATTAAGTGGGCAATAGGATTGCTTTGATTCCCAACAAGCAGCCAACAGCCCACTAAGCAGGTCTCTGACAACTGATTCCCCCAGTACTTGAACACAGTGAACAATCTTACCTAGGCTATAAGTCTACCTTTTTTTTTTTTCAATGTGTATTTATTTTTGAGAGAGAGAGAGAGAGAACGCAAGTGGGGGAGGGATGGAGAGGGGAACAGAGGATCTGAAGCGGGCTCTGCAGCGACAGCAGGGAACCCGATGCGGGGCTCGAACCCACAAACTGTGAGATCATGACCTGAGTCGGCTGAGCCACCCAGGCACCCCAGTCTACCTATCATGCTGTGTAAACAGCATGGCATGATGCAAACGGCCATCCCAGAAAGGGGAAATGTGGATTCCTTGGGAACCTCCCTGGGGCCCCGAAGTCACACACCTAGATGATGCAGCAATCTCTCCTGCCCCAACATTCTGTGCGCAGTGAGTACTTAAAGAGCCTCAGTCGATAAAACCGGTCTTGCCAAAAACATCTCCAGGGCAAAGGAAGACTGGGTAAATTTCCGAAAGCATTTGTGTTTCACATCTCTTGTTACCCCTCCTAATCAAAGTTTTCTATTTTCGCTTCCCTGGCCTTATGAGGATGTTAGACTCATTGGAGCAGTGGCTTTCCTCTTTAAAAAGAGAATTCAAATTCGGTTACTTAAGAGGAAAGCAGTTGTAAAAATCATCATCTCTTTTTGCTTCCTGTGCACGCTGGCAGGGTGCACAGTATTTTAAAACTTTTTTTTAAGAAAACTTTTTTTCTTACGAGGACAACCTATTTTCAAAAAAAGTCTGCCCATCTGGCCTCACTCTCCTCGCCATCAAACCCAACAGCCACCACCCCCACCCGGCCCCGCCCGCCAGGAACCTCCAAGACATGCCACAACTACACAAGAGTACAGATGAAAATCGCCAGTGCCACATATGTCCCCCTCCTCTTCCAGCACCCACTGGAGACCTAGAAGCCACTAGATCTCACCGGCGATCACTTAAATAAGGCTTGTCACAGGTGCTAACCCCAAACTGGTTAAACCTGGTTCCCATGATGGAAGGTAGGTTAACGACGGAAAGCTGTGTGTCTGGATCCGTGCTTGGGGAGCAAAAGGAGTTTCACCTACCCAACAGCAAACAAAATCCGAAGTCTAGTGAAAGAGCCTACTGATTAAATGCATCTTTTATAGCTATACTTGAACTTAAAGAGGAACGAGATCTCTTCTCCCGGAACAAATTAAACAGTGCTTTAATTATGCCCAAATACTAGTGGTGAGGGGCAGAGAGACCATTTAACTCAGACTTTGATGAACCTGCTATGCTCTTTTCTAAGGTCTCCATACTTGGAAGGGCCCAGCCCAGCCAGCCTGCTGCTTAGTAGCCGTTGATATGGAGGCAAAGGTAGCCAAGGTACAGGACGCACGATGTGGAAAAGAACGCCAAGTGCGTTTAACCTCATGGGAGCAAAGCAGAGAAACCCAGACGCAAAAGCATGGAAACCACTTCTGTGTGCATAGAGCTCTGTGATCATCAGCTCTGGGAAGCAAAGCACAACGCTACTGATTGTACAATATAAAAACTGCGAAGCAAGGAGGGAGGGACAGATGAATCTACCGCAGCCTTTTCTAAACCACTGCACCGTGTGATTAGAGAGAAACCCTGATGAAAGCAGACTTTGAATGAGAAGTTCCAGAGGAGTCTTAGAGATTTTCCCCGGATAAGATCTGATATTATTCGGATAGTGCAAGGGGCTAACGGCCAAAAATATCAATTGGCAGCTTACCTAGGGCACTGAGCTCCAGAGGTTTCTAACACCAAGTAAGGAAAATGAGTCCACGGAAGGGAGATAAAATCCAGATGTTTCCATCGCTCCCGTGTTTTCCCTGGAAGTAGCTGGTCATCCACAGGACGGTTTTAGGGAGTTGTAAACATGCGGCCAAATGCATGGTTAGAAATGAGAAAAGTCCTCGACCTCCATCAACATGGTTCTCTGCTTCACTCATATGGTTATTACTTCATGACAAAGATGGACATTCTAGGGCAGAGTATTTTATTTATTTTTTTTTTCAACATTTATTTATTTTTGGGACAGAGAGAGACAGAGCATGAACAGGGGAGGGAAAGAGAGAGAGAGAGACACAGAATCGGAAACAGGCTCCAGGCTCTGAGCCATCAGCCCAGAGCCTGACGCGGGGCTCGAACTCACGGACCGCGAGATCGTGACCTGGCTGAAGTCGGACGCTTAACCGACTGCGCCACCCAGGCGCCCCTAGGGCAGAGTATTTTAAAACTGTTTTTAAGAAAACTTTTTTTTCTTACTAGGACAACCTATTTTCAAGAACAGTCGGCCCATCTGGCCTCACTCTCCTCCCCATCATACCCAATAGCCGCCGACGCCCCCCGCCCCGCCCGCCAGGAACCTCCGAGACATGCCACAACTAGGCAAGAGTACAGATGAAAGTCGCCGGTGCCACCGATGTCCCCTGCTCTTCCAGCACCCACACGCGCACCTCCTTCTGTGTCTACTCCTCCTCCCCCACACATACCCTGACGCTACTCTGTGTTCCAGAACCACTTTTAAGGCGGGTTTTGTGTTTTACATCAGCTGTGTCTTCACCCGACCCCTCCACACAGAAGTTCAACACCTGCCTGTAAGTCACATGTACTTACTCAAGGGTTTTTGGAAAAATTTTCTATAGCCAGAGATATGTTTTTCATTTCTTTCTTGTATCCTTAACAAGTATTTATTGCAAAGATTGAAAAAAAAAAGCCCCACATAGGTCTGAGGGTGAAAAGAAATGAAATATATAGGGTTTTTAAATTTTTTTAAATGTTTATTTATTTTGGGGGGGGGGGGGCGGGTAGAGGCAGAGAGAGAGAGGGAGAAACAGAATTCAAGGCAGACTCCAGGCTCTGAGCTGTCAGCACACAGGCCGACGCAGGGCTCGAACTCACAAACCATGAGATCATGACCTGAGCCAAAGCTGGCTGCTTAACTGACCGAGCCACCCAGAAATATACAGTTTAACGAAAGTATATACTCCAACTAAATTGAAACAACTTTCTAGTTGTTGCTATTCAGTCACATTTTTTTTAATTTACTTATATTATTTTGAGAGAGGGAGGGAGGGAGGGAGAGAGGGAGAGAGGGAGAGAGAGAGAGAGAGAGAGAGAGAGAGAGGGAGAGAGAATCCCAAGCAGGCTCCACTCTGTCAGTCCAGAGCCCGACATGGGGCTCAAACTCACAAACCATGAGATCACGACCTGAGCCAAAATCAAGAGCCGGACGCTCGACCGACTGAGCCACCCAGGCGCCCCAGTATTAGTCACATTTTAGAATTATCCCACCAGTCTGCTGTTAGCCATTGACATCCCCAACCACCTGCCTGAGACTGAGACCACCAGTGAGCCCTGCCACCCCCCCCCCAACTTTACACCCTGGATCTACTTGTACCACAGTGCCCTCCAACCTGCCAAGCTTCTTCCCACCTAAGAGCTTGGCACTTGCTGCTTCTCTGTGTGGAAGGCTCTTCCCCTAGATGCTGTCAGGGCTGGCTCGTTTTCATGACTCATGACTCAACCCAAATAGCACATCCATAAAAATCAGCCAACGATCAACCTAAGACACCCCCCTCCTCTTACCCCCAAACTCTCTATTGTTCTGTCTCTCATTACTGTGTTGTTTTTCTTCTTCAAAGCGATATCCCGGTCTTCCATTATCTGGTTCGCTTATTTTGTTTATTGTGGGAATCTTCCTGTCTTCCAAGGGAAGCTTCCCATGAGAAGGGCGTTTGTCTATTTTGTTCACCATTCGGTCTAACCCCAGCACCTAGAGTAATGACTTAACACATTAAGCACTCAGCAAATGAATAAAGGGAGGGGGGAAATGTCCAAACTATACCTAAATACCTAAAGCTAACTTTAGAGCAATTTTTAGTGATAAAAATTTTAAGCGGTGTCTAACAGTTCACCAATGGTAGGGTTTTAAGTAGTATCCACCCTGACAATTTTCACTAAAAAGCATATTCATGCCTAGAGTACGTGAATTATCCAAACACCAAAAAGCTACCTGGGTAAAAATGGTACAAGTATTTCCAAGCAGATCTCCTTTATCATTTTTTTGCTCACATTATTTCAATTACATTATGCATTTGGAAATGTGAAAGGAACATTCCATCCATATTTACTCTAAAAAACCGGTAAGAAATTAGAAGTATATTTCGCCTGGTAAAAAGGCAATCGCACACAGAAGCCTATTTGTATCAGAAGCAGCCAAGACAAAAACAAAATGATCTTTCGGTGTGTGGGGGGAAATTAAATTAGAAATCTGATTAGATGACATTTAGAAAGTGATGAATGCATGTTCATGCTAACTATAATTTAATAACAATTTAATATTTTATGAATAACAAACAGCTCAGCCTATCATCATCAAAAGAAAAGAGAGATCACCATGGCATATCCAAGGTACTCAAAATTCCCATTCCCATTATGGAAGACCCAAAGATTAAAAAAAAAAAAAAATTTTTCCTACAGTAAAATATCTCAAATGAGACATTTAATCACCTCTGTTCTTTTTGGAAGACTGAAGAATAAAACAAAAACAGAATCATCAATAGCCAAGTTTTTTCCAATCGCATGGACACCACGGTGGGGAAAGAATTGGAAAGGCTTACAAACTCCCAGTATATCCAGATTAACATCCTAAAATACCAAAAGGCAAAATTCCTTTTAACCAGCAAACTAAATCTATAGCTATAGAGCATTCAACATGGGAAAGCGGGGAAAACCTAATGGCAGTCAGTTTACAAAATTAGCGAAAACAGGTCAATGAAATCTAAAGATTTTAAGTTCTCCCATGTTAGGTTTCCCCCATAGCTACATGCAAGTATTATGCAATACACATTCCACCTCCATCCTCGTAAGGCGCTGACAGTCCTCCCCCAGAAAGGCTGAAGAAGAAAAGGCGATGCAGAGACGTCCTGGAAATCTATCAAGATCAAAGCCATTTTGCTTAAAGCTTCATCCCTAATGAAATATTTCACGAGTCATGCCCAGGAACCTGAGAAGGACAGCGCTGACACAGAGTGGGGCTAACATCCACCCTCTGTGTGGTAGCTGGCCACGTTCCCCTCCTCCCAGGCGGGAGCCACACGGACCGCCGACAGGTCAACGGAGGGAACATCGGACCTTTCCCAAGACAGCCCGTGCTGCCATTGGCTGCAGCCTGCCACAACCCCGGGACTCCTGGTCTCCTGAGGTCAGTATCCCAATCAAATTCGGTTCCCTTTGGCTGGATGGGTATCCAGGAAAATGAGGAACTATTCTTGCTGTTTGTTTTTTTGTTTTGTTTTGAGAGAAAGAAAGTCATCCTGTACTTAGAATCACAGCTTTCAAAAGCAAAAACAAAAACAAAACAAAATCCCAGCTTTCAAAAAGAAATCGCCATGGGCTCCTTACATGCAAACCATCACAGGGCTTCAATAATGCCCTAATTTAGAGAAAACAACTATTGACAGACCGCACTGCTTACTCCTGGTCTTCCAGGTAAGAGGGATCAAGCTATCATAATCCATCCAGTCGAAAAGTTAGAGCAAACAAAAGGATCCTCACCATCGTGCCCAGAGATATTACTCAGCAAAGCTGTCCTCACCGGAGACAAACTGCTAAAGCAGTCTTTGTTCCTCTGGGAAAAAAAACAGAAAACAAAAAGCTGGACCACAATTCTGTTGGATGGGAGGTCCCTACTCTAACCCTACACGGAATTTTACGTGAAGATGGGAAATTCTGAGGGTTCACACATCATTGTGGTGCCTACTTAGGTGATGGTTAATCATCATGCTTCTCTCCCCTATTCTGCAGGTAGAGGGTCCACCCCTGGAAATCTCCAGAAGGACAGACTCCTAAAGCTGCCAGCAGGGATTCCCCCAAACACCACTGCAGATATCTGCAGTCTGTTTCATCAAATATGCAGCACAGCAGGCTTTGGAAATCGAATAGAAAGGCTTTGGTTATAGCTTCCTTGGACGATCTTAGAATGCTAAGTGTTAAGAGTCAGTGTGCAAGGACGAGGTTGGTTTTGTGCGTTAAGTTTCTTTGTTGCTTCGTTACTTTTCTGAATGTTTTTGCTCAAACCCAAATAAAGACATCTAGCTTCATCTCAAGCAATTTCACGCCAAGGACAGTCTCTGGTGACTACGCATTTTCTCGTTAAGTCTTGCTATCCAGAGATCGGACCTAAAGCGCTAGAACCTAATCGGTACGCCCTGATGTTTTCATGCTCTCAACTCCAAACTGATGATATGTGAGGTGGCAAATGCTCTAAGCTCATGGAGACCTTCCACACTGCAGTGTGATCTGTAACTGGAATCATCAACACTCTCTTCTGCCCAATGGGCAACATGAAATGTAAGTGTTCCATGGAATTACTGTTCTCTTAAATACACATCACATGACTCAGCGATGGAACAATGTCTAAAAATAAATACACACACATGGTTAGATTGTATGTGCGTCTCAAGAGTCCACTCTGTCCACTGATTTTATAACATATCGCTAATTTCACTATATGGCTGATTTCACAAGAAGATTTTCCAAATAATTTTAAAATCTGGGCTCCCTCCCTGAGAGACTTCAGTCTAAATATCACTAACCACAACAGCAAATCACAAATTTCAAAAAGACCATCCATGTGTACAAACGTTTCATGTGAATCAGAAAACAAAATGCTTAATGGGCTCATCTTTCTGCCTCCAAAAACATTCATGCAGGAAGTATCTGTTTTTATTGCTGGTGTTGTGTAATAGTTTTCAAAAGACTGCTCACAAATTAGATCAGAGAATCAAGGGGAAGATGGCAAAACACCCAGGTGTTCTAGGGGAGGTAGTGAGGGGACTGGAACCTGTCCCTAAGAAGCTAAGTCCCCAGGATCGAGTGGGCGGGCCCCATAAAAACACATGCTCATGACAAGCCAACCGGGGCCCCCAAGGGAAACTCACTCTTGTGTGGTAGGTGGGACATTAAGATCACCCTCAGGTTCCCATTCTGAAGTTTGAATAATAAATGAAAGAATATTAATTAAAATACATTAACAATATTAGGCAATTTGGAGACAGGCAGTTCACAGGTTACCCCAACCTTAAGAAAATCCCATTTTTGACAGTCTCAAAAATGTATAATTCACAGATCTGTTTCTACAGGGCTTTCAAATGAAGTCAGTCAAAAGCAAAGAGATTCTAATCCATTTCAAGAAGTCTCCGCTCTACTCAGCAGGAATGTGCACATGAATTTGTTAATAATCCATCCCTAAGATGTTCTCCTGAAAACAAATTCATTGCCATAATGTTACTGATTTTCAACCATCTCCGGCTTCCCCTCAGTGTTCGCCCTCCCCATCAGTACGTTCATTCCAGGAATAAAAAGCAAAATGAGCAGTAAGTGACATGAGACCTGAAAACACGAACACTGCAAATAATTCTCTAAAATACCTTCCTACACAGGGCCAGATGATTCCATGATTCTCAATACCTCACAACTGGCACATGGGATATAGACAGCAGCTAGACAGAGCTCAGAGGATTCTGGACAGCGGGGGAGGGGGGGGGAAGGTGGCGGGGCAGGGGGGGTGAGGAATTGCCTTCTGAGAGTTCACATGCAAAGTAGAAGAAAGCTACAAACAAAGATAAGCAAAATCAACTTAGAGTGCTTTGGCATGAACTAGATTGTCTTTATGATCCTGATGACAGACAGCCTTTCTGTCAAAAAGGGAGGGAATCCCGGGGGGTCTTTGATTCTCACCTCACCAAGCACCCGTTGGTTTAACTACCAGAAGGGCTGGCCAGTGCGCTGTGGGCCACCAATCAGGCCATTTGCCGCCACAGCCTCCCAAGGTCACCTTCTGCAAAGCATGCATCATTATCTGATTGTTTTCTCAGTCTTGTATTTATTTGTGGCCTATGTCTGCTCCCTCACCCTGCCTCCCTCCCAACACACCCAACACAATGGTGTCTTGTTCACACTATACCCCAAGAGCCTAAAATTATTGTCTGATGAACCAAGGAATCATGGGGTTCGCAAAACTCCAGCCCGGTCGATGGCAACATTTCTCTGCATCAGTTAATAACAAGTCCATGCTCTAATGGGATTCCTCAGTGTTGCGAGCTTTCTGAATTTGAGACAGTGAATCTGATTCGCTCCAGGACATTCCTATAAAGTTATTTTTCGGATCCTGCAAGGGGCAGAGGCCGACCCCCACCCCCACCTGCCTCCCTCAGCAACCTGGCGAGGTGACAGGCTAGTACAGCCCCTTAGCTGGCCTCCTCCATGTTTCAATCTATCAATGTGCACACAGACAAATGGTTATATTTCACATCCAGTGGCTGAAGCCTGTACCAAATTCGTGACCTCTCAAACGTGAACCAAATCTGTGCGGTAAGCTGATACACTCAGCAGCTAACAAGCCAATAGTCTGTCCTCAGCTCCCTCTTCTGTCTCTGGTTTTCAGAAGGAAAGACCTATTCGCCAACCACCACTCACGAATCTGACTTTGAGAACGGGGTTTCCTTGGGTAAAAAGCGCTTTAAAAAGAACGAAAAAAGGAATTCAAGAGAATTACTTAAGTATCAAGTGAAGTACAGTCATAAAACCTGCAGTGTTTACGTCCTCAACTCCTAAGGGAGACCCAAGGCATCTGGCGTTTGCCCACGTACACCTTGCGGATTCTGGGAAACACTAGGCAGGGGCGAGGGTGGGGGGCAGTTTGCAGCTGTGATCCTTTGCAGCTTCTAAGGAGATGCTGTTGTTGGAAGTGTGGTACGGCATATCCCTTAGGTGTCTGAAAAGAAGGAACCACTGGTTAACTCTGAGCATAGGTGCGGGGTTGAAAGTACTTAGAAGTCCCTGGGGGCTCCCAACATCGGTAGTTGGTAGGGGTGCCTGTGTGTTCCCATTCGAAAAGCTGAAAGAGGAACGTATCTCAGGCCAGAGTCTGCTGCTGTTCCATCTCTACTTCTATCAAACACAATGTGTAGGTAAGAATATCAAATACCACTGGATTTACCTCTGGGTAAGGGAGATGAAGCATTTCTGCCTGGTCCTCGTTTCTACTGAAGTAGCAACTGGAGAAATAAGTAACCTTTCTGCCTGATGAAGCCTCTGCTCCTTGGGTATTCTAAAACCATGTCTCAGCCACCCCCTGTAACAGCCGGATTAGACTCCTGGAGAAAACTGTAACTCTACCACCAGATGCTTTAGATAATGAGATATTCATTGCACTTTATTTTTTATTTGAGAGAGAGAGAGAGAGCGAGCGAGCACGGGAGAGGGAGAGAGAGGGAATCCCTAAAGCAGGCTCTACGTTCATCATGGAGCCAGAAGCAGGGCTCGATCCCACGACCATGAGATCATGACCTGAGCCAAAAGCAAGAGCTGGACGCTCAACCAACTGAGCCACCCAGGAGCCCCTATGCTTTATTTTTCCAACTGGCATAACCATCTTCCTGAAACACTGTTGCACTACACAGCAGGGTGAGTATTCTTCTGCTTTTCAATATTCCTGTTTCTCTAATTTAAAAGGACCCCAGAGCTACACTGAGCACACGCCTAACTCCCTCTTTGATAGGTACGTGAATAAAAAGGGTATTCTGGAATTCTAGCCTAAGCTACCCCCAGAGATCTACTAAATATTAAATGGATTCATGATGTTCTATTGATACACCAAGCCCGGAGCCTTTAATGGTGGCAATCTTTGGTCAAATTAAGTTCCAGACAGCGTAAAGATTCAACAATTCGTAGGTGAGAATCATGGTTTCCCAACATGTGATCCAAGGACCGCTAGAGGGGCCCCAGGACTCCACAAGTCATCTCTTTTCCAACCACATATGTACGTGAGGCTGTATTTTCTTCAAATACTTCCAGCAAGTAACTACCTTAAGGAACATACCACAGGAGACTGAATACAAAAGCAGATAGAAGAATCCAGCTGTCTTCTCTGAAGCCAAACATTAGAAATGAGCAAAAATCTACAGTGTTATTCTTCCCACTATTTTTTTTAATATTTCATTAAGAAATACATTACTAGGATGAGGCTCCTGGGCGGCTCAGTCGGTTAGGTATCTGACTTCAGCTCACATCATCATCTCGAGGTTTGTGGGTTCGAGCCCCGAGGTGGACAGGCTCTGTGCTGACAGCTCGGAGCCTGGAACCTGCTTCGGATTCTGTGTCTCCCTCTCTCTCTGCCCCTCCCCCACTCATGCTTTGTCTCTCTCTCTCTCTCTCTCTCTCTCTCTCTCTCTCTCTCTCTCCCCCCCCCCACCAAAAACAAATAAACATTGAAAAAATTAAAAAAACAAAAAAGAAATATGTTACTGGAGTGCCTGGGTGGCTCAATCCGTTGAGCATCCAACTCTTGATTTCAGCTCAGGTCACAATCTCACGGTTGTGGGATCGAGCCTCACGTAGGGCTCCGCACTGAGCATGGAATCTACTGCTTAAGATTCTTTCTCTCCCCCTCCCTCTTCTCTGCCCCTCCCTCACTCGTAGGTGCACTCACACTTACAATAAACATTAAAAAAAAAAAAAAAGACATTACTTATGTTAATATAATTGTTTTAAATGATTAAAAAAGTTATAAGTTAATAAATTTAATATTTTGAGAAGTGCAATTCACATAAACAGAAGCTCTTCAAAATGCTCAATAATTTCTTAGCATTGGGGTGCCTGGGTGGCGCAGTCGGTTAAGCGTCCGACTTCAGCCAGGTCACGATCTCGCGGTCCGGGAGTTCGAGCCCCGCATCAGGCTCTGGGCTGGTGGCTCAGAGCCTGGAGCCTGTTTCCGATTCTGTGTCTCCCTCTCTCTCTGCCCCTCCCCCGTTCATGCTCTGTCTCTCTCTGTCCCAAAAATAAATAAACGTTGAAAAAAAAATTATAAAAAAAAAAATAATAATTTCTTAGCATTAAAAAAAGAAGCACTTTAAGAACTGCTGACCGGAAACACCTCTACTCCAAGTGAAGCCTGCTCCCTGGCATATTCTGGTCCAGAAAATTAGCCTATTGGCGTTTCTACGTCTTTAAGACTATATGAGTCAGTAAAACAAAGGGGCATCAAACGCTGGTGTTTCCTTCCTTCTTACCTTCCTTCTTTTTTCTTCTTCTTTTCAGTAAAAAGAATAAAACAAGGATTTCAAAGAATTCTGTCTCTGTGAGGTTGGAAGTGACTTTTAAGCCATACTTAACACAATCCAAGTACCACACCCAGCTAAAAGGTTAAGGCTGGGGCCAAGTACATTTAAAACATTTTTGTAATAAGGGCAACTAATGATGCCATTGATTTAAATATGAAAAACATTAAGTCATCCACGCTGTGCATCGTTCAGATGGTTAGGATCCTCGGATAATCGCGAATCGTGGCACTTGAACATTTCAAATATTTGAGAATGGTTATGGTGGCATTTTCCTACAATGTGTGATTTCGCTCCCTAGTAAAATTCGACTACTCAACAAACATTTTTTTCCTGCAACCCAAGCATTTTATTAAAGGTAAACAACAGCAACTTATGATCAGAAACCGCGGGCTGATGTTCACTAATGCTCACTAATGTTCATTAACACGCTTGTGGCCATCAGATATTTGCGAAGTTTAAGTTTCTTATGTTTGTTAAATTCAAAGAGGGTTTTGGTCATCACATGCCTAATTCTATTTAGCCTTTTTTAAAGCTCCCTGATGACAGAGGTTAAGGTTATTTGTGGCAGTGGGGGAGGGGGAGTGTTACCGGACACACAGGAAGTCCAATAAAGAGCTCTTGGATGAATTATGTAATTACGTGACGGCATGATTATTCCGTATTAACAGACCGTATTTAGTTACCAATGCCAGACTCATAAATGATCCACGAGAAGAATAAGCGGGGTGACCTGCTTCCACACCTCATCCTCCCAAAGGAAGCTATATAGCAGTTCAGAAAACCAGTTCAAACACGGTAGGATACTAAGGAGGAACAAAACAGCCGAAGCTTCTCCACTGCCTCTGAAGATGCTTCAAATTCATCTGGTTTGTAACGACAGGTAAAATCCTAACGGAGGTACAACCACAATTTCATCTGGTCACACACTGTTTTCAGACACTTACTCTTTTCATCCGTAATATTTGCTTGCATAGTCCACAGCTCAAACAGGTGATTCCTAATCTACAATTATCAGGATCTCTTTTGTTTTTAAAATTTCTCTATTAATTTTGGGAGAGGGGGATAGAAAGGGAGAGAGAGAATCCCAATTCGGGGCTCGATCCCACAAATCACGAAATCATGACCTGAGCCAAAATCAAGAGTCCGATACTTAACTGACTGAGCTGCCCAGGTGTTCCCCAGAATCTCTTTTTTTTTTATTTTTTTAAATTCACTTTTTATTTTTTAATTTTTTAACGTTTATTTATTTTTGAAAGACAGAGAGAGACAGGCCATGAATGGGGGAGGGGCAGAGAGAGAGGGAGACACAAAATCTGAAGCGGGCTCCAGGCTCTGATGCCCGGGGCTCAAGCTCGTGAGATCCCAACCTGAGCCAAAGTTGGATGCTTACCCAACTGAGCCACCCAGGTGCCCCAACCCCCAGAATCTCTTAATACAGCACTCCGTTCAATGTGTAACTTAGTTATCTACTAAGCAAGTTTAAATTATAGGATTTCATAAATGCTTCTATAGAAACAACTACACTGGGCAATAAAACTTTAAATAAGCAAAAACCCCATGACGAGTCTAACATCCAGGAATGTGAATCAGCCCCCTGGAGTGTTATTATGTTTCTACCTGCGCAAATAATTAATAACATATAAATTATAATGGTTTATAATTGTTACAAAGAATAATTCTTTCTCTTACCAGTTTTCAGAATCAATTCTTAGTTTCTTGTTTTGCTTTATCATCTACTGGGGAGGCAGGGAGGTGGTGGAAATCCCAAGTATAGTCCAATCACCTTGAGCTTGTAAAATCTTACCTTCCCAGAAAAGAACTATAAAGATCAATGACAGGCTGTCAGTAGACATTAGTAAAATGGACAACTCCATTAGCAACAGGATGAAGATATATTCAGACACTCAGGGCTACACTCTCAAACATCCCTTCCATTAAAAAAAAAAAAAAATCACAAACATTTGTCTCAAGTTCAAAACAAGGACTCAGATCAGAGGGAAAGAAAAGATTTCATTGTCTTTCAGGGTGGCAAAATCTGGTTAACCAAGTAGAAAAGAGCATCACTTCATACAACTTAAGAATTACAAACAATATTAAAGAATACAGGGAAGAAAATGCAGTTGAAGACCATGATAAAAGTGAACTATTTTGATATTTGGTTGAAAACCTGACAAGCTTTTGTTTATAAAATATATTATTGTGTACCGACAGTCCAGACTCTAATGCAATCAATATGAATAATAAACTTGTTTTATAAATGGAATGGCTTTATCATAATACTAAGGTATTCTTCATTGGTAAGATAATATACTCTGCTACTAACACAGTATGTGTTTGTCAAGTACTGATTGTTAGAGACTTTAGGATCCTGTAAAATTATTCTATTAACATGGTGTATTCATCATTCCCATTAGTAAGGCATGGTCCCTGGCCTCTAATATTCATTCTGGAGAGGAAAATAAAACTAATTCCCACATAGGAAGCAATTAGTAAACAATAGGACACAGAATTAAGTTTCCAACTCACATTAATAATTTCATAAGCTTGTGTGTTCATTGGGGATGAGGTTCTGGATGAGATGGTGATTGATTTGGGCCTTAAAAGCTAGCTCACATGTGTATGTTTTCTCTATAAAATTGAAAATTTCCCCAAGGATCAACCTATTATAAGGTCTTTGTATCCCTCTGATGCCCTGCTCCTTGCAGAGTAGACAATAAAGTGTTTAATGAGCCGAATCACAAGTGCCATGAAAATATAAGTGTATTGGGGCCCCTGGATGGCTCAGTCAGCTGGGCGTCCAACTCTGGCTCAGGTCATGATCTCACAGCTCGTGGGTTCGAGCCCCGCATCGGGCTCTGTGCTGACAGCTCAGAGCCTGGAGTCTGCTTCAATTTCTGTGTCTCCCTCTCTCTCTGCCCCTTCCCCACTCTCTCTTTCTCTCTCTTGTTGTCTCTTTCAAAAATAAATAAATACTGGAGCACCCTGGGTGGTTCAGTCGGTTGAGCATCCGACTTCGGCTCCAGTCATGATCTCGCGGTTCCTGGGTTCGAGCCCCGCATCGGGCTCTGTGCTGACAGCTCAGAGCCTGGAGTCTGCTTCAATTTCTGTGTCTCCCTCTCTCTCTGCCCCTCCCCTGCTCATGTTCTCTCTCTCTCAAAAATAAACATTAAAAAAATTTTTTTAATATATATATATATATATATATATATATATATATATATATATATATATATAAGTGTATTTGTCATAAAAGCAATTCACACACTGCACAGAACTCTCCTGTCTACTGATCACTGCTCCTCCCTAGGTGCGGTCCCCACAGACCACGCCCTGTCCTGGACCTAACATGACTACCGATTAGCTTCCACTTCTCTTTTCTCAATTCGGCTCACGCCTTTCCAACAACAGTGAGTAACCTGGACCATATATTATGTATCGCAAGCATGCTGCTCTGTCCAATCCCATCAAGCCTGAAAGAAAGGCCTTGTTCTCCAATTCTGGCTACCGCCTAGCACTTCACATAAACTCATGAGAGATCCTGAGCCTGTCTCAGACACACAGAGCTAGATCCATTCTTTCTTTCTTCATTCATTCATTCGTTCATGCATTCAGGTGGCAATCATTTAGTCCCTAACTACTCTGGGTTGAGCACAATTCTAAGCACTGAAGGGATGAAAAAGAATATGATTATTGCCCTAAAAGAGCTCACAGCCGGGGCGCCTGGGTGGCGCAGTTGGTTAAGCGTCCGACTTCAGCCAGGTCACGATCTCGCGGTCCGTGAGTTCGAGCCCCACGTCGGGCTCTGGGCTGATGGCTCGGAGCCTGGAGCCTGTTTCCGATTCTGTGTCTCCCTCTCTCTCTGCCCCTCCCCCGTTCATGCTCTGTCTCTCTCTGTCCCAAAAATAAATAAACGTTAAAAAGAAAAAATTTAAAAAAAAAAAAAAAAAAGAGCTCACAGCCTATGAGTTCAGCTGTTAGTAGACAATATTTTGGACAAAGACACAGCATACCAAAATGCTACCCGTTGAAGGTTGAGAAAGCAAACGCCGAGGCACTTTTAGGAGCAGGAGGACAAGAAAAAAGGGAGACAAAGGGAACTAAGGCAAAACTGTGCGATCTTGATAGATACAGGTCTAAAGAAAGAAACATCACTAATTTCCTCCTTAAGAGTCAGGGAGAAAGAGTATCTGGGAGGGATACACTGTGCAGGTGACACATTTTTCTCAAGAGTCCATGAGTGCTCCATTCTCTCCTCTCCACACATTGACTCTTCTTGTTCTCTTTAATGTCTCCTCCCTTTATCTCCACAGTCCAAACTCCGCCAATCCCTGAGGCCCCCACGACAATACAACCTTCCCCGACTCCCCACAGCGGGAAGGAATCTCATCCTGAACACCTGAACAACTTTGTCTATAAGTACTTTATGATGATTTAACTTTCCACGGGGAGAGGAAACCGACTGCCATTCGTTTACCTTCGATGCCAGATACTCAAAGTGCACAAACGCTCGTAATCTTCATACGGTGTTTTTCACTTGCATTTCATAGGTGAAGAAATCGGTCAGAGTCCAAGGGGTCACGGAACCCACACCGTAAACATGACAGTGGTCTAGACCTCCACCTTCCTTTCATGACCCTACTGCACTCTATACGTCGGTGTACTGGTTGAATATACTTACTGAATTGAATATACAATATAGTTGAATAGACAGTATACTTATCGAAGGCTTATTCTGGCCTCTATTCTAGGACTACAAAAGTGGTCCTTCCCAGACTCTCAGGAAGATCACCAAATAGTGTGGGAGAGCCACAGTTAAGTGGGAAAATGCATTTTAATATCAATATTAAAATTAATAATATTAATGACAATATCAATTTGCAGACATTAACAGGTAATTGCGCTTTTTAAAGAAAAAAATATCTCAGCATTGGGAACACTGAGTCAAGCAAAGTTAAACAGGTTTTTAAGACTTATCATATTCTGGGGTGCCTGAGTGGTTCAGTCAATTGAGGGTCCAACTTCAGCTCAGGTCATGATCTCGTGATTTGTGAGCCCAAGCCCCACACTGGGATCTGTGAGGACAGCACAGAGCTTGCTTGGGATTCTCTCTCTCTCTCTCTCTCTCTCTCTCTCTCTCTCTCTCTCTCTCTCTCTGCCCCTCTCCTGCTCATGTTCTCTCTCTCAAAAATGAATAAGCATTTTTTAAAAAAAGACTTCTCGTATTTTTTTTAATGTTTATTTTTTGAGAAAGCACAAGCAGGGGAGGGGCAGACAGAGGGGGACAAAGGATCCGAAGCGGGGTCTGTGCCGACAGCAGCGAGCCAGATGTGGGGTTCGAACTCATGAATGGCAAGATCATGACCTGAGCCCACGCTGGACTCTCAAACTACTCAGCCACGCAGGTGCCCTAAAACTTCTCAGATTCTTTAATGCAAAATCTCCAGGAAGTGAGTGTAAATGAGTTATTCTCCCAGACTTCTTTCTTTTTCGTTTGGTAAAATTTATAATTTTAAGAATTTTTTTAGTGCACAGTTCACTGGCCTTAAGTACATTCACAATGTTGTGCAAACATCATTACCATCCATTCCAGAACTTTCTGACCCCAGATTTTGTGGAAAGTACCACCAGTGGGGGAAGGAGGGTCCCAAAGAACACATTTTGATAAACCTGTGACACGATGCTCAGGGATGAGGCAGGGGTGCCCCAGACGCTGTGAGAACACAGGACCCACACCGCTAAGTAAAGGACCAGGGCAGGTTCTCTCCAACCCAGAGGCCTAAGCGTCCAACCAGACACCTGCAGGTGAAAAGCCGAAAAAGACAGGTGTGAGGCTGGGCAGAATGAGCAGTCGTGTAAAGGCCCAGCTGGGAGAGGTGACAGGGCACCATCAGGGCTATGAAGATCCCTACCGGCCCCCAGGGGCAGAGGAGTGCCACATAAGCAAACGGCTGGTCAAGTGGCAAGGGGACCGGACGAGAGCATTAGTTTATGCCTGTGTTGCTGCCCTCAATGTCGTGGTCATGGCAAACTTTTATAATTTCTAGACACTCAGAATTCAACTTCCACTCTCCCTGCAGAGTAGTAGCAACACTAACCCTTCCTATTCCTCCCAATCAGATCTAGAACTGCATGAAGGACCGTTAAATACTCAGCCGTGCACACGCTCATGAATTACTAAATCATTTACATAGAAACCACAGGAACGTGCAGGTGGACACTTACTTTACTTAGTAAAAACTCACTAAGGGGCGCGTGGGGGGCTCAGCTGGTTAAGCCAAACTTCGGCTTCGGCTCAGCTCATGATCTCGCGGATCCTGAGTTCGAGCCCCGCGTCGGGCTCTGTGCCCACAGCTCCGAGCCTGGAGCCTGCTTCAGATTCTGTGTCTCCCCCTCTCTGCCCCTCCCCACTCATGCTCTGTCTCTCCCCCCTCTCAAAAATGAATAAACGTTAAAAATTTAAAACAAATAAACGTGAAAAATAAAACTCGCTAAGCTCTCTTCCAATACGAAACCACAAACATCCACCTTCTGTTTCAAATCAAACCATCTATTCTTCCCCCTAAATCAAATTCTGGTCTCTGTCTTTAGTTTCATAACCCACTGCCTGCCTATCAGTTTCATGTGTTGATTTAGTTCAGGTCCCCTCTTTTATCAGGGAGTTTCATCTGAGGAAAGAAAGAGACAACCGCCGCCCAAAGTTAATCCCCAAAGACCTAAAGACCCCTGAGGCATGAAATGCCAAGTGGCCCCAGGGGCACCTGAGACTTCTCAAAAGCAAGAGGAAAGGATGAAGAGTGACGAAGTAGTCTTCCACGCATCCATCTTCACTGCTGACAAGAATGGGAGCTTGTTATGGAGGGACACACACACGTTTAAAAATGCTATTTCACTCTTGCAGCACCTGGATGGCTCAGTTGGTTGAGCGTCTGCCTTCAGCTCAGGTCATGATCTCATGGTTCATGAGTTCAAGCCCCACATCGGGCTCTGCGCTGGCAGCACGGAGCCTGCTTGGGATCCTCTGTCCCCATCTCTCTCTGCCCCTCCCTTGTTCTCTCTCTCTCTCTCTCTCTCTCAAAAATAAACATTTAAAAAGTAAAATAAAAATCCTATTTCACTCTTGAAACCAATGGGGAGAGAGTAAAAGCAAAAATATATACAAGTATAATATACTTTAAACCACGTATGTTATGCCCACTGCAGTCTATAAAACCTCTTAGGAAGACAAAGAAGGTCCAAATCCACAAAGGTCACTACTGAATTCTTTTGCTTAAATCCTACTTTATCTTCAGAAAGCTGGGTAAGCAGTTTAACAGTGTTCTACTGGCCAATCAGAAACGGAAAATAACTTCCATGTGGAATCTAAAAACAAACAAACAGAAAAGCTAAGCTCGTAGACACAGAACACAGATGGTGGTTGTGAGAGGTGGAGGGTCGGGGATAGACGAGACAGGTGAAGGGGATGCAGAGGTACCAACTTCCAATTATAAAATCCATCCTGGGAATGGTAACGCACTGCACAACGTAATACTATAATCCATACTGGGAAGTTGCTAAGAGAGTGGATCTTGAAGGTTCCCACCGCAAGAAAAAAACTTCCGGGGCACCGGGGTGGCTCAGTTGGTTAAGCATTCGACTTTGGCTCAGGTCACGATCACACAGTTTGTGAGTTCAAGCCCCACATTGGGCTCTGTGCCGACAGCTCAAAGCCCACTTCAGATCCTCTGTTCCCCCTCTCTCTCTGTCCCTCCTCCGCTGCCACTCGTGCCCTCTCTCTCAACAATAGAACATCTAAAAAAAAAAAAGAAAAAAATCCGTAACTGTGTATGTGACGGATGCTAACCAGACTTACCATGGTGATCATTTCACAATCTATACAAGTATCAAAACATTTTATTGTACGCCTGAAGCTAATAAAATGTTGCATGTCAATTATACCTCAATAAAAATAAATAAAAATTTTAGATCCTAAATCCAAACGAAAAATAGTCAAGTAATTGTATAAAAAGCCATATACTGTATATTCTTAGTTGTAGATTCACGCTAAACACTCTGGAAACTTCTGCAGCACAGACACTTGTCTTTGTCTTAAAATAAATAAATAAATAAATAAATAAATAAATAAATAAATAAGCAAGCAAGCAAGCAAGCAAGCAAGCAAGCAAGCTGCACCTAACTTTCCTAGCCCACAGATCTTCACAGGGTCCAGGGGGACAACCTCATCGCAGAATAGCTGGAAATTTTCATCATCAAATCACTGCACATCTCCAGATCTCAGACTGCCCCACCAGTAATACTTTGTTCAGAGAGGCAACGCATCACTCACTGATCAGTAGGTGAGCACTTTTATTTGTGTCCCTGGAGAGTAACAAGGAAGGAACAAGCCAGCCCCACGAGGCGCTCTCAGAAACCAAAGGTGCAGAGAAGCCGAGAATCAGATTTGCAGAGAAAAGTGCACCATCCATAATCCACAGCTCCTGTGACCTCTTCCCTTTGGGGGCTATAATTGGAGGTTACCAATGTTATCTGGCGACAGCAATGCAACCCAAAGCCCTTCTCCCAGGCTGCAGTTTTTTTGGTGTGTGGGTGTGTGTGTGGGTGGGTGTGTGTGTGTGTGTGAATGTGTGTGTGTGGTCCTCCTCTCCTCAAATCGCGTTTATTAATTTACGACAAAGGTGCTTCCCGGGGTCATCCACCCTTTAAATCTACTTCCCTGGAGAATGAAACTTTTTGAAAGTAATAAGTACCAACCCAGAAAACTTTAAGAGACACATTATTTTAATCTGTCCTTTGCAGAATTGAAACACCACTCCACAGCCCACAGAATTCCTACAGTAGAAGACTACATTTTTATTTCTAATACAAACACAGCCTTGGGGTGATTTAAATGAAAAAATATGTAACAACTCAAAGAAGCATCATCTAAATTTACGATGTTCATTTTCTACCCATGGCCTAAAAATGGTTTCACAGGTTGCCTGCAAACTTATTGAAAAACTAAAAGACATTTATTGAGTTGTAGTTTATAACTTTCAAGAACTACACAAAAAATATGCTCTGCATACACATCCCTCGTCCTCTCTAGAACTGTTTGATGCCAGCTGACTCAACATTAAATTCATTATCCAACCAAATATATTGCAACAGTGCACAAGAGTTATTTGATAGAAATATTATTACCTAATTTGAACTGTCAGAAAAATGATGGGTAATAAAGACCCATCGTTATTTAAAAAAATTTAGATTTCAAATAAGAAGTCCTAGAAAAGACAGACACGGTCTCCTTTCCCAACTCTTATCAACTTATTTCTATTCTCCTATATGTCGCCTCTCCATTAGTAAAGTCATCGTTCGCCCAAGTACCAACACTTTATTCATCCCTAATTCATTCTTCTCCCATCCTAGCGTTCCTCAGACCAACTCATCTGCCTCACTTCCATTTTTGCTCTAAATACTCTGTCATCCGTCAACTCTTTGTCCAAACCTTCATCATCTCCCACTGGCATCCACACAATATCATCCTAAGCATTCTATTTCTAGTCTCTCTGCGTCTGTACCTTGAATCACCTTTTAAGTTTTTTTTAAGTTTATTTATTTTGAGAGGGAGGCAGAGAGAGAAGGGGAGAGACAGAATCACAAGCAGGCCCCATGCAGCCAGCGTGGAGCCCAACACAGGGCTGGAACCCACAAAGCAACTGTGAGATCACCATCTAAGCCAAAACCAAAGAGCCAGATGCTTAACAGACTGAGCCACCCAGGCATCCCTTGAATCACCTTTTTTTTTAATGTTTATTTTTGAGAGAGAGAGAGAAGAGTGCGAGCAGAGGAGGGGCAGAGAGAGAGGGAGACACAGAATCCGAAGCAGGTTCCAGGCTCTGAGCTGTCAGCACAGAGCCCGACACGGGGCTCGAACTCATGAACTGTGAGTTCATGACCTGAGCCAAAGTCGGATGCTTAACCGACTGAGCCAACCAGGTGCCCCTTGAATCACCTTTTTAAAAAGCGAATGTGATCCGGCACTCAGCACGGTGACTATTGTAAAGGTCTTTCGTAAATATATGCTACATCAATACAGGTCATGTCCCGTTGCTTAAAAACCTCGGACTCCACACTCAGCCCACCTCCAGTTCCCAAAGGGCATCAATTACAAGGCCCTTGCCCTGCTCCATCAGCAATCGCCTTGACACTTCCATTATCATAAGCAACAATACAATATCAATAACGATAATGATCCCACGCTGAGCTAAACATCATACACTTGAATATTTTTAAACTGTTTATATGCTCACTTAGCAGATGAGAAAATAGGGGGTTTGCAAGGAAATACAGAAAGACTGCAAGAGTAGCAGAATTTGAACTCAGGTCTTTCTGAATGAACTCTGCAATCATATACTACCCTGCTTAAAGATCCATTGTAACAGGACACACCGTTTCATTTGTTACTTCTAAGTAACATTTAGAAGTACCATTCATAGAGCATTTTGAGAGGGGCCCTATGCATTACTGAAAGTCATTTTCTTTACAGTCAAAATACCAAAAGTCTGGGTGGCTCCCTCTGTTAAGGTCGTTTCTCCACTGTGATATATCCATCACTGGAACAGGCAGAGACCCAGTTTTTAAGCAATAATGTCTTTCAGAAGAAGAAGTACACTTTGGTCTCTGGACAATTCTGGCAATTGCAAAACGGCATGTGAATACTAATGTCTTGATACTAAGCTTAAAATTAAAAATCAAGCACAGTACAATCCTAATGCAAAATTAAATGGCCCCTAAAACTATTTTCCTGACAGCATCATCATTATGCCTCGATCTAAAATTAATCAGAAGTAAAACTCAAGAGGAAAACTAATCAACCCAATCTGTTTTCTCCTGCGATTCCTGTTTATTTGTGAAACTTCACCTTCAAAATCATGACCCTGAGATCTAAAAGAAGTAATCAGAGCCAAACTGAAAGCACTGTGACTTAAACCCTGGACTCTTATGCCAGCAAATAAGAATTTTCTTCTTCCAGCAGTATGGGAAGTGGATCCCTGACGATCAAAAGCAAATTCAAAGCCTCTGAAGCCAAAATCTGTGGGATTTTCTACTAATGCCTCCAGACATGAAATCTAGGAGGATTTCTAGAACCTTCCCGTTGAAACACTCAAGAGCTTCATCCCCGCATTTTCAAATTCCCCAAATATATTATCAAAAATCAGTCAAATGTACCATAGGTTTAATATTTCCATTAGCCTAAGTTCTACCTGTAGTATTTTCTTTCATAGAAAAGAAGGCAGTTGTGTGAACCATGCCATTAAATAAATAAATAAATAACCTTTCAAACTACAAGTCCAAGAAAATTACCTGCCTTAACCTATATTCAGGGGCTTTCCACATGCTAGTGTTAATTGCTCAAAGACACAAAAATAAAAGGTTTGGTCCCACCTCTATCCAGAGGCTTGAATTCCTCCCATCCTGCGACCTCACATCATCATGACATTGCTCACAGGAGGTCAAACTATGGTCCAACACGAAATCAAATGCTCTCTTTCTCTGTATGCTTTTAAATATGAACGTGTCAGGAGACCACTGTTACAGAAGGAGAGATACAGTAACAATCAAGAGCACGGGCTCTAAAGTAAGACACACCTTGTTCAAGTTCCAACTTGCTACTTCCCCTGTATGGGGAAAGTGATTCAGTGTCTCTAAGCCCTGGGAACGGTGAGGAACAAAGAAAAATAATGAAAGAACATAACCTCACAAGGCTGTCATAAGCAAGGATGTACAGAGAATACTTAGCCACTGGACCTAGCACACGTTAAGTCCTCAAAACCCCACTAACGAGCTTTCTTGAGTGGAAAACAGGCCAGCACGTGAATCATGATGGCAATGTCTCTTACATTTGAAAATACTGGTGTCGATCTTCCTCTCCATAAAAATTCCCAGAGGGGCCCCATTTCACTACTTCACTGAGGGAGCCTGGGTTTCATTTCACCAGGAAACAAAGTAATATGATCACCAAAGACCAGTTATGAGCTATCTTGTTGCTCCCACCAAATTCATGGAGAGGTCAAAAGTTAAATTAATCCAGGATACTGTGGCTGTCTGTAACAGATGTGGGGTGAGCTTCTTTGCATTCTGAAGCAGAATAAGAAATCCTGTATCTCACTCTTAATCAGATCTAACAGGACCCTGCTACTTGTACTCTCCACAGAGAGTGTTGCCTATGGTTAACTTTATAAAATGAACTTCTATAATGAGTCAGTTACTTTATTTGCTGATAGCACTTCATTGGCAAGTATGTTTGGGAGAACCTAACTGCTAAATCTCACCAAAATATCTCTAAACCCAGCTAGCCGTATCACGTACCAATTACACACCTATCCTTCCTCCTTTAAATTTCTTTCTTAATTTTCAAATATTTCAAGGGTACATATAGGCATAGAAAATAATGCAAAAGGCACCTTTTGAATAAACTCCCCAGATCTAACAATGCACCCTCAACCACATCTGGAAACAATTATCGCCTTAGTTTTTGACGTACTATCTCCCAGTACATCGGACTCTCTGAACACTCCACTGATGCTTTGAACAGCGTCTCTACTAGATTTGTCTACTCGAAAGAGAAACCCAATCTGGAAGAAGCTAGAGCTTGGAGCCAGCAATAAGTGCATAAATGTAAGAACCTGAAGAATTCACAACATTTCAGGTAGGGTACTCACCTTTCCCAGGGCTTAGAGACATTGAATCACTCTCCCGATACAAGGGAAGTAGCAAGTTGGAACTTGAACGAGATGTGTCTTATTTTAGAGCCCGTGCTCTTGATTGTTACTGTATTGCTCCTTCTGTAACAGTGGCCTCCTGACACGCTCATATTTAAAAGCATACGGAGAAAGAGAGCATTTGATTTCGTGTTGGACCATGGTTTGACCTCCAACGAGCAATGTCATGATGATGTGAGGTCACAGGATGGGAGGTTCTTGGAATTCAAGCCTCTGGATAGAGGTGGGACCAAATCTTATCGAGGCAATCTTAAAGGGCAGGGCAATTCCAATGTCGATAAAAGTAACTACTACCATTTCATACCTACTGTGTGCCAGTCACTTCATTCATCCTCTCTCATCAGTGTAACAATCCTACAAGGTAGATATAACTCATACCATTTTATATAAAGAAATGAAGCCCAGAGTAATTTGTCCAAGGATCGCACAGCCAGAACCTAGATTCAAACACAAGCCCGCATGGGTTCAAAACTCACGTTCTTCCCCTTACACCACGCTGTCTTTTCTAATACACTTCTGCGTAGAGATAGAATACCCGGACGATCATCGCGTACAGAGACAGACGAAAAGCAATTTCCCAAAGAAAAGGAGATTAGAAAGGAAAGGTGGGGTTTTTCAAATTATTTATCCCACAGTCTCATGTTTATTAGACCCTGAACACTTCAGCCAAAGCCCATTTACACGCCCATGTTGTCTCCACAGCTTATAGAACACGGTTCACAAGAGAACTACTGTGCCATCCAATTTTCAGATAATTACAGTTAACAAGCCCAGTTGGCTGGGTTAAGTCTGTCCTTGGGGCACCTGGGTGGCTCAGTTGGTTGAGCGTCCATCTCGGCTCAGGTCGTGATCTCACGGCTTGTGAGTTTGAGCCCCGCATTGGGCTTACTGCTGTTAGCCCAGAGCCTGCTTCACATCCTCTGTCCCACTGTCTCTCTCTCTCTCTCCCCCCCCTCCCCTATGCACTTTCTCTCAAAAATAAATATCTAAAGTCTGTCCTGAATAAAACCAAATAGGAGTACTGTAAGGAGACCAGGGTCAAGTCAAGGTAGCAGAAGTCTTTTTAAGAAAGCACCACTGAGGTGCGCTTGGGTGGCTCAGTTGGTTAAGCAAAGCATCCAACTTAGGGTCAGGTCATGATCTCAAGGTTTGTGGGTTCGAGCCCCGTGTCATGCTCTGTGCTGACAGCTCAGAGCCTGGAGCCTGCCTCCGATTCTGTGTCTCCCTCCCTCTCTGCCCCTTCCCTCCTCACGCACGCATGTGCACACATGCTCTGAAAAACAAGCATTAAATATTTTTTCATAGAATATTTAAAATTTTGTTAAGTCAAATCGCATTAAAAAAAAGAAAAAGAAAACACCACTGTAACTGGGCAACATCCCTTACTCGGTTACTCTCCCAATATAAGACGACTCTGCAATAACTGACCACAGGTTCGGTCTTGCCGTATTCAGTTAAAACTGATTCTCTGACAGCCACAGCACTCCAAGATTGCAAAACATTCAGCTCAGCAAATAGGGCACAAGGGCTACGTGCCAGATATACCAGCGGAGAAAGTACAGGCGGTTAAGAGATGGCTCCTCGTGTCGAGGAGTTTATTTTTACGTTATGCATGACGTAAGAGGCAGCAACTACAATAAAATTTGAAAATGCGATCACCGAAGGAATCTCAACGTTGCATGGCTGCCCCTAGACACGTTCAAAATGCTGAAGGTGTAAGAGGTTCATCACTTGTGCAGGAGGACGTTGATCAGTGAGGAGGAAAAGTTCAGCTGCAAAGAGGGAAGAAAGAATGCAGCAGGTCACTGTGTGTATGTCCCACCACTGCCCGCTAGAAATGCTGGATTTCACTGGATACTGCTAATGCTACGAGAACAGCTACAGACCCCCTTCCCTCTTAAGGTAACAGAAAAAGGGAAATGTATCAAAATTCGCAAGACTGACTAGGTGCTTGTTTGTTTAATAATTAAGCTACGCTTGGGGCGCCTGGGTGGCTCAGTCGGTTGAGTGTCGGACTTCGGCTCAGGTCACGATCTCGCGGCCCGTGAGTTCGAGCCCCGCGTCGGGCTCTGGGCTGACGGCTCAGAGCCTGGAGCCTGCTTCCGATTCTGTGTCTCCCTCTCTCTCTGCCCCTCCCCCGTTCATGCTCCCTCTCTGTCTCAAAAATAAATAAATGTTAAAAAAAAAATTAAAAAAAAAAACAATTAAGCTACGCTAAAAATGCTTTAAAAGCCCTTTCGGTTTTTAATCAAAAAGAAAGATCTCTCAATGCCTCTTACGTAAATATATAATTCAGCATGGTATCCTTGATCTTTTCTGGCACTCAGTATTTTTTTTTTAGGTAAAAGGAGTTTCCTGGAATTTAAAATCCCTATTTCCAAGTTGTCTGCTTGACCCCCAAGACTCTTACTAAGAGATTTGTTTAGGCATTAGTCATCCCCAGCCCAGAATAGAGGGAATTTACAGCCCCCCCCCCAAATTTTAAAGCTGGCATAAGATTAAGGGTAAATTTAGATTTTTGCTAAGTGTTATGTTTAACGATAACCTAATTATAAACGGGTGATTATTCTAGATTTTAAGTGCAAAAAACAAACAAAACAAAAGAAACACTCCAAAAGAAGGTAGGTCTGCAAACTACCGTCTCTTTGTTCAAAGATTCAACAGGAGGATGCATCTGTAGTTTAAAATTCAAAAATTAAACCACTAGAGTAAATGAGGGCAATGCATTCTGGAAATAGATTCACACATTCTCCAAGTGAAAGGGGAAAAAAAAAAAAAAAAACTGGCAAAATGACAATTCAAAACAGCCCAACTCCTAAGAAGTATTTTTACTAGTGGAGAGAAACTGGTTAAGAAAGAAAAGGAGTTCTAAAAGGATTTAAGCTGTCACCAATGAACGAGTCGGGGAAAAGAGCTGCCAATGCAGCCAAGTGCTCTGAGGAGGAACCAATCCTAGGACCCTTCGCGCGGTGGGAATGGTTTCCTCCAGGAATGCGGCCGCCATGTTATCTGCATATTTGAAGTGGGTTCCCAGGAGGGCCGTGTCAGTGACTCCCGGAACTGTTTTCTCACGCATTCCTGTGTCAACTGAACAACCTTCTCAAAGACACAAACCGCACGCTGACGCCAGGAGCACCTCTTTGCAAAACTGCTGTGCTCCTCAGACAGCTTTCTCACAGTCCATAGATACCACCCACCAGATTAGAAGGTGGGGTTAAAAACAGGGAAATCCACGAAGATTTTAAATCCTACTTGGACACCTCCCTAAATTTCCAAACCCTGCCATCTGATGAAGTCTTTCCACTCCTTCTGAAAAGATGGCTTTTCAGGAGAAATTCAGCAGCTGATTCTGCCCAAGAGAGCACCACATACCACATCTGTTATCCAAACGGATGCTAATCCGAAACCCCTCTTCAGTCGGTATCTATCATCAGCATACCCACCTCTTGGCAAACTGTAACCTAACACTCTTACCAATACCTACATTATTGCTCTGTTGACCGAGACCTCAATGCCTTAACCATGATTGTTTACTCCAACACAGTGGCAGCTGAAAGAGAAAACCCTCTCAACTTTAATAATAGATCCTGACGGTCAGAAACCCCTACACTCAAAGATACAGCCAAGGCATATAATTCCTCCCTTAAAACTTCTATTTTCAGGCTAGCAACCATCAGTGTCCCAGTGTTCCTCATTTTTGTTCCTCGCTGCCATCACCAAAATGGAGAGTTGGTATTCTCTGGAGGGTGCTTTTAGGAAAAACCACTATTCAGGATTTGGGCCACTGGTGTTCTCATGTACAGCAGATCTAGACCCAATGTGTACACACAGAGGACTCTCTGACAGCTCACACTGGAACAGGAGAGAAGGAGACAGACGATAAACAGGGAAACAAACAGATGAACAAGGCATCTTCAGAGGCATCTGTGCTGAAAGGAAAATAAAAAGAGGTGCCTAGTATTTCACCCCTAGTGCACATCAGTAACTCCGGATTACGGTGCCAGGAGACACGAGAATGTTCATAGATTTTCAACGAAGAGGAAAACTACCCATTTGCCCACAGACAGGAGAATGGATACGTAAGTGCTTAAATGTGCACATCACCAAGTATCAGATTGTAGCAAAAATGAATGTACATGCTTCGGGCAAAAATAAGCTGAGTGTCAGAAACACAATGCTAATTGATGGGGCGCCTGGGTGGCTCGGTCGGTTAAGCGTCCGACTTCTGCTCAGGTCATGATCTCACGGTTCGTGAGTTCGAGCCCCGCGTCAGGCTCTGTGCCGACAGCTCGGAGCCTGGAGCCTGCTTCGGATTCTGTGTCTCTGTCTCTCTTGGCCCTTCCCCTGCTTGTGCTCTCTCTCTCAAAAATGAATAAACATTAAAAATAAAAAAGAAACACAATGCTAATTGTGAAAGTCTAGTCCCCAAAAACAACCTACAGGATGCCTTTTTCAGTTTTATTTACTTACTTACTAATGTATTTATTTATTTATTTATTTATTTATTTATTTATTTATTTATTTATTGAGAGAGAGGAGAGAGGAGAGAGAGGAGAGAGAGGAGAGAGAGGAGAGAGGAGAGAGAGGAGAGAGAGGAGAGAGAGGAGAGAGAGAGAGAGAGAGAGAGAGAGAGAGAGAGAGAGAGAGAGATGGTACAAGTTGGGGAGGGACAGACAGAGGGAGGGGAGACAGAGAATCCCAAACAGGCTCCTCACTGTCAGTGCAGAGCCCGATGTGTGTTCGATCCCATGAAACTATGAGATCGTGACCTGAGCTGAAACCAAGAGTCAGACACCTAACTGACTGAGCCACCCAGGTACCTGTGCACCACCCCCTTTTTTTTAAAGTGTGAAACTAAGCAGAGCTAAACTAGTGGTTTCGTTTAGAACTTTCCGTTAGGGAAACATGCAACATGTGATACAAGGAAGGAAAAAATGAACATAAAATTCAGGTTCGGAAGTCTCTGGAAGGGAATAAAAAGGGTAGAACAGGACACCCATGGTTTAGTTCTCAAGCCAGGTGCTAGGGTCACAAGTATTCACTTTATTACTAGGCTTTGTAACTTAGCAAGGTGTTACATATACTATCGTGTATGTATCAAATATCACATTCAGAAAGCTATGAAGAAAGTAACATAAGGTATATGACAGTTTCTAAGGCAGCTAGGACTGAAACATGATGGAAGACCAAGTAATTTGAAATAAGCTTAATTCCCACAGTTACAAATATGGGAAGTGATGTGCCACCTCCCCTTTGAGTATTTGCTTTAGAAAATTCGTGACTGTAGATTTTTTCTTGTCTCTTTGAAATCTATGTAACTTATTTTACAGCTAATTAAAGGCTCCACCAGCTACGTGACCCACATGGGTCTTTCTCAAGGACCTGAGAACCATCTCTTCAGAACATAAACATCCAAGGGAGGGAGCACCCCCAGTCCCAGTCTCTGCAGGAGGGGAGGAGCCTCACTTCGTGGGCTGCACCTGGCTCCAACTGCAAAATTACCTCCTGTCCTAAAAACAGGAAAAACAGGGGCACCTGGGTGGCTCAGTGTGTTGAGTGTCGGACTTCAGCTCAGGTCATGATCTCACGGGTCCTGGGTTCGAGCCAGACCTGCGTCGGGCTCTGTGCTGACAGCTCTCAGCCTGGAGCCTGCTTCAGATTCTGTATCTCCCTCTCTCTGCTCCTCCCCCACTCAGGCTCTCTGGCTCCTGCTCCCTCTCTCTCAAAAATAAACATTAAAATTTCTTTTAAAAGATAGGAAAAATAAACTTTTTCTTTGTATAAAACCAGTTGATACTGATGATCACCCCAATGGCCAGGTAAATTTAGAATGAACTGTGTATAATAAATGGTGAGGTCACGTCGTCTTACCTGGGGACTAGTTATTGTCTGTGTTGAGACCACGCATGCCATGGGCTGGGTCTACGTCACCATATACGAAAGTGAGATTTCTTCGTCTTTACTGTTTTAGCAGATTGCCCACGTGTAATCACGTTCCGGCTTAATGCATATTCAATAATAAAACGCTTTTTTTCTCTACTACCTTTGCAGAGAGGATTTCTGGACTGGAAGAACATTTACTTTTTTTTTTTGTTTTAAGATTTTTTTTGAAGATTGAGTTTTTAATTCCATTTCCCCAAGAGTGGTTGGAGACAGGCTACTAAACTTGGGTCTTTGGTTGGATTCCCATGGATCCAACTCTTGGAGGAAGAGTTGTATGCAGGGGGGCAGTAGGGAAATGCTCCCAGGAAGCTGGTAGGGGTTTGGGGATGGGATCCGGGAGCAGAGGGAAGCCAAGCTAAGAAGGCCGTTGCAGCCAAAGTTCCTGATTCCACGTGGGAACTCCGGAGTGTTCGTTCTGCCTCAACAGGAAGCTGGGCTTTTCTGTTTCCATCCTGAACCACTATGGAAAGGGCTAGGGGGTGACCAGAGGCATAAACTCGCTGGTACAAAGCAGCTACGTACAATGGTAAAGGAATCTCTTCCAAAGAAGAGCTGCAGACGTCTGCGTTCAGAAGCAAAACCCTCCAAAGTGAGGTTTATAGAAAGCTGGTGGGCCAGGCAGGACCCTGAGGCTGGGGTATGAGTCCCTGGGAGGGAGCTTGGGGTCGACCCTGGCTGCCATAGGAAGCTACCAGAGAACTTGAACGGAATGGCCTGATTTTACGTTTTGCAGAGTCATTCCACTTCTGCACCATCAAATCAGAACCACCCAACAAGAGGGAAATGTTTGTGCCTCGGCACATTTACAAACGTGCTGCCACAGACTTTAGGAGTTACTCACCAAAGACAAAACTGCGAACGTTAAATTTCAGAATGCCAAGGAGGTACTGAAAGAAGAAGGAATGCAGTCTCAAGCCACCTGGAGCTGACGGGGGTCTCCCCCAGCAGGGAGCGAGGAGAGGCAGCAGACTTCACCCGCAGCAGTGGTCTCCCCCTGTCCTGGAGACGACCAGGCGGGACAAGCCTGACGGGCTCTCCCCATTCACAGCTTCCAGTGACACAGGGAGAGGAGAAAATAAAATAATATAAGCCGTCAACACGGAGCAATGCACTGTGCTCTGGGGGTCAGAGCCCCTTCCGTGCATCTGACCTTGAGCTCACTGAGCAGATGAGATCAAAGACCCCAGCTTGCAAAATCTCTTTGCCCCCAAGATACGGGTGTGCTCCTCTCGGCTGCAGCTCGCTCTAGCAATGCCACCAGCAACGGTGTTGCACTCCTCTGTCCTCCATGCGTCTGTGGAATACTCCACGTCACCGAGTGGTCGCCTTAATCCTACCAGATCGCTTCCCTCCCTGGGCTCCGTGCCCAGAGATGCTATTCACATTTACCTAAGATAAATGGAACAGGAGGTCATTTTCTTAACTCACAAATCCAGCTGCCAGCCTTTCTCGACTTTCCTTTAGAGCAAATAGGACACTGGACATAAAGTGTCACGAAATTTACAGCATTTCCCGTTTTGTCCATAAATAACAGATACTGGCACTTTGGTTTCATACAAACACCTGATAAACTGTCCAAATGCCCAAAAATGCAACAAATAGAGGAAAGGGGCGCTCAGACCCCCTAGGGTGCACACCTCCCCTGGAGGTTGAGGTCACCCTATACCCTCAAAGACTGAGGGCAGGACCCAACTCATCAGTGCAGTGTGGGGCCCCTACCTGGTCAGAAGGTGTCTCCAATGCGAAGCTTCTTTTTTGTTTTTAATTTTTTTTAATGTCTATCTTTGTTTGAGAGAGAGAGAGAGAGAGAGTACAATCTGGGGAGGGGCAGAGAGAGAGGGGGACAGAGGAACTGAAGCGGGCTCTGTGCTGACAGCAGAAAGCCCAATGCAGGGCTTGAACTCAAAAAACAGAAGCTCAGGACCTGAGTCAGATGCTTAACTGATTGACCCACCCGGGCACCCCTCCACTGAGAAGCTTAAGACTACATCTGACTGGCTGGTTTTAAGGAAGAATCTGTTGGTAAATCCCACAAACACTTTAGGGGAATGGGAGAGCAGGGGTTCCTGGCAGACTGTGGCTAACTGAAAGTTATAGGACTCCTCCCCAAGACACAGAGGCTCAATTTAAGTCACTGGAGGTCCCCAGATTACCCCATAAATAGGAGACACTAGGAAACTGGAAGGATGCCCCATTTGAAACACCTTGGAGACTGGATTAAAGCAAAGTTGGCCAAAAAGGTATCTGATAAAACTCATCCACCACTTATAATTTTAAAAAATCTTTCCAAACAAGGAATAAGAGAATTTGTTTTACCTGACAAAGAGGTCTACCAAAAACCCACACCAAACATCTTAATGGTGAAACATCAGAAATCCCCCTCAAAGTCAGGAACAGGAAAAGGACATCCACCAACACTGTCTCATTCACCATGGTACCAGAAATTCTAGAAGGCACAGTCAGACAATAAACAGAAATAAAATAGGTGTATGCTCTATTTCTCAGCCAACCCATTCGTAATTTATGTCTGGAAGATGTTCTCACACTGTACACAATGAGACACGGACAAGATTGTGCCTTGCAGAACTGTTTTGTAAGCAGAAATTTTTAGAAGGGAAACAGTCTAAGTGTCTACCAACAGGAAAATGTGTTTAAAAATTGCGATATATTTCTACAAGGGAGTATAAAAACAGAACAGGTGCGTTCCTTAACCTGCAGCTGCTGATAGAGAAAAAGCTGTTTCAGACTGGCTCTGTATATCTAGGGGACACAGACAGGCTGGGAAAGGTGAGGGTAAACCCTGATACTATGGATGCTTTTATGCAGATAATCCAAAGATATCCGATGGTCCAAAGCGAGTCAACTCAGCTACAACAGTTCAAAGCGACCTGATAATAATTAAGCTACTTCCATGGCCACAGACATGGTCTGGACCCAGAAATTCCATGGGTTTCCAGAGCTTTCTATTTAAAATGTTTTAATATGCCTTGAATTCAAATCTCTTAACATTTATTACCCCACAGACTTCACCAAGAAATGCCACCAACTAGAAGTTCCTAATTTCAAACTGTTTGTTTGGAAATAGAAAGTTGGACGAGATCATCTCGAACAGCCTCCCTTGTCTCCTGTGAGAATACAAAGCTGTACATAAACGGCTTCTGTGCTGGGGTTTTTCAGATGCCCTCCGATGGGACATCAGTGTTTTCAGTTTTTTTCAGAGAAAATTCAGTTTAACAGAGCAGTGTGGAGAACAATTAATCAAAATCTAACCTGTGATAACTGGCTTAATAATAAATTTGCATGTGCTCATTTTTTAAAAAGTTTCTGTCATGCAATACCACTAAAAATAATTTTAAACTTGACCATGCAAATAATCAAGCACAAATGATTATTCTACTCAATTGGCACATAGTAAAAAAAAATCAATCCAAGGAGTCCTTTGGTCAATAGATATTCAGGTGGGAACTAAAAAGCAAAATCAGAGAACTGAAAAATATTATCTAGTGATTGTGGTTTACAAACTATGTACCACAACAGTGCTTCAGGGTTCCATGACATTTGATTCTGACTTCTTTTCCTGATAGGTTTCAAAGCTAAAGAAATATATGCATTCCAATGTAAACTGTCCTCCGTCATCAACTTTGTGTTCAGCTTTTGAATAAACCTCACTTACATATAAAAATCACCTTCTCGTTCTTTTTTGTCTGTTTTATTTATTCTTGAGAGAGAGCACGCACACAAGCAGAGAGAGAGAGGGAAACACAGAATCTGAAGCTGGCTCCAGGCTCCGAGCTGTCAGCATAGAGCCCAACGCGGGGCTCGAACTCACAGACGGTGAGATCATGATCTGAGCTAAAGTCAGACGCTTAACCGACTGAGCCACCCAGGCACCCCGCCTTCTCGTTCTTGAGTTTGAACTTGCACACATCTCTGTCCACACATGTTGGGCCATCACTTGCCCAAGCAGTGCCTCCCAGCAATGCTGTCTTGTTAACATCCTCATACTGACAAAACGAAGTATCATAGCATTGGTGAAATTACTGGAAACTGTTAATGCATTTCAGTCTTGGCATTTATTTAAAAAAAAGAATGAATATAAATGTTAGGAAAATGCAATGTCCAGTGATAATGGAAACAAAGTCACTAGGAATACCGGACGAGAGGACTCCAAGTCATGGTCAGTATAGAAAGGTATCCTGTATCTGACCGGATAACAGATCACACGCTGCTCACAGAGATTTTATCATGGTATTTTTCTCTCAGGAACAGAGTCCTTTTGCTACCCCCTGCTGTGTACCGTGCAAGATCATTAGCTCGCTTTTGCGTATTTAACTTTCTCACAATGGCTTTATTGAGTGAGGATTCATTTGCCACACAATTCATCCATTTGCAATATACAGCTGAGGGCTTTCCCGTGTACCCACAGACTTGTGCAGCCACCACCACAATCTATTTCAGAATATTGTCACCACCCCCAGGGGCGCCTGGGTGGTTCAGTCGGTTGAGTGGCCAACTCGTGATGTCGGCTCAGGTCACGATCTAACGGTTCGTGGGGTCAAGCCCCATGTCAGGCTCAGCACTGACAGGGCAGAGCCTGCTTGGGATTCTCTCTCTCTCCCGCCTCTCTCTACCCCTCCCCTGTTTGCTCGCTCTCTCTCTCTCTCTCTCTCTCAAAAATAAATTTTTTTAAAAAAAGAATATTTTCACCACCCCAAAAAGAAATCCTACACCCTTTAGGTGGCACCCTCCAAATCTTCCCAGCACTCTCAGCCCCTGGCACCCACTAATCTACTTTCTGTCTCTAAAGATGTGCCTATTCTGGATACTTCATATGCATGGAACCACACAACATGTGGTCTTGAGCGTCTGACTTCTTTCACTCCGTATTCAAGAGCCATCACGTCCCAGCATGCATCATACGGGCTTCCCTCTCACAACCACATCATAATCCATTGTGTGCATACGTCTTGTCTACCCATACGTCAGTTGATAGATACTTGCCTTGTTCCTACTTTCGGGGGACTGTTGTGAATAATGCTGTGATTACCATTTGTGTACAAGTTTTTGTGTGGGCATATATGTTCTCCTTTGGCTTGGGTATACAGCTAAAAGGAGAACTGTTGGGTCATATGACAACTCTACGTGTGACCATTTAAGGAATGCCAGGCTGTTTTCCAAAGCAACTAACTGAATGATCGTACATGGTGACCAGCAGTGTAGGAGGGTCCCAATTTCTTCACATTCTTACTAACACTTGTGTTTTTTGTTATAGTCATCCTAGGAGGTATGGAGTAGTACCTCAGGGTGGTTTTGATTTGCATTTCCCTAGTAACTAGTGACGTTAAAGATCTTTTCATGTGCTTATTGGCTATTACACACTCAACTTTACACACCTTATGCACGGGATTATGGGATTAATTCAAAATAGGGGACTTCGAGGGGTGCCTGGATGGCTCAGTCGGTAAAGCGTCCGACTTCAGCTCAGGTCATGATCTCACGGCTGTGAGTTCAAGCCCCACATCGGGCTCTGTGCTGACAGCTTGGAGCCTGGAGCTTGCTTCAGATTCTGTGTCTCCCTCTCTCTCTGCTTCTCCCTCACTCATTCATTCTCTCTCTCTCTCTCAAAAACAAATAAACATTTCAAAATAGAGGACCTCCAGATTACAAATTTAACACATTAAATACTGCCAACCACTCATGTGTTCTCACTTATGGATGTTATAATGACTAAGTTTTATAAATCTAAGCTTACATAAGATTAATTTATTTGCTTCTCTATCACAGTTTCAGAAACAACATCATGTGACCTAAAAACAACAACAAACTACAAAACTGCTAATCTGGGGCGCCTGGGTGGCGCAGTCGGTTAGGCGTCCGACTTCAGCCAGGTCACAATCTCGCGGTCCGTGAGTTCGAGCCCCGCGTCGGGCTCTGGGCTGATGGCTCAGAGCCTGGAGCCTGTTTCCGATTCTGTGTCTCCCTCTCTCTCTGCCCCTCCCCCGTTCATGCTCTGTCTCTCTCTGTCCCAAAAATAAATAAACGTTGGAAAAAAAAAAATTAAAAAAAAAAAAAACTGCTAATCTAACCAAATCTTTTTTTTTTTCTTCCACATCTAAGAAAATAATCCCAGAGACTCTAAATGAAAAAACCATCTTGGACCGGAGGGGGAAAAGCCAGGGGAAAAAAACAAGTAAACAAGTAAACAAGCAATAAGTAAATAAGTCTCTCATCTCCCAGACAATAGATCTTTCCAGCAAAATGAGATGATCTCGAACAAAAACACCCGGCATAAGAGTGACATAACTAGAAAGCACAGCAAATAAATGATTATCAAAAAGGTCAGGTTATCCTGGAAGGGGCAAAGCACACTCAAGTTTCTGTGGTGTTGACAGGGTCCTATGTTGGGTCGGGATTATACAAGCGCTGGCTTCTTTATTTAACTGTTCCTAGACGTGTGGACACTGTATTTCACAACAAAAAGTTTAAAAATCAATTTCTGCTCATGGAAACTTACGGATAGTTAAGGGGGGGATTTTGCTTTACAAAACAAACTACTTAAAATCCATCCAAAGCTGACAGTTAAAGGCAGGGAATTCTCTTCCTTCGGTCTTTCATACTTATTTGAATGGAGACCACACGGCACATCTCAATTTATTCTCTACGGATAAACAGAAGCATCGCCTTCAAAGACAACCCATTTTTCAAAGTGACTGCCCTTTACTAAACATCATTCGCTGCCAATTTACTGAAAATTACATTGATTGCAACCTCATAAAACCCTTGACGTTCTTGACAACCCTCAACGACCCACAACCCAAGGGTCACACCTGTTCTTCCTCTTCACCAGGAAAAGATTAGCAGTGGCAAGGACATTCTCACATTAGACACTAAAAGCCTTAATATTTACACTGTTTGGCAGCCCAGAGCCCGCTCTCTAGCAAATCATTTTAGAGCTGGAGAACTCGAGGTCAGCCCAGCAGAACAACGAGCTGCTAGACAGTGACAGGGTAAGTGATGCTTCCCACTCTTGCTGACTCAGACCGACACCACTGGCAGAGAATCTTTCATTAAGGGAAGTGAAATTAATGGTTACAATGGGTGTGCACGCGCACACACACAACTGTATCAGTTGGTGACTCGCAAGGCAAAGTAAAATTTTGCAAGGTCCCTAGCACAGGCTCATGAAGGGTAAGTTGGAGACCACCGGCTAGAGGGATCTACAATATTTCCTCCAGTATTCTTTTTTAATTTCCACTCTATAACCTCTGATGTACTAAGAACTTGGCTTTTGCACCGTGGTGCATTAGAACGGGCAAACCTTCTGCCCCCGCTCAGTACTTGTCCCTCCCACACACAGTCTGCTCTCGAGAGTTCCAAGGCATTGAGTACACATTCTAAATGATCACCACTGTGCAACGTGCCAAGCCTCCTGAGCCCCTGCTGCAGGAAGCAGGGTGTGCTCCTTATGAGCTTGTTGGGAGTCTCACGGCCTAGATGGCGGGGAAAGGCAAGAGAGAAAGGTTTGATCTGGCCCTTCATCGTCTGGAGCTCTTGGAAGCCCACCTGCCCAGCACGCACGCTGTCACACGGCCCAGGTGACGACAGGAAAGAGGAGACGGGACCGTCCACAGTAAGAATGAGCCAAGGTTATCTAGCACCTTCCACCATCCTGCCCTCCACTAGATGGCTTTCCAACAGCCTCTGTACCGTAGCGAGAGCATTCTCCACGTTACTGTCTTTACATGGAAGCTGCGTTCTGAGCACGTAGCAGACGACTGCTCCTACTTCGTTAGTGCGGCAGAGACCGTTAATGAAATTCAGTTGGCAAAGCTGACCACTGGGTCAAGACAGAAGGGTAGTTTGTCATGCACACCCAAGTTACGGAAGGCAATCATACACGTCTTTCTCTCCCAAGAACCAGGAGGCAGCACAGGAACATGAACTGACTGGGGACTTCTGCTCCCTGTCCCTCGGGCCGGGGTGGGGGGGGGGGGTGGGCAGCTTTCCCTCCTTCCCCAGGACCCTGTGACCAAGTGGAGGAGGGGCCACAAGCCAACATGCCTGCGTATCCACCTCCACGGGGGAGGCCCTGCCCTTTCTCTCTGCTCCATGGTTATCAACTTGAAAGACTTCGCTGGTCACGGCAAAGACCCTTTGAGGGATCCAAAGGGATGTGATGTATGAAATGGAAGGCTGGACAAGAGACAAAGCCATCAAAGTTAAGGAGGCTCGATTAGTCATATGTCAAAACTTGACATAAAACACAAGCAGCAAAAAGAACCTGGTAGAAGTCAGAGCGAAGACTGGAATGTCCCAGAACAATATCGGGAAAACTGCCCCCCCGCCATGAAATTCTATTATAGGAACTTTTTTTTTAATAGCCTCACGCTACTGTATGGCAAAGATAAATCAAAAGTGATGCCACCCATCTTTGGTTGCCGTTGCTAAGATTTCTTGAAGACACCTGAAAATAAACTAAAGGAACTGAGTAACCTTACATAAGGCATCGACGGCATGAGTCATCAGCTCTGAGAGCTCACACACCAGATACGTTACAGACGGCTGACTTGTTCACTAAAAGGGATCCAGGTCGTTGGTTTTCTGGACTCAGCCTCCACTTTCAAGTTGCTGGCTTGGTTGTGCTCCATCATTTCCCGGTTTCCTGCCACCGTGAGAACACAGGACAGCACAGGATGGCAAGTAGGGCAAAGAGATGAGAGGCCAACGATCTGGCCTTGAAGCCCAGCCCTGCCACTTTCTGGCTCTGTGACTCAGTTTTCTCACCTGCAGAATGGGAATGAAAACAACAACAAAGCGTTTCAAGGGTGAAAGGAGTTAACAAACAGAACACTTGACCCTGACGCTTTTTCTCAATATTTATTTTTGAGAGAGACAGAGAGTGAGCACAAGCAGGGGAGACGCGGAGGAGTGGGTGGGCAGGGACAGATAGATGATCTGAAGCAGGCTCTGTGCTGACAGCAGAGAACCTGATGAGGGATGCAAACTCATGAACCGTGAGATCATGACCTGAGCCAAAGCTGGACGCTTAACTGACTGAGCCACCCAAGCGCTCCAGTCCCTGACACTTTCTTACAGCTATTTATGATTGTATACATTAGGACAGATCAAAAATGTTGACGGCCCCTCGACCACTTGCTTTGAAAGTATTAAATTCTATTTTACCCCGGGTAAAATTATAAAGAGAACATCATTATAAAGAGAACATCACCCTTTATAAAGAGAACATCAGATCGCCCTGTTGAAAAACAACTCGACACCAAAAATCAGTTGTTGGTTTCTCCAAGGGAGGGCGCCCACAGCAGGGTCGGACTGTCTCAGGGCCCGCCAAACCAGAGGGGGACAGCAGTGGCATCCAGAGCAGTATTCTGAGCCAGGAACCTCCTAGGCCTCCGCCACCATGGTATCCCAGAAGCAGCCCGATACCCTTCGCCCATCCCAAGTGCTGACTCTGTCCAGGCCACGGAGGGATTGTGCACAAGTCAATCCCAGGAAGCGCCCCCAACAGCTGCAAATGGAAATGTGGACGACCAACAGAGCACATCCCTTCTCGCCTTTCCTGACTAATGGACGATCACCGCCTACACAGGGGCTCCCCCCTACTCACTCCCCACACACAACTGAGGAATGTCTACTTGCCCTGTGAGAGGCAGTCCAAGCCTGAACGTACAGTATTAAAAGGCTGAGATACACACAACTCCACACGTTTTCTTCTCGTGCCTACATTACAATAAAGGCCACCTGCATGGCTCAGTCCGCTAAGTGTTCAACTTCTGCTCAGGTCAGGATCTCGTGGTTCTTGAGTTCGAGCCCCGCGTCGGGCTCTGTGCTGACATCTCAGAGCCTGGAGCCTGCTTCGGATTCTGTGTCTCCCTCTCTCTCTGCCCCTCCCCTGCGCTCGCTCGCTCACTCTCTCTCAAAAATAAATAAAAACATTAAAAACGAAGGCATTCTGAATGGGTGTGCACATTAGGCGTCTCCATTTCTATAAGAGGGTTCATTGTACCTCGTCTTTCAACTGGTTGCAAGCAAAATATTCTGGTCCTCATCAGACTCAACAAATTCTCCACTAATGCCTATCAAATCTCAAGTAAGAAAAGCAGTCATGGAAATGCATTTTAAACCAATGGCCTCATGGTACATCTAAGCAAATGGCCCACAACGTCTTCTCTTCCAAGGATCTGGTTCTCCGCCAGATGTCCAACCCTCGTAACTAAGGTCATGCCCCAGACCTAAGGTTAATTCTTCCTGAAGCTCATTGTTTTTCTTTTTTTTAATGTTTATTTATTCTTGAGAGAGAGAGAGAGAGCAAGGGAGGGGGAGAGAGAGAGAGAGAGAGAGAGAGAGGGAGACACAGAATCTGAAGCAGGCTCCAGGCTCCAAGCCATCAGCACAAAGCCTGATGCAGGGCTCGAACCCACAAAGTGTCAGATCATGACCTGAGCCGAAGTGGGACGCTTAACCAACTGAGCCACCCAGGTGCCCCAGAAGCCGACGTTTAAGCATCTCCCTCACATTCTTGCCAGTCCTTTGCCTGGAGGACTTGTCTGATACCCTTAACCCTACAACCCCTGATCCTGCCACCAGCCCCCTGCCTCCCAAACCCATCTCTATTCCTCCAAAGTCCTCTCTTCCCTCCTCATTCAGATTAAGTACAAACCATCAGGGCACAAACATCAGGGCACATCTGACACAACACACTCATCCCCTGTCATCCCTTCCTTCTCTCCTCATTGACTGAGAAAACCACCGTGGTTAATGGCCCAGCTCCACCTGAACCCTAAATTAAGTGGGACCACAGGGAATGTCAGCGGAAGCTCATGCCTCCTATCTCACCACGAAAGCAAAAGCAATCAGAAAAATTGCACAAACTCCCAGCCATTCACTCACCTAAGTGCAACTGTGCCCATATTCTCTGCCTTCTCTCCTGTTTACATGGATGATTGTCTTAGCTCCTAGGTAAGGCCAACCCTTAGCTAGAAACACAAGGTCCCGTCCCTTCCTTTCTCCTATTCAAGGACACTGCTCTCCTCTCTCTCCTGCACCATCATATATTCCTTCTCAGGTGGATCCTCTACATGAACATAGTCCTGTGCTTGTGTTCCTCCCATATGAAAACGCTCGGACCCTGCTTCCCAATTCAGCTATCATTCCGTTTTCTCCTTTCCTTCGCAGCCAAATTTTTTATTGTTTTATTTTTTGAAATGTTTGAGAGAGAGCATGAGCAGAAGAGGGAGAGAGAGAGAGGGAGTGAGAAAATCCCAAGCAGGCTCCATGCTGTCAGCCCAGAGCTCAACATGGGACTCAAACTCATGAACTGTAAGATCATCACCTGAGCCAAAATCAAGAGTAGGATACTTAACCGACTGAGCCACCCAGGCACCCCAGAGCCGAATTTTTTAAGGAGTTATCCACACTCAATTCCCCTCCTTCCATTTGTTCCTACACCACTGGCATCAGAAGTTTACCCCATGACCCTAGGTCAAGGTCATTAATAAGCTGCAGAGTGGTAAGTCCAATTCCCAATCACCATCTTACAAGATCAGCAGCATTTAACCTAATTGACAGGTAGCACGGCAAATTGGTTAGGAGCATAAACTCTGGAGGCAGACTTCCTGAGTTCAAATCTTAGATCCCCACTTACTTCCTGGTGACCTTGGATAAATCAGTTAATCTCGCCACATCTCACTTTCATTCTCTTTAAAATGGGAATGACAGTATCTATCTCATAAAAGCTATTGTTAGGATGAATAATATTTACGAATGAATATTTATGAAACGAATGATATTTAAAGGGCTCAGGAAACTTGGCTAATATGTGGCTACTATTATCAGTCACATCCTCCCTGAAAGATTTTCTTCAGGTTTTCAAAATGTCATATTCTCCTACTTTTCCTCCAGTCCTTTGTTAGATCCTCAATTCCCTGGATTCTGTCCTTAATCCTCCAGTCTTTTTCACCCCTTCTTGGTGCCCTCCATCCAGCCTAATGACCTAACATGTAGCTCCAGCGTAGACCATTGCTCTGAACTCCAAATTCATTAATCTCACCTATGTTTGCGTTCAATGATATTCTTCAGCACATATTTCACGTGCATAGATACTGGGGGTTCAGTAGAGATAAACCATAAAAATCCCACCTTCGTGGCTCTGTTGGGCTCATGAAGAAGATGAACAATAAGCAAAATAAGTAAAACATAATGGATTAGATAAAGAGGCTACTTAGAAAAAAGCTAATCAGGGAAGGGAGCCAGGGAAAGTATGCGGGGAGAGGAATGAGTTCCAGTTACCGAAGAAATTACAGTGGTGGCCTCACTCAGAAGGTCATGGCTGAGTCCAGACCTGCAGGAAGTATGGAAGAGCCTTGTGGAAAGTGAGGGTGATGGTTCGGATGGCGTATGCCATTAACATGACCCTGAGGCAGGTCCGGGCCTGGCCTGTTGGGGAGTGACACCAAGGAATCAGGGTGGCTGAAGCAGCGTGAGAGGGGAAGGCCAGGAAGAGAGGAGTACCCACAGGTATCAAGGGGACCAGGCTCTGTTATGCGTCACAGGCCACTGCAAGGACTTGCAAGGGTTTTTTCTCTGGGTGTGAGGAGGCCTGTGCAGGTTTCATGCACAGGAGTGACATGAATTGACTTGTACCTTTTCAAGGCACTTTAAACAGGCAAAAAAGTAACAAAACAAATACGTAGCCCTCAATGAAACACGCTTGAAATCACAGCCCAGGTCAGGAAATAAAATATTACTCCCAAAATTCCATCATGACCCAACTTAAGGACGATCCCTCATCTTTCTCTACGAATGGAAGCATAATCTCACTTCCTTTCCTTGCTTCTGTCTATACTCTTAACATCTAAGCATGTATCTCTGACACTAGTTTATTTTTGCTAATTTTTAAATCTAAAAATAGCAACCTATACTACACATTCTTTAAATCTGGCTTCTTTCACTCAACATATCATGTTCCATTTTGTTGTCTCCAGTTGTAGCTAGTTGTCTTTGATATACGCTATCATATTGTGTAGCAAAACCACAACTTACCCACAGAACTCTGCTATAAAAATTCTTACATGTCTCTCTATACATGTGCAAGCACTTCCGCTGGTAAATTGAATCAGACCTTCAACCTTAAGAGCTAAGCGAATGTTCTCTAAACTCCCTCCAAAACCCACAAGGACATTACAAGAAAGAAAAGCTAAAAGCTACAGCTTAATCTCAGTCATGAGCAAAATTACTAAGCAGAATGTGAACGAGCCAAAATCAGCAATATATAAAAATCATAACACGTAACAAACAAGTTGGGTTTATTTTAGGAATGCAAGCTTGGTTTAACATTCAAGAATCAGTACTATTCATCACATTAACAGGATAAAGATAAAAAACTATAACATCTCAGAGATGATGAGAAAATATTTGATAAAATTCAATATCCGTTCACAAAAAAAAAAAAACTTCTGAAACACTGAGAATAAAAAGGAACAGACTCCATCTGCTAAGGAGTACTGACAAAAATCTACAGGAAATATTTTTCCTGGTACTGTGGAAATGTTTTTTCATGGTACCATTTGAGTCAATTCTGCTATCATTGTTCACATCTTTACTGTTACTAACTTTTGTCTGTTTATTTAGCAGTTATTAAGAGAGATATGTTAAACTCTGCTATGATTGTCGACTTGGTAACTACTCTTCAAAGTTCTGCCAATTTTTACTTTATATTTTTTATGTCTATGTTATCAGTTACATACAAGTTTAGAACTATTAAATTAATCTTCTATCATTATAAAAGGTCTCCCTAGCTCTACTAATGTTTTGTGCCTTAACGTTTGCTTCACCTTGTATTATACCACCTATCTTTAAAATAGTGTTTACATAATAGCTTTAGTCAGTATTCCACTTATATTTGTGTCTTTATGTTGTAAATTATGTCTCTTGTAAATAGTACAGACTTGAGTTTCATTCGTTTATCCAGGCTGGCAATCCTTATCTTTCAATTGGCAATTTTAGAAAATTTTCATTTAATATAATTACTGATATATTTGGCTTTAAATATACCATCTTTCCATATGTTTTTTTATTTGTCCCATCTCTACTTACCTCCTTTGTTGTCTTATTTTAAAATGATTTGGAAGTTTTATTGTTTGATTTTTATTCAGTTAAAAATATTTTCCGGGTGCCTAGGTCAGTTAAGCATCCAACTTCAGCTCAGATCATGATCTCACAGTTTGTGAGCTCGAGCCCTTCGTCAGGCTCTGTGCTAATAGCTCGGAGCCTGGAGCCTGCTTCAGATTCTGTGTCTACCCCTCTCTCCACCCCTCCCATGCTCATGCTCTGTCTCTCAAAAATAAACATTTAAAAAAAAGTTTTTTCATATTTTCTAATTTCCCTTGTCATTTCTTCTTTATGGGTTTAAAAAAAAAAGTTATTTAATTCCAAATATTGGATATCTTGTAGATACCTTTATTGTATTCATTTTTAGTTTAGTTCTATTTTGAATAGAGGAACTACTTTGGGATCTCAATCCTCTTAAATTTGAATTTTTTAATGGCCCAGAATATGGTCACCCTTGATGAATATCCATGAAAAGTACTATTGAGCCTGGGTGGCTCAACTGGTTAAGCGTTTAACTTTGGCTCAGGTCATGATCTCATGGCTTGTGAGTTTGAGCCCTGCCTCAGGCTCTGTGCTGACAGCTCTGAGCCTGGAGCCTGCCTCAGATTCTATGTCTCCCACTCTCTCTGCCCCTCCCCCACTCATGCTCTGTGTCTCTCTCTCTCAAAAATAAATAGACATTAAAAAAAATTTGCAAAGTACTATTGAGTGGTTGGAGTGAGTGTTCTACATATGTTGTGAATGGAAAATGCTGTTGAAATTTTCTATATCTTTACTGATTTTCAATTTTTCCTATTTATTTTAGAGATAGGAGAGTTGAACTATGCAACTATATTTGTGAATTTGTCGATTTATCTTTTCAAGTCTATCAGTTTTTCCTTCATATGAAGTTCTATTAGATGAATGTACACTTAAAATTGTCTTTTTGATGAATTGATGCCTTTATCATGTAATATCATTCTTTATCCCTTGTAATTCTTCTTTATCTAGAATCTAGATGAAGATTTATCTAGAATTCCAATTTTCTTTTAATTAGTGTTTGAGTTGAGTATTTTTTCAATACTTATCTGTATCATTATATTTAAAGTGGGCTTCCCATGGAAAGCATAGATTTGGGTTGTTTTTTTTATCCATTCTAACAACCTCTGCCTTTGAAGTAGATTATTTATACTAAATGTAATTATCAATATGCTCAATGTATATTTACCACTGTGCTATTCATTTTTTTACTTGTTTTATCTCTCTTCTTTTTTCCCCTTTCCTGGTTTCCTTATTGATAATTCTTACTTTTTCCTCTATGAATTACCTATTAATTATATCCCTTAATTTGTTTGTTATTGCGCCAGAGTTTATAATACGCATTTTTTAAATGTTTATGTATTTTTTTAGGGAGAGAGAGAACAAGCAGGGGAGAGGCAGAAAGAGAGGGAGACACAGAATCCCAAGCAGGCTCCAGACTCCCAGTTGTCAGCACAGAGCCCGACACAGGGCTCGAACTCACAAACTGCAAGATCATGACCTGAGCTGAAGTCAGTCGCTCAACCAACTGAGCCACCCAGGCACCCCTATAATATACATTGTTAACATCGCTGTCTATATTATTCCACTTCACATAAGGTATAGTCTACTTGTGTCCTGCCCTTTGTGCTATTGTCGTTACACGTTTTACTTCTACATGTTATAAGCTCCCCAATACACTTTTCTTTAGGCAGCCAATTATTATTTAAGGAGATCGAAAATTAGAGAAAAAGGTCTGTTTTTATTTGTCCACATTGTTACCATTTCTAGCACTCTTCACTCCTCTGTAGATCTTCCATCTGTTATTATTTTCCGTCTGCCTGACGAACTTCATCTAAGATCTCATATACTCTTAGTCTATCAATAATGAGTTTGCTCAGATTTTCTGGTCTGAAAAGGTCTTTATTTTATCTTCATTTCTTTTTTGTCTAGGTAAAACATCTAGGCTGACTTTTTTTCTTTCTTTCAGTACTTTAAAGATCGCACTCAGGTGTCCTCTGTCTGGGATAGTTTATGAGAAGGCAGACAGCACTAAACTTTTATTCCTCCGAAACAGTTCTGTTTCCTCTGCACTCTCTCAAAATTTTTCTCTTTACCTTCGGTTCTCAACAATTTGACTACTATGTGCCTATGTATGTTTTTCTATGTAATTATCCTGCTTGGAGTTCTCAAATTCTTGGATCTAAGGTTTGTTGTCTTTCATTCACCTTGTAAAGTTCTTACCGATAATTTTTAAACACACTTCTCTCGTACCTTTATCTCTTTTCCTTCTGCGAACACAACTGCATGTATTTGATATTTGCCCCACATTACCTCACATGTATTGTTCTTTAATTTGGTTCTGTTTCTCCAATTCTTCTCATTTTTTATATTCTGGTTTGACTTTTCTTTTTTAATTTTTTTTCAATGTTTATTTTTGAGAGAGAGAGACAGAGTGTGAGTGGGGGGAGGAGCAGAGAGAGAGGGAGACACAGAATCCAAAGAAGACTCCAGGCTCTAAGCTGTCAGCACAGAGCCCAACGTGGGGCTCAAACCCATGAACGGTGAGATCATGACCTGAGCCGAAGTCAGACACTTAACCGACAGAGTCACCCAGGTGCCCCATGGTTTGACTTTTCTTGACCTGTCTTCAAGTTCATAGATTCTGTCCTCTTAAGTGTCCAGCCTGTTTGTAAGCCCATCCACATTAGTTATCCATGAGTATATAATAAATTAACCCCACACTAAGTGGCTTAAAGCATGGTTTCTGTGAATCAGGAGTTAAAAACACCTTAGGCGATAGTTCTGGCTCAGGGTCTCTCATGAGGTTGCTATCGATCTGCCATCCAGAGCCGCAGTCATCTGAAGGGACTGGCTGAAGCAGGAGGATGTGCTGCCGAGATGACTCACTCACATAGTGCTGGTTGTTGGTAGAAGACCCTGGTTCCTCTTCACATGGCCCCTCTACGACCGCTTGAGTGTCTTCATCACACGCTGAGATGGCTCTCCTCAGAACATGTGACCAAGCAGAGAGCAAGGCCTGGTCATCTGGCTTGCTCCCAGGTCTTCTCCTAAGTACCCAGTGCTCCCAGTACCTCCTTCATGTGGCCTTCCCCAAGGATCCCATTGAAAACTTCCCTCCTTGCTTTATTTTTCTCCAAAGCACTTTTTGCCATCTGACATACATCCCCCCCACCAGGATACAGGCTCCACATGAGAAGAGATTGTGTCCACTGGTATACCTCCAGTACCCCGACAAGAATCCAACCAAGATTCATTGCATGAATCAATGCTGTGGTCATTAAACTTCCATACCTTTTACCTTGCACTCCATAAATCATCCTCTCAACATTCTGTGGTCTTATGCACCGACAAAAACAAAAAGCCCGTTTCTACCTAAATCAGGTATTTGTTTTTAACCATTCTGCTATTGCGTTTGTCATTTATAGTCAATTTTAAGGGCATTACCCAGATATATTTAGTAGGAGCAAATTTTGGGCCCATTGCTTCTTCTCTGAGAGCTACTTTTCTAAGGTATAAGACCATCTATGCAACTACTCCTCCTAAATTCTAAGTTTTTCCTTTGGATAACTCTAGATGAACAGAACACTGTATACTTACACTTCATTAGCCCAGAACTTCATAAAATCAACGCGAATCAACATTTGTGCAAGGCACACCTAAATGTCATACCCTTGGTTTTGGAAAAGAACCCTAAAAGAAAGGACCATGTGAAAAACATTTTTTGATTTACTGAAGAATTACTGAGAAGGACAATGTTTACATTACTCATTGTCCTTATATGAAGCCCCATGTGAGAAATTCCTTTAAAAATTTAATGCCAAGAAAAACAGTGTTTCCCCAAAATAGATCAGTGCTTATGGTAAGACATTTGCTTCCTCCTTTGCTTCATCCTGATTCTATAAATTTTTTAACATTAACTTATGTAAGTCCTTGACTGAGAGTTACTCCAAACCCTTGGGGGAAAAGACGAGAAATGTCAATCAGTAGATACATGTGCACCCACAACTGGGGTGGACAACCGTCAAGGTTTACCCAGGATAAGGTTCACAAAACATGGGACTTTCAGTGCTAAAACCCAAAAGGTCTCGGGCAGACCTGGAGGAGTTGGGTCAACCGTACCCCAAGCTTGGCAAGGGAAATTCAACATCATCCTCAAGTGACCTTATATTTCATTCACTGATTCTTTACATGTGTAACACTGCAGGTCCTCCAAAGAAGAGACACCAAGGAAGATTTAGACATACAAGCAATTTTCTGGGGAGACACCCATGAAGGACAAAGGGGATATGAAGCAGGACAAGGCAGGGAGAACATTCAGACCCAGATGCAGATCTGACACCTGTGAAAGGGGAGCGAGTGGGGCAGAGAAGGAAGGAGGCCGGGGGGTAGAGGAAGGACAGCAAAGACTACCCATTAGAAGAGTCCTCCGTGGGGCAGGAACAGCCCAGCCCTGGTCTCCCTCTGCCAGACTAAGTCCTTGGGTGGAAGCGGGCCAGGGAGAGAGTGGGCCGGCCATGACCTACAGCACATAGGAAGGTCCAGCTGCTGAACACTGTGTCGCCACCTACTCTTTTGCAGTGGGGAGGGGAGTGGCAGACCCCCCATGGCTGCCACGTGCTTTCTGCCAACGTTCACTTTGTTCCGTTCATTAGAGAAGGTGACCTTTTGAAAAGAGGGGTTTTAATTTACCAGTAACAAAGGTCTCTTCTTGCCCAACCAAAAGAAGCACCAAGGGAAAAGGCAAAATTCCACTTAGTACATGTTTATTTTGCTTTTCACTAAGGGCCTTAGTGGGAAAAACTGTCTAAACCAATTTCTCCTTCGGTTTGATAACTTTCTACCTGCCACTTGACAAACTTAATGTAAGAACAGTGTTGCTAACACTTTCATATCATTGCTTAATTAGTCTTTTTTCAGTCTATGATTACATTTTAATGTCCCCCCAAATGAAACCATTCCCACCACACTAGAACACCTGAAAGGGTTAGTCGGCTGTTGTAATTACCACGTGAACAGAATGAAGCAGTATCACAGGACGCACAAGTTTGGGGATTTTTGTCTTGTTTTTTTAAACAGGCTTTATGAAGTCATCACTTTGCTTCCTGATTTCCCCTGTGGCTGGGAGTCACCGAGAGCAGACCAAGTTCACATGGGCAGATTCGAATCTCTAACAAAGTCAGAACTGTCCAAGAGTGCCCTACAATCACTCACAACTAACCGACCCCCGGGTCTGGTGGCAGTCACCTTAAAAACACCTCTTCAGAGGCGCCTGAGTGGCTCAGTCCATTTAAGTGGCCAACTTGGGCTCGGGTCACGATCTCGCGGTTCGTCAGTTGGAGCCCCGCGTCGGGCTCTATGATGACGGCTCAGCTCGGAGCCTGGAGCCTGCCTCAGATTCTGCTTACCCCTCTCTTTGGCCCTCCCTGCTCGTACTCTGCCTCTCTCTTTCTCTCCCTCTCTCCAGAATAAACATTTTTGAAAACAAATACCTTTCCAACCTCAGCTAAGTAAAGCAGTGCAATTAAGATGAAGTCACCGGCCCAAAGTTTTACAGATTTTTCTTGCTCCTCATTCAAGATTCATAGTCTCTCCTGTGTCTGGGAAACACCAAGAAATTACCTCACTCACAAGACCCTACTCCCTATGAATTAAATTTCCACCGTAGTTTTTTCTCAGTCTCGGCATTCAATGCTGTGGGTTTGCTCAAGGTTGAAGATTTCCCAGGTTTGCTTATTCTACTTTTTTTTTTTTTTAAGTTGATTTATTTATTTTGAGAGAGACAGAGAAAGAGCAAGGGAGGAGCAGAGACTGAGGGAGCGAGAGAATCCCAAGCAGGCTCCATGCTATCAGTGCAGAGCCCAACCTGGGGCTCGATCTCACGAACCGGGAGATGCTGACCTGAGCCAAAATCAAGAGTCTGACACCAAACTGACTGAGCCACCCAGGTGCCCCACCTTATTCTGCTTGCAAAAATTCATCTGTTGCATAAATAGAAGTCCTTGTCCTAAGTCAGCACATAGGTGTTTCCAAAATCAGAACCAAAAGACAACAATATGGACTAGCTCAGAAGACAGTGAGTATGGCAGGCAAAGGGCCAGCCACCAAAAAAGCCCACAGTGGAATCCCCAGAACCTGGGAACAGGTTGCCTTACCTGGCAAGGGAGAATCACGGATGCAGGTGGGATTAAGGTTATTCATCAGCACACCTCAAAATGAAATCATCCTAGGTTATCTGAGTGGACCCAATGTAATCACAAGGGTCCTTTATTTTTAATTTTTTTTTAAGTTTATTTTTTAAGAGAGAGACAGAGAGCAAGCTGGGGAGCAGCAGAGAGAGAGAGAGAGAGGGAGAGAGAGAGAATCTCAAACAGGCTCTGCATTGTCAGCATGCAGCCTGAGGCAGGGCTCGCCCTCACGAACTGTGAGATCATGACCGGAGCAGAAACCAAGAGTCGGACGCTTAACCCACTGAGTCACCCAGGCGCCCCAACAAGGGTCCTTTAAAAGTGGAAGAGGAAAGCAGATCTAAGAGTCAGAATGATGGACTGCAGGATTCAGCTCACCGTTGCTGGATGTGAAGATGGAACGGGGCCAAGGAATGCAGGCAATCCATAGAAGCTGGAAAGGCAGGAAAAAGAGATTCTCTCCCAGGACCTTCCAAAGAAGGCAGCCCTACCACCACCTTGAATTTAGCCCAGTGAGACCCATCCCAGACCTCTGAATCCCAAACCAGCAGGACAGTAAATACGTGTGTGTTTTTCAGCCACCAGATTTGTGGTGATTTCTTACAACAGCGGTAGAAAACACATGCAGGGAGCTGCCCGTTTCTGAAGGTAACCAAGCAGATGCTGGTCAACTGTGAGGACACCAGAGAAGTGGCCCCCGAATTGAGTGACAAGCTATAACGAACCTCTCCAACTCCTTCTGATTTTAACAATCCAGAAGCTAATATTTTCTCCGATTCCGGTATTTTCTCCAATTCTGATTTGAACAATCTAGAAGTTAGTATTTTCTCCAAATTCCCAAACACAAGGTCGCTGACAGGTTTGGCTTATCACAAAATGGGCCACATACCAATGACCAGATTCCAGCTTATTTCCTGAATGTCACTCACCACTCACTACTGCAATTGTCCTTCATCTGTAAAACAGAAGTCCCCAGCTATCGAGCAGTATCTCACTTGACAACCTTTATAGGGTTCTTCAAGATTCATAGGATAGGGGCGCCTGGCTGGCTCAGTCGGTTAAGTGTCCAACTTCGGCTCAGGTCACACGGTTCATGAGTTCGGGCCCCGCGTCGGGCTCTGTGCTGACAGCTCAGAGCCCGGAGCCTGCTTTGGATTCTGCCTCTGTCTCCCCTGCTCATTCTCTCTCCCAAAAATAAAGTAAACATTAATTTTTTTTTAAATAAAATAAAAGGCACACACACAAATTACAAGACAACGTTTAACAGAGCTACATCATTCCCAACTGCCAGGACATGGACACCTGTTCAGTAATTAACTTCAAGGAAGATATAAATGTCTTTCTATCTCTGGGTCTCTGGAAAATTCACGTTAGCCCTTACATATAAAGGTTTTCATTTAAAAAAAAAATGTTTAAGGAGAAAAAGTGTTAACTTCCAATAAAAATTATTTGAGAAAGCGATAGCACATTTACACATAGCTTCAACTTGTATGCAATGACAAAATGAGTACTTGTGCAATCCCGGACAAAAATCAGGCGGCATGCCTACGAGAAAGCTAGCTAAGTGCTTCTCCTGTCTTTTAATGAGGATCAGAGAATTTGCTGAGTAAGTCTTTATTCATCCAACACCGGCCATCATTTTGTGCACATCCCCTTTCAGCTTTTGCAAAAGGAAAGGTCATGATTCTCTTAAGTCTTTCCTTATTTAGGAACCCACTTTTCATTTCAAATCAGTGAAGTTTATGGGAAGCTACTTCACTGCTCAAAGTATGCCCCTCTCCTCTGAATTACCTCCCTCCTGAATGGATCATTCCCATCAGCATCCCTGACCTTCAAGTGCAATGCCATTTTTCTGACAGCTCCCATTAACTCACACCAAATTTTCCACAGATCTGGGAAGCCTATCATCATTCACAGCACTGATGAACAGTTGAACCCCAAAGCTACTAAGGCAGGCTTCCCTCGGGGCGGGAAGTGGGGGGGGGACCCCAACTCACCAACTAGCACTTTGAGAAAACAGCCATTGAACTAGCTTTGTCTCCACATTCATGAGCCATCATCCATTATACTTTGTCCTATACCTCACTCCTTTTCCCACAAAGATACCAAGAGACACTTTATCAAGGACACCATGTCTGAATCTATATATCGCACAGTTAAAACAGTTTCCAGTGTAGTGATATTTAGGAATCCAACGAGGTCACCCGCTATGGTGGCTTGAACGTGAACCCATGAGGGACTCTGGTGGTTACTGCTTCCCTTTCACACAGAACGCATCCAAGAAAACCTTAGTTTGCGAGTATAATTCGTTCCGGAAACATGCTTATAATCCAAAGCACTTGGATATCAAAGCGAATTTCCCCATAAGAAATAATGGAAACCCAGATGATTTGTTCCACAACCCAAAGATCTTCACATAAAAATGATTACAATACTGTAATATAATACAAAATAATAAAGAAAATACAAAATATAAAGAAAAACACAAATTAACCTGCACTTACCTTCAAAAAGTTTCATGGCTGGTGTGAAGGAGACAAGAGAGAGAAGGGTCATTGTGTAGGACGACCTTCACTATCACTAATGGAATCGCTGCTATCTATTCGCTCAATGGAATCTTTTTCTGCATGGAGGCCATTGCATACGCTCACATGGATGTTGACTACAGTGTAGTATTAATACTCTTGTCATACACTGTATTTCATGTCACTGGCAATAGGGTGCAGAGGAAAGGGTCTCTACCTGCAGGCAGCCTGACCCAGAATGAAGCAAGCATTCGTAAGCTCACTCTTGTCTGGAACAGAAAAAGACTGTCCATAGGTGCTTTGAAGTGACCAAAAATACACTAGTATCAGTCGTGGGCACCTTTCAACGTTCTGAAAAATCACTGATTTTTGCCAAACACCACAGGCTGAGACCAAGCATCCGAGCATGGGAGATGACTACCCATAATCCCACAGAGACAGAGACAGAGAGAGAGAAGAAACAGTGGCTCAGTTGTGATCATGTGATACTTGGTGTCACGTATACTCGTATCGCAAGACATTGCTCGTTTATCAAGTTACAAGTGATTAGAAATGTTCACTCTTCTTGTGGAGCCCTCGCAGAACAAGTTACTCGCAATCCACGGTTTTACCGTATTTGACGATCAAGCCAGAACTTCATCTGAAACTAACATCAAAAACCCAATCTGAAGTGTGTAAGATTACATTCTCGGTCCTCCACGACCTCTCTTTTTTCTACAGCACCTCAGTGACAAATGACAGTGGTTCAGCAACCTTCACTACAAATTCTGGAAAAATCCTAGCAGGTAATTGGTCTGGATCAGGAAAGCAACTTATTTGGAGATTACTTTGTCTTTCCTGGGCTTCAATTCTCTTACAAGTAAGTTTTTACAGCCTTCTCCTTGACCAAGGAGATAACAGAAGCAAAAAAAAAAAAAAAAAAAAGGAGTATTCAAGCTTCAGTTACTCTTAAACTGAAGTAGAGAATATTTGTAACATGCCAGCCACAACACTTGGCATGAAGCTGGTACTCAAACATTTGCTATCTTCTTTCCCCTGTTTCACCAGAGGCCCGAGTAATCCTTTCATGTCTCTCCTTGACCTAAATACAACCCCAAAAGGATGGCGTTTGTGGGTTTGTCTGGACTTTGCAAATTGTATGAGCCTCACCCCTCAGAGATTTTCCTCTTCTGACCCTTATAAGTTGGTCCCACGCCTTCTCCATACCACCCATATGTGTTAGTGGTCTAACTGAATGTGCACACATGCGCGCACACACACACACACACACGCCCTGCAGTTCACACCTGCAGTTCTAACAGATCTGTGGGTTCTAACAGGAGAAGGAAGCCCTTCCTTTTTCTTCACCTGCAGAGCTGCCCTCCCATCTAGAAAGGTCATCTTCTTGGATGGAGCCCACAGCCTCAGGAGGGATGCGCAAGGCATGAAGGGAAAGAACGCCTCGCAGATCTCCAGATCACCTGGCAACCAGCAGGGCCACAGATGCACCACACAGACGGTTGTCACAGCCCCTCAGAACTCCATTTTGGAAGGCCCTTATCCCTCCTTAGCTAGAATATACATAGGAGAGCCAGATCAGGGAAAACAGCAATGCCAACAGCAAAAACATTAATACAAAGCTCCATGAAGCACATTTAGCTTCAAATAAACCTAATAAGGTAGGTTCTACTATTTACACTTTACCAATGAGGAGACCAATGAGCCTCGAAGAGCTTAAGGGACTCACCGGTCACAAAGCTACTTAGGGGAAGAGGTGGACCCAAATCAAACCCAGACCCGCCTCGTGACTCCACGCTGCACATTTACCGCCTCCATTTATTGCGCACTGAGAAGATTCCAGGCACGTGTTCAACACTGTGCGCACGTTGTCTCTTTTCAGACTCCTAACGACTGCATCCTAAAGATGACTCAGCTACGGCAAATCTACTAGATTTCAGACACACGCTTACGTGGAGCTGAGTAGTCCGGGATTGTTGGAACTCAAAGTGCACTTCCTAAGGTACTTTCTGATGGGATGTTTAAACAATAGGATAATAGTAGCCAACGTTTATCAGCCTTTTACTATGTGTCAGGCAATGTAACACGGACCACAGAAAAATCACCCCATTAATCCTCCCAATGCCCCTGTGATTAAAAAACTATTAAACCAGGGGCGCCTGGGTGGCGCAGTCGGTTAAGCGTCCGACTTCAGCCAGGTCATGATCTCGCGGTCCGTGAGTTCGAGCCCCGCGTCGGGCTCTGGGCTGATGGCTCAGAGCCTGGAGCCTGTTTCCAGTTCTGTGTCTCCCTGTCTCTCTGCCCCTCCCCCGTTCATGCTCTGTCTCTCTCTGTCCCAAAAATAAATAAAACGTTGAAAAAAAAAATTTAAAAAAAAAAAAAAACTATTAAACCATTTTATCGATGAGGAAACGGAGGGCCAGAGAAGCTGGTAAATCTGCTAAAGGATACAAAGTGAAGAGAGAACACAAGAGTCAAAACCAAGTGGTCTGACCCCAGAGATCATACAAATAAATACCACACTGTATTACCTCTGCTTTTAAGAACAAGCACCTGGGTAGTTAGCCTAAAGCATTCGCTTGCACTCTCAGAGAGAGGGGACTTCTCAGTCCTTGGATAACCCGTGTTAGGAGAAATCATTTATCACTTAATAGCATACATGCTACGAACTAAACCCAAAAGTATGAATGGAAAAATAGTGATCACAGATGAGATCCAGTGCAAAGAGGTGGTTCCAACAGACAGATTTCAGAGATCCAGGTGAATGGGGCTTTCCTCCAGGTGGCTCTGGTACCGAAGGGTCACAAATTGCAGGACCTTCACAGAGTACAGTCCATTTTTCTCACCCCGACTTCAACCAATAAGACACGAACAGAATAGCCTCACACACACAGAGGCCAACCTAGCCTTTCCTTCCACTCATCGAATGCGTGTGGACCCCCCTCAACAAACTGGTCATCCTTGGAGAGGGACCCGCTGGAGGCCGGATGGCCCCTTCGACACAGCACCTGTAGGTGCATCTCTGGACACCTGGAGTCCAGTCCGTTCCGACCAGCCCAGCATGCGGTGTTCACTCAGGTGCACCGCGACGCATGTGTGCAGCGTGCGATGGCAACAAGCAGCCACCGTCTTGGCTCGCGAGGGCCGCCGCAGCAAAGTGGTGCACGCTGCGTGCTTACGTGGCAAAAACGATTTACGTCCTGGAGGTCAGAAGCTGGGGATGAAAGTGTCAAGAGGACTGGTTTCTGCCGAGGCCTCTTTTCTTGGTTTGCAGATGGCAGTCTTCATCCCATGCTTTCACGTGGTCCTCTCTCTGTATCTTTTTTTACATTTTTAATTTTTTTTTTTTTTTTTTTTTTTTGAGAGAGAGAGACAGAGTGCGAGCAGGAGATGGGCAGAGAGAGAGGGAGACACAGAATCCGAAGGAGGCTCCAGGCTCGGAGCTGTCAGCACAGAGCCCGACACAGGGCTCGAACTCATGGACCATGAGATCATGACCTGAGCCGAAGTCAGACGCTTAAGCGACTGAGCCACCCATGTGCCCCTCTCTGTGTCTGTATCTTAATCTCTTCCTACAAGGACACCAGTCATATTGGATTAGGACCCACTCTAATGACTTCATTCTAACTTAACTGCCTCTTTAAAGGCTCCGTCTCCAAACAGTCACATTCTGAGGTATCGGGTGTTAGAACTTAAACATATGCACTTTGGGGCCACATAATTCGACCCATAATACCCACACTAGAAATAAACTTTATAACTAGTTAGAACAATGTCATTCCAAATTCATTTTTTATAAAAGTTTTTTTTCTTTTTCACATGAATTAGGTCCAAAAAATTAAGTTCCTTTAAATATTCAGCCATAACTACTTCAATAATGTTAATAAGTAGAGAAGAAAAAAATCCTTAGAAATATAGCATCCCTTTGACCCGACAACTCCACTTGCATAGAAGTATTCTGAATATTTATATAAAAGGAAGCTCATCCTATCATGCTTTGTACTAGCAAACTATACAAACAACCTAAAATGCTAAACGTTTAAATAATTGGCTAAATACATTTTATTATGGCATCTTATACAGGCTTTAAAAATCACGCAGTAGAAGGGCACCTGGGTAGCTCAGTGGGGTGAACATCCAACTATTGATTTTGGCTCAGGTCACAAAACCAACATCATGGGATCGAACCCTGTGTCAGGCTACTCACTGAGTATACAGTCTGCTTAAGATTCTCCCTCTTGCTTTCCTTCCACCCCTCTCCCCAACTCGTGCTCTCTAAAACAAAAAAAAATAAAGAAATCATACAGTAGAGGAAGGTTTAGGACTTAGAAAAAATTCACCACCTACCGTGAAGTAAAAAGGGTGAGTTATGAGATGGTGTTCAAAAGGAGACCAATAAAATAAAGTATATTTATACATAGTATAAGAGGCACATACACACCAACATTCTCTCAAGAAGGGTTAGGGAATATCTATTGCTTTTGTTAGCGTTTTAAAATTTTTTTCTTATAAAAAAATTTTAATCTTCCTCCTTTCATTTGGCCGTGTGATAGTGATGTAGGCACTCCAGGTCTCGGGGACAAAGCTTTCTCATTTTATATATATATACATATATTTTAACATTTATTCAGTGCTTGAGAGACAGAGAGAGACACAGCGTGAGCAGGGGAGGGACAGAGAAAGAGAGGGAGACACAGAATCCAAAGCAAGCTCCAGGCTCTGAGCTGTCAGCACAGAGCCCAACACGGGGCTCGAACTCACAGACCGTGAGATCATGACCTGAGCCGAAGTCGGCCACTTACCCCAAGTGAGCCATCCAGGCGCCCCATAAAGTTTTCTCATTGAAGAAGTGAAGACACTAAGTCTTTCTGAAATACTCCTAGCCAACATAGTCAAAACCAGCTTTGAAACTAATTAAGCTACATGCACACATACACACAAAAGCATTTTAGTTTTAACTGTGGTTAAAATCCACACCTTATGGGGCGCCTGGGTGGCCCAGTCGGTTAAGCGTCCGACTTCAGCCAGGTCACGATCTCACGGTCCGTGAGTTCGAGCCCCGCGTCAGGCTCTGGGCTGATGGCTCGGAGCCTGGAGCCTGTTTCCCATTCTGTGTCTCCCTCTCTCTCTGCCCCTCCCCCGTTCATGCTCTGTCTCTCTGTCCCAAAAATAAATTAAAAAAAAGTTGAAAAAAAAAAAATTTAAAAAAAAAAATCCACACCTTATTAAACTTACCTTCTTTACCCCTTCTAAGTATACAGTTCAGTCGTGTTAAGTATATCCACACTGTTGTGCAACCAACCTCAGGCACCCTTATCATCTTGCAGAACTGAAACTCCGCCCATTAAACAAACTCCCCATTTTCTCCTCCCCCAGCCCCTGGCAACCTCCATTCTACTTTCTAACCTATTAATTTGACTACAGGCTAAGTATTTTTGACTAATGAGCCTGTCCCTTGGAGGCAGTGACCATGAATAATTTTATTTTTGCTTCCCCAGGGACCAGCACAGCATCCAGTATGTAGCTGAAACAAATTACTGAATGATGAAAACAGCATCGCTTTGCTACATCTGGGAAATGTCTGTGGCTTCCATTATGTGGCTTCCACAATGTGGAAAAGCACTTTGTGTTAAGTCAGTAGGAAGAACTATCGTCCTCCACAGTGGCAGTTCCCGACCGTAGTTTCAGATGCACCTGGGAATCTAATTCAAGAAATTTCTTTTAAAAAAATGGAGGGGAGGGGGGTGATAAATTCCAATCAACTCCCCTTTAAAATGTACCTACATGTGTGCACATTCCCAAATTCTTTAGAAATGGGAGAAAGAGTTATCTGCAGGTATTTGTGTGTGTGCTGGAAAATCACAAAGGTTGAAAACTGTCAGTGGCTAAAATTAACAATTCAGGAAACAGCAGGTGTTGGCGAGCATACGGAGAAAGGAGAACCCTCTTACACTGTTGGTGGGAATGCGAACTCGTACAGCCATGCTGGGAAACGGTACAGAGGTTCCTCAAAAAGTTAAAAATAGAAATACCCTATGATCCAGAAATTGCACTAGTAGGTATTTACCCAAAGGATACGAAAATACAGATTCGGATGTTTATAGCAGCTCTGTCAACAATGGCCAAACCATGAAAAGAGCCCAAATGTCCATCAACTGATGCATGGATAAAGAAGATGCTAGGGGCGCCTGGGTGGCGCAGTCGGTTAAGCGTCCGACTTCAGCCAGGTCACGATCTCACGGTCCGTGAGTTCGAGCCCCGCGTCGGGCTCTGGGCTGATGGCTCAGAGCCTGGAGCCTGTTTCCGATTCTGTGTCTCCCTCTCTCTCTGCCCCTCCGCCGTTCATGCTCTGTCTCTCTCTGTCCCAAAAATAAATAAAAAAAAACTTCGAAAAAAAAAATTTTTTTTTTTTAAAATAAAGAAGATGCGATATGGCACAAAACCAGACAGTCAGATCAATGGAACAGAAGAGAGAACCCAGAAATGGACCCACAAATGTATGGCCAACTATTCTTTGACAAAGCAGGAAAGAATCTCCAATGGAATAAAGACAGTCTCTTCAGCAAGTAGTCTCTTCAGCTGGGAAAACTGGACAGCAACATACGGAAGAATGAACCCGGACCACTTTCTTCCACGGTACACAAAAATAAACTCAAAATGGATGAAAGACCCAGGGGCACCTGGGTGGCTCAGCTGGTTAAGCACCTGACTTCAGCTCAGGTCATGATCTCGCAGTTTGTGAGTTCGAGCCCCGTGTCGGGCTCTGTGCTGACAGCTCAGAGCCTGGAGCCTGCTTCGGATTCTGTGTCTTCCTGCCTCTCCCTCTGTGCCCCTCCCCCACTTGTGCTCTGTCTCTCTCTCAGAGGAAAAAAAAAAAAAAAGTAAAAAAAAATTTTTTTTAATGGATGAAAGAACTAAATGTAAGACAGGAAGCCATCAAAATCCTTGAGGAGAAAGCAGGCAAAAACCTCTTTAACCTTGGCCGCAGCAACTTCTTACTCAACACATCTCCAGAGGCAAGGGAAACAAAAGCAAAAATGAACTATTGGGACCTCATCAAAATAAAAAGCTTCTGCACAGCAAAGGAAACAATCAGCAAAACTAAAAGGCAACTGACAGAATGGGAGAAGATATTTGCAAACGACGTATCAGATAAAGGGTTAGTATTCAAAATCTGTAAAGAATTTATCAAACTCAACACCCAAAAAACAAATAATCCGGTGAAGAAATGGGTAAAAGACATGAATAGACACTTCTCCAAAGAAGACATCCAGATGGCCAACCAACACACGAAAAAATGCTCAACATCACTCATCATCAGGCAAATACAAATCAAAACCACAATGAGATACCACCTCACACCTGTCAGAATGGCTCACATTAACAACTCAGGCAACAAGAGATGTTGGCGAGGATGCGGAGAGAGAGGATCCTTTTTGCACTGTTGGTGGGAATGCAAGCTGGTACAGCCCCTCTGGAAAACAGTATGGAGGTTCCTCAAAAAACTAAAAATAGAACTACCCTATGACCCAGCAATTGCACTACTAGGTATTCATCCAAGGGATACAGGTGTGCTGTTTCGAAGGGACACATGCACCCCCATGTTTATAGCAGCACTATTGACAATAGCCGAAGTATGGAAAGAGCCCAAATGTCCATTGACGGATGAATGGATAAAGAAGATGTGCTATATTTATACAATGGAGTATTACTCGGCAATCAAAAAGAATGAAATCATGCCATTTGCAACTACGTGGATGGAACTAGAGGGTATTATGCTAAGCAAAATTAGTCAGAGAAAGACAAAAATCATATGACTTCACTCATATGAGGACTTTAAGATATAAAACAGATGAACATAAGGGAAGGGAAACAAAAATCATATAAAAACAGGGAAGGGGAGAAAACATAAGAGACTTAAATATGGAGAACAGAGGGTTACTGGAGGGGTTGTGGGAGGGGGTATGGGCTAAATGGGTAAGAGGCATTAAGGAATCTACTCCTGAAATCATTGTTGCACTATATGCTAACTAATTTGGATTGAAATTTAAAAAATAAAATTAGTAGAATAAAAAAGAATATTGAAAAAAAAGATGTGATACACACACACACATACACAATGGAATATTACTTGCTGATCAAAAAGAATGAAATCTTGCCATTTGCAATGACATGGATGGAGCTAGAATGTATTATGCTAAGCAAAATAAGTCAGAGAAAGGCAACCAACAAGGCAAATACCATATGATATCACTCATATGGAATTTAAGAAACAAAACAGATAAACAAATGGGAAGAGAAAAAGAGAGAGAAGGAAACAAACCATCAGAGACTCTTAACAGGGAACGAACTGAAGGTTGATGGAGGGAAGTGGGTAGGGAATAGGCTAAATGGGTGATGGGCATTAAGGAGGGCACTTGTGATGAGCACTGGGTGTTATATGAAAGTAATGAATCATTAAGTTCTACTCCTGAAACCAATATTACACTGTATGTTAACTAACCAGAATTTAAATAAAAATTTGGAAAAATGAAAACTGATTGAAACGATAGCCCATCAGTCACAGACCCCAGCTCTCCCTGAGGATGTCCACTATCTCAGCCTCAGCATGAAGCCTTCCTTAACCTCAGTGCAGAAATCCAAACACACACGATTTAGAGAATCACACAGAAAAATCCCTCCACCCACCCTGTCCATCCTCCACGGTGCAACCATATTTATCTTCCTAATAACACAACCTGATGTTTCTCCTCTATTTACAAACCTCCACTGACCTCCCCTGCCTGGAGAAGTCGGTCAAAATCCCTCAGTGCAACAGAGAGGGTCTCCTGTGATATGAACCCGACCTAACTCCTCCATCTTGCCCAATCAATACCTCATGTTCTACATTTTCTCTGTCCACTTTTACATGTGCTACTCTCTCTTCCTTCTTAAGCATCTCCTTCTTTGAGAAGCTTTTATTTACCCTTCAAGATGCAGACTCCCGTGACCCGGCCCTTCCCGGACTCATACACACGGATGTGTGCCTCGATGGTCTAGGACTACAGACTATCTCCTCACACCTTCACGAGATCAGAAGGTCTCCCATTATGTCTGCCTGCTCCACCAGACCAGACTCCCAGAGTACAGGCGGGGTGCTCTGGCCAGCTGCCACTCTCCAAAGCCTGACTTGGAACAGGTCCCCAGTGAAGAAAGTGCTGGAACCTATCTCCCACCTACCTGCCTCCTCTCTCCCTGAGTGACAAGTCCATGCAAAGTGGGTGGGTTGTTGGGTGGGTCACTTAGCCGGGCTCAGCTTCCCCTACGAAACCAGGACCACGATCACACCTGACCTGTCTTTGCAGATTCTTGCGAGGGTCAACCCAGAAGGCTTACAAAATCACTAGGCAAGAATCCGAATTCTTCAACAGAAGGTATTCAGATTTTGATATCCTAACTGCAGACTTTAAGATCAACTGAAATCATCTTTTGACCCTATCAAAATGAGAGTTTTCTCTCTTTTCTTCCGGTCCACTCATTCTTCCACTTTTCAGCTATAGGCGAGAAAACACAAGACAGGTTTTGTTCCAAGTACAGAACTAATTGATACGCTGAAACTAAAAAGGGCAACAGGTTAACATCAATATCACATTCATTCCACCTTCCTATCTACGGACTAGGATAAAAACAAAAAACAAACAAAAAAAACCAAAAAAACTATGGAGCAAGTTTCGGATGTTATTAAGTTATCCTTACAGCTTTTGAAGAGTAACATTTCACACCTTTGGAAGCGTGAAGGCCTGGAAGCTGGTTCTCGCCAGGAGGCTTCACACCTCTGATGGTCATCAAAGCCCAGTTCTGATGTTTGGGGCTTCAGGTTTTCTGTGTGAAAATGAACCTTTGTCTTTAGGAGTAGGTACTACAAAATCAACTTCGTTTCCAGAAAGAACGCTTTCGTCCTCACAAGGAAAAAACAAAATCTATCCCGTTTCCTAAAGAAAGCCTCCACAACACTTTCCATGCTTTTTTAACCCACCACGGGGAGTCTTCCTTCGCGCTAAGTTGGGGCTGAGCTGGGGGCTCTGGAGGGTTTCCGCATGTGTCAGAGAACCCAGCTTCCTGCACAGTGGACCGTGCCAGGGAAGCAGACGGACCTCAAGAGGACAGGGCTGCCAGCCGCTCCAGAGTCCTCACTGGCCTTCCCTGCTGGCCCTCCTTTCCTTCCCAACCCCTTCGAATTTGGATCTCCAAGTCTGGGAACCCTCCCCACCTACTACCACTTGGTGGTGACTACCTTACCCTTGCTGCTTTCCTGGATGATCTTGGCCACCAAAGAGCCCACAGCTGAATACACATTCAGTCACTACCTTCTGAGGACCCCTACCACCTCTTCAAATGAAGAGTCCTTGTAGTATATAAAAAACCTTGGTCTTGTAAACCAAAAAAGGAAAATAGATGCCCTCCCTAAGACTTCAAGGAAGAAGCAACAGCCCCACCCTCAGCACCCAAAGCTGAAATTCTTTTTACACTATTCCTTGCTAATACCAGAAACTAACCCCACAACTTTCATAATTCAAATATTGCATATTCTCGTACCGTGCTTGCCCAATGTCTTCATTTCCCCCGTAGCAAGGCATGTACGAAATCCCTATTACCATTACACAAAACATGTCATGTAAAACTGGCACATTAATTATCAGCCCCATGAATGTTAGGCATGTACAATAATCTATTAATAGTGCATAAGACATACTATGTATATTGTGCATCAATCGCTAGTCCCCATGAATATTAAGCACGTATAAACCGAGAAACCCCAAGGATGGGCATCAGCTCCAATAATCCTCCAGACAGCCCTTGAGGGCAAACACCATTCCTGAGTGCCCACTTTCTATAGTAAGAGGCTACCAAAGCACAGAGAGGCCAAGCAACTTGCTCAAGGCCACAGTGCGGGTTCCAGGAAGTCTGGCTCCAGAGCGTGGGCTGTTACCCTCTAGGGCAGACCGGCCCTCACCCCCATTACTCCCCTAAACTGGCATCTCTCAGTGGAATCCTGTTCTATCTACCCTCAGGTGTTTTTCCCTTAAGAGCAGGGTTTCTAAAAGGATTTTCCAGTGATGTAGAAGAAGAGTGGCTCTATCAACAATAGCCAAAGTACAGAAAGAGCCCAAATGTCCATCGATGGATGAATGGATAAAGATGTGGTGTGTATATATACAATGGAGTATTACTCGGCAATCAAAACAGAATGAAATCTTGCCATTCGTAACTACATGGATGGAACTGGAGGGTATTATGCTAAGTGAAATTAGTCAGAGAAAGACAAAAATCATATGACTTCACTCATATGAGGACTTTAAGAGACAAACAGATGAACATAAGGGAAGGGAAACAAAAATAATATAAAAACAGGGAGGGGGACAAAACAGAAGAGACTCATAAATATGGAGAACAAACTGAGGGTTACTGGAAGGGTTGTGGGAGGGGGGTGGGCTAAATGGGTAAGGGGCACAAAGGAATCTACTCCTGAAATCGTTGCATTATACGCTAACAAATTTGGATGTAAATTTTAAAAAATTAAAAATAAAATTTAAAAAAAATAATAAAAAAGAAGAGTGGCAGCTTTTAAAAATTTGGGGGGGGGGGGGGGGCGCCTGGCTCAGTCGGTTAAGCGTCCGACTTTGGTTCAGGTCACCATCTCGCGGTCCGTGAGTTCAAGCCCCGCGTCGGGCTCTGTGCTGACCGCTCAGAGCCTGAAGCCTGTTTCGCATTCTGTGTCTCTCTCTCTCTCTGACCCTCCCCCGTTCATGCTCTGTCTCTGTCTCAAAGATAAATAAACGTTAAAAAAAAAAAATAAAAAAATAAAAAAGTATTTTTTTTTACAAGCTCTAACAGACCTGCAGTGTCCAAACTCAAACACTTGACACTTTTACATTCTATGATAGAAACTTCTAGAATTCAGGATCACACGCTAAAGGTGCAGATGTCATTTCAAAAACCTTCACGTGGTAGAACATCTTCTGTTATTCAAATACTTTTCAGTGGGGGGGGGCCTGAGTGGCTCAGTTTGTTAAATGTCCGACTACGGCTCAGGTCATGATCTTGCGGCTCGTGGGTTCCAGCCCTGCCTCGGGCTCTGTGCTGACAGCTCAGAGCCTGGAGCCTGCTTTGGATTCTGTGTCTCCCTCTCTCTGCCCCTCCCCCGCTCACACTCTGTCTCCCTCTCTCTCTTACTCTCTCTCTCTCTCTCACTCTCTCAAAAATAAACAAACATAAAAATAAATTTTAAAAAAATACTTTTCAGGGAAATGTCATCTGCAGAGGTTAAAATTTTAAAGAGAAATCATATTTTACAGATCAAATTTGACAATATTTTTGATAAGAAACTGTAAACACAGTAAAGAGGAAAGAACTGTTAGAACCTAGCTCCGTCCTAGTCAAAGTGAATAGACCAGGTCTGTCTTGGGGGACCCTGGCCTCTTGACTTTTCTCCCTCTCTCCACACTCCTGTGAAAAATGTCTCACCAAAAACAATCACTTCTGTACAATTTAGATGGGAATTGAGATCAGCTGGATTATGAGGTTTCGCGGGGACATCTGTATTTCTTTAAATACTCTACTCGTGAGATAAAAGTCTCTCCTCCCTCCACAAAAAGGTGCCCGGCTGACCGCGTGTTGGTTGAGCAAACAGCCTCGAGAGGAAGAAGCAAATGGTTGTGCCTGTCTGCAACAATAAATGACACAGAGCAGGTGTCCTGCCAAGGCTAGCTGTTCTGCCGAGCTGAGAGCCCTCCCGAGCTTTCCATTTCCATTTCCCTCACTTCATCAAAGAAGGGTGAACCAGAAAGTCAATACTATATTTTTGGTTTTTTTAAATGTTTTAATGTTTGTTTATTTTTGAGACAGAGTGCAAGTGGGGGAGGGGCAGAGAGAGGGAGACACGGAATCCGAAGCAGGCTCCAGGCTCTGAGCAGTCAGCACAGAGCCCGACGCGGGGCTCGAACTCACAGACCATGAGATCATGAGCCGAAGTCAGACGCTCCACCGACGGAGCCGACCAGGCGCCCCTCAATACTGTATTTTTAACAAGTGTTTATCCTCGTGGGATCTTTAAAAATAATGCACTCTGAGATGTCGAAATAAAAGGGACTGAAATTCAGCACTCTACCAGCCAACAGGTGTTAGCCTACTGAATTCCACCTTCTAGCTCTGTCTATTCCTCTGCCTGCAAAGTTCCGGTTATCTCCTTTCTTCCCAAGTGTGCTGCGTGCTTCTCTACCCCGTTCCACGGAAGTTTCAATTCCACTCCACAAACATTTAGGAAGTGCCCTCCTCCAGACGGGCAACTAACTACGCAAGGTGCCAGTAGACGCATTAGTACAACGTGATCCTAACTTCCAAGCATCAGGCACATCCTTAAATGACCATGGGACAGAGTCCTGTAACAGAGGAACCAGCAAGGTCCTACTACCAGAGGGAGGGGGGGAAAGTTCCCTTTCCAGGCTTATAAAAGCTGAACCTTAGGAATTCTTAACACCCCAAGAGCAGAGCCTGGTTCTCCATCCTACCGAGGATTGGGTCCGTGATGCAGAAAGTGCCCAGCACATGTGAGAAGCAGCATACCGCTGAGATATGTGAACACAGCCCTGGTAAGATTCTAGGAAGCTTATTTAACAAACATTTATGTAACGCCAAGCCTCCGCGACTTAGGGCACTTAGGGATAAAAAAGCAAACAACCAAGATACAGGATTAAGGATAAACCAGCTAAACACAAGAATGACAGCAAATTACACAAAGAAGCATAAACTAAACATGAGCCAGAAACTCAACTGTTATTTTAAAAGTCAGCTACGTGTCACGAAGCAATCATGGGCCCCATTCCTTAGAGGTTCGCATCCTCATAGAGAAATAAATCAAACAAACGTGGACCCCCCCCCCCCCCAGAAACATAAAACTATGATGACTGGTACATGTGGGCTGGAAAGGTGAGCGCTTGTCGTCAGAGGAAGAAAACATTAAGTCCCTGAATCCTAGAAATTTGCCGGGAAGGACTGAGCCATCAACTAATTTTTTTTTAAATGGTGTAGTTTAGGTAAAAGAGGTGGGTTGGACTTGTGCTTGCCTAAGGCATCATAAGCGTGGCAAACAATATTAGCGGAGGTAAACAAAATTTTTAAAGGAACCAAAAAGGGTAGAGATGGAGAAGAAGAGGAAATAATTAGTGAGAGGGACCCTTGTTTTCCTCATACTTCACTTAATCCTCCCGACCAGCCACTGGGGCCAGCCCCTGCCCGCGACCCCCTGGCGGAATGACCGATGAGGTGTCCATCTGATGGCCGCTAGGTGGGACAGGGGGATGCCACCGGGGTACCAACAAATACGGTGCCTGTTTCCATGGACCTTACCGTGGCATGAGTTACATTTTATCATCCCAGTTTTACAGGCTGAGACATCTAACCCCACAGCTCCCCCAACGGCCCACAGAAGAGCTCTCATGGGGCAGAATCAGGGCACAGACCAAGCAGGTTTACAGGACCTCAACTTCATGAGTTTTCTGTGACCCTGTATGGAGAGGCAAACATGAGCACCGCGAAAGGGAATCCCAAAGGTGGCAGGGTCTTCTACCTGATGTTTTCCACGGGATTCCCAAGTCCTACCCTGAAGCACCCTTCACACACAGGACTTCAGATTTTTACTTTCCCTCAAGAACTGCCTGACAGGCCACATCCTCACAGCAGTGGCCACTGGCCAGGACCGCTGAAATTCTCTGTCATGCGTGGAAGGCATTATGTGTGGGAAGTCGCCAGCAAGGAGTGAGATATAATCATCTCCTCTCAGAAATAAATAGAAGAACTTCTCCTCCATTCTCTGCTACTTTTGACAGAAAGGACAGCAACATATTAACAGCTGGAATAGACAGTCCTACAACTGATTCAACGAGGACAGTGCCGTGAATGTCCATCTGACCAAATCTGGTCCCTGTAGCAGCCTGACATAACAGTGTCAGAAATTTCACCAAATGCACGTTCACAGTAAATAGTCAGCCACACCCTCCACCCTCCAATTCCTCACACAGGATGCAAATGCTCCAGGTAAGGACTTCCCAGGGCTCCTCTGAGAAGAAAACCCCAGACCCAAAATGGTGTCCCTTGGGCCAAGTCCCCAAACCAGGGCTTAATACCTAATCTAACTGCAGTTTCAACCTCCCCCAGAAACAAAATCTTAAGGTCAGTCTGGAAATTTCCAATAAGCACCGATGGGTTGGCCACGGGGTCCCTGTCCATCCCCTAGAAGACGATGATAACACCCCTTGCCCTTCCTGCTAAAGGAAAGCTACTTGGCCTGGAACAAGTCTTGTCTTTTGCAAATACTTTCTTTCCCCACCCTCCTTCTTACAAAACCCTCCATTCTGTACAACTTACAACTCCTCGGAGCTCCCCTTTACTTGCAAAATGGGATGCTGCTCGACTCTTGAATCATTTAATAAAGCCAATTAGACCTTCAAATATACTCAGTTGAATGGTGCTTTTTAATGATAGCTACAGGGAGAACAGCGGGCCCAGCACTGTTCACAGAGGCTGTGAATTTGAGACCCGTGATCTCGCTGGACCTCGATAAAGCCACCCAACTCTAGTCTCAATGAAGGGAGACTCACAAGAGTTCCCCCTGGAGGTTGTGGGAGAGACCACATAACAAACGGAGCATCAGAGCCGATGACCCGGCAGCAGTAACGTAAAGATGTGCTGACGCTGAATCTCAGTTCAAATTAATCAAAACAGAAAGTCAGATTGCACATACCAGGAGGTTCCAGAGCACCACACGGAAGGGAGGAAGGAAGGGCAGCAAAGACCCAGAGTGACAGAAGGTAGAAGGTGTGTGCCTGGGGTGCACTGAATTTGCAGGCTTTGTCTACAGCAGCGCTTCTCAAAGTGGGTCCCCAGACCAGCAGCAGCAGCATCACCTGGGAACTTGCTAGAAATGTACCCCAGACATTTTAACAAGCCCTCCAGAAGATTCCAATGCATGCTTAAGTTTGAGAAGCACCAGCGAGCACAGGACACTTAGTTCTAGGGCTCTCCATCTCTAGAAGGAAAAGAAATACAGGATACGGGGCCTCCAACATTCCTACCCGTGGAAAGCACGGCAGGGGGACTAGACTTTCTCAGCTTAGCAAAGGGGGGCAGCTGACCACGTATGTATCTTAGAGCCAAACTCTGGAACCTGTAATATTGCGCAATTCCCCTGGAGCTCAAAGCTGGGTCATATGCCCCATAAAGGTCGCTGAACGCCACGAAGATGACATTTAAAGCAAAAGTCCTCCGGGAGGTAACCTTCCCCAAAAAGTAGTGGTAGGCTAGCAATCATCTAGCTTTCCCTATTCCCCCGCCTGCCCTAGCACGTTTTGTTGTTGTTGTTGTTGTTGGTTTCTTTTTTTGAGAGAGAGCATGGGAGAGGAGCAGAGAGAGAGAGAGAGAATCCCAAGCAGGCTCCACACTGTCAGTGCAGAGCCCAACGGGGGGCTTGAACCCACAAACCTTGAGATAGATCATGACCTGAGCCAAAATCAAGAGTCAGGTGCTTAACCACCTGAGCCACCCAGGCACCCCTCTTGCGCATAGTTTTTAAATGAGTTTCACCCCCACTGCAGGCAGGAGATCCTGTCTGCTGCCCCCCCCCCCGACCGGGCCCACCACAAAGGCCCTTCTGGAGAATCCACAGGAGCGTTGGTCGTTCGGGGGGTGTGAAGCACAGGTATCAGATGCTGCTTGCAGATTTTTCCAAAACATACAGTTAACATCGCAGACAAAAACCAATGCAAAACAAAATGTCTTCCTTTTCGAGTCCAGGTTCTGAGTAAAACCATGCCTGAATGTTACTGCATGTTCTTTTGAATTTCACTGCATGTATTTTTTGCCAGCTTAAAAAAAATATTTTTCCTTTTTAAAAATTTTAAAAAAATTGAGGGGCATGTGGCACTTCCCTGCACATTTTTGCAACCCCTGTGAATCTATAATTATTTTAAAATGCAAGTGTGTGTGTGTGTGTGTGTGTGTGTGTGTGTGTATATATATATAGTTTATAGAGAAAGAGAGTTAGGTTTTCCCCTGATTATTCTGTTCCATACATACGGGCAAATACTCACAAGCCAAAAACTTTTTGGTGATTTCAAAATTAAACCCGTTTGCTCAGGTCTGTGTGAAACAACAGCATCACCAGCATGGCCACTGGTGATGGATGACCCAGTGAGGCAGGTCCTCATCTAACCACCATGGGGCGCACACCGTAGCTGCACTTGGGAGCCAGCACCCCAAAACACAGAAACTGAGTTAGCTCAGAGATCCTGAAAGCATAAAAGCGAAACATTCCAGAGAAAAATCAGAGACCGGAGACAATACTGTAGGAATCCTAGGACAGGCTTCCTAGATTTTCCAGATCCTGCAAATCACCTGGGGCGTTTGGAGGGAGAAGGCTTTTCTCACTCCTGACTGCCAAGAGGAGGGACTTCCCCCCACCCCACCCCCAGCACACTCCTGGACTCTCGGTCTCTCCTCTACCTATGTTCCCGCTGGAAGACGTAACTTCTCGGACTGACAGATCTGGGAGAATCGCCCACCCTGCTCAGCTCAGCCCAGCCGGGCCCCCTTCTCTCGCTGGAAGTGAACTTCTGCAGCCTGTGCGGTTCTGTGGGGCTCCAGGCCTCGCCCCAAGTGAGGGTCTGCTGGGGCCTCCAGGCAAAGAAGCCTCATTCCAAGAATTCAATCAGCAAGCCTCTAGGCGGGCTGACTTAACCCGACATCCTCCAGCCAAGCCTCTATTAGGGAAGAAATGACATTTTGACCTCCCTTTTGTCCTAGTCATTGTTTTTCTTCTCAGTTTGCTCAGAACCTGGGCGGGAAAGAGGACTAGGGGACAGTGGGCCCTTGGAATACCTCCCCTGGGTGTGGTCTTATGATGCAGATTCCCGGGTCCTCCCCAGGGGTGCTGCTTAGGTGAGTAATCCTAATCCGAACCTGATGATTAGTGTTCGGTGTCCCGGTTATGCAAAATTTGGGTATGTATAAGCCAGCTGCACTGAGGTTTATAGCACCATCCAGCAGGTCAGTCTGAAACACTCCCACAGGGCAAATGAGAGAAACTGGGAGCTCTGGGCTCGAACCTTTTTGCCAGGAGGTAAAGCAGCCTAGCAGAGGAGGAGAGGTTTTCCAGGGATGGCTCCAGGGAAGCCACAAGAAAAGGCTAAGGACGGTCAAGTTCAGACTGAAGTGTCTTCCACCCCAAGCCCCACTCCCCTCTGCATCTCTACAACTATAACAGAGACTGATTGTGCCTCAGGAACAGGACATCAGGGAGGGAAGCCACGAGCTCTGAGCCAGAAATCAGAACGAGGCACGCATCACCTGTAACAGGACAAGGTGAGTTTATAAGCATCTCAGATAAACTACAATTGCAGGGAATGCTTTCTAATAAGCAAGGAATCGTAACGGGGGATTTACAGCACAGCACCCATGACCTCTAAGTTAAGAAGGACAGAGCACTGTGTGGTCGGGTCCCTTGACACTGACATTCTGATATCATTCCATAATGTGCCCCCTCCCATTCACGCACGTGCGCTCTGTCTCAAAAATAAACAAACATTAAAAAATATTTTAATAGGAGCGCCTGGGCGGCTCAGTCGGTTGAGCGTCCAACTTCGGCTCAGGTCATGATCTCATGGTTCATGAGTTCAAGCCCCGCGTCGGGCTCTGTGCTGACAGCTCGGAGCCTGGAACCTGCTTCCGATTCTGTGTCTCCCTCCCTCTCTGCCTCTTCCCCGCTCGTGCTCTGTCTCTCAGAACTGAACAAACGTTTAAAAACACTTGTTTTCTTAATAAAAAGTATAAAAATTAAAAACAACTTTAATAATATAAAGAAACATAAGAATGTTCATAGGACTCCTCTGGTTCACTCCTGACGTGAGTCCTCCAACCCCATTTTTCCCACATATTCTCAGATGTCTTATTCCAATTTCACCTCCACACATTTGGGGAAGGGACGCCTTACATACCCCGTGCTGAGAAATCCTTGTCCCCAAGGGCAAGTCTGTATCTGCAGACCTCTCTCCTGGACCCCCGAACTACCCACCTCCGAGCTGTTCCAAGTGACTCCCCGGCAGGGGTGGAAAACGTCCACGTATCCAGAACCAACCTCCTGGCCACACCCGCTCCAGCCGCCCGCCAGAACCTCAGAGACCCTGAGCCCCTGTCTCCCCTCACAGCCCCCATGGGAACCACCAGGAAATCCTGCGCCGCCTCCAGATTCCCAGTGCACCGAGTCCTGCCCCTGGGCATCATTTCCACCTGCTGCCACCAGGGACAAGCCCGGCGGGACCCCGGGGCACAGCGGGAGTGGCTCTGGGGCAGCTGGTGTTCCTCACCGCCTCACCTCCCCCGCTCTGTTCTCAACACAGCGGCCAGAGGAGTCATCCCTCTGCTCAGAGCCCCGCAGGGATTCCCTGATCGCTGCCAGCCAGAAGCCGGGTCCTCTGCCCTGCTCTCCTGCTCCTCCTCAGACTCCCCGGGCACACCCCCACCTGGGTCTCAGTGCGTGGCTGCCCCTTCCGCCGGGACGACCCGGGACAAACAGCCTCACCTCCCCCAAGTCTGCCCAAGCAGCACCATCTAAAGCAGCCCCATCCTGACTGTCGCCTATTTAAAATCCTACTCATTCCCTCCTTCAGCCTCCTTATCCTGATCTACTTCTCATTTTTCCCCCACAGAACCTTTTTTTTTTTTAAACATTTTATTTATTTTTTTGATAGAGACAGAACACAAGCGGGGGAGGGGCAGAGAGAGAGGGAGACACAGAATCCAAAGCAAGCTCCGGGCTCTGAGCTGTCAGCACAGAGCCCGACGCGGGGCTCGAACTCATGAACCGCGAGATCATGACCTGAGCCGAAGTTGGACGCTCAACCGACTGAGCCACCCAGGCGCCCCAGTACCTTCTAACATACCGTGCAATTCACGTAATATGTTTATCTTTCATTATGTCTCCCCCACCAGAATCTAAGCTCCATGAGGGCACAGTGTTTATTAACAATGTAGCTCAGTCATCTAAAGTCTAGAGCATAGCAGGTGCCTGATAAACCCCAGAGCCTTCCCCAAGCCTCTGAGCTAGCACGGGGTTCCGCTCCACTCCCCCCAACCATGTGCGCCAGACTGGCAACCTTCTCGCGGGAGAAGGGATGACCCACATGGAGGGAGCAGCAACCTTTCTCTGACATCTTACTTGGAAGGTTCCAGAAGGCCCTTCTGCACCATTTCCCCCCAGTTGGCCAGAGTGCCCGCAGCTCTCAGCGTATTGTGACACTCCTGACGGGGCCTCCACAGAGGAGAGAATGTGGTGAGATCTTGACAGTCATCACCATCAGGGCACAGGTTAGTCTGCTTGAGAATCCATCCTACAACAGTAAGCATGTATAGAGGGCCTGCCGTGCGCCAGCGCTGTGCTTAGAAACTCGGGGCTAACGCTAGAGGCGACGCCGTCCCCACCCTCCGAGATGCTGGGGTCTCGGCAGAGAAAGAGGTGCTTTCACAGGCAACCGGAGCACCGTCTGTGGTTCAACATGCAATCAAGTTGTGCGTGGCATCCTGAAGTGTGAGAGGAGAAAGACGGCTGACAAACCAGCAGAATTTGCCTGGCAAAGAAAGGAGGGAAAGGCAACGGCACCTGCAAAGCCACGAAGCTGTGAAAGGCACAGCACACGTAAACAACAATGTTGGTCAACTCACGGCCCTGGAACATCACCTGGAAGGAGCAGAGGGAGAGGAGGCCGAAGGGAGAAAGCACTGGCTGCCTTCTAGGTTGGGGAAAGCGGTGGGGTGTGTGAACAGGGCAGTTTTGGGGGGGACCCAGGGGCAGGCAGGAGGGGGTGGCGGAGGGGAGAGACCTCACCAGAGGAGCCTGAATGAAAAGGCCGTCACAGGAGCCCCAGTGAGAAACCAGGCGTGCTCGAACCAAGGCAGGAACAACGAGGAGACGAAGGAGGACCCTCGAAGGTACTTATGAGCCAGAATTATCCCGCCAATCACCTAGGAAGACTCGGGGCAGTGGGGGAAAAGGTATGCAGTTTGGTGGAACAGAAGAAAATGGCCCAGAGCATGATGCAACCCCCCCCACCCCCCGCAGGGCTTGCACAGCTGGAGACCGCAGGCGAGGGGACACAAATCCCCACAGGCCAAGCCTCAAGCAGGCACCTGCCAGGGATGAGAGGTCACTGTGGCCCCTCCAGGTCCTACTGCAAGCAACAAGGGTGGGAGATGGGCTGGAGATAGGGAGCCCTGTCTGGGTCCAGGTGAGAAGTGACGAGGAGCAGACCTAGGGCACGGGCACTAAAGGTCCCGTTACAGCCACAAGAGATGGGGAACCTGTAGAGGATCTTCACCGGGATGATATAGGCCACGAAAGGCCTGGGTGACCACAGACGGACAACCAGACCAGAGCTCCTGGTTGCAAACAACACAGAGGTCAACGGGGCCGGCGTGCCGATGGGTGCTCACGGACTGACAGGGAGAATGGTACACCTGGCCCGGAAGGAACCCAAGCAAGCTGCGGGCCAAAACGAGGCCCACAGCTAAGAGCCACACGGGAGCAGTTAGGGCACCCCAGCACCAACATCTGACTGGGCTCTACGCTGTCCCCTGTCTCCTCACATCACTCGCTTCCGGCCCCGAGGCCCAGGCCAGAGTCTGCCTGGTTGTGTGGAGGTCAGGTCAATGCCCTGGGTGTGGTAACTACTTTCCTAAATGAGCAGTGCACATACTTGTATTTGTATCTGGAAGGAAGACGCACTGACAGAGGAAGGACTGTTGGTGTGTGTGTGTGTGTGTGTGTGTGTGTGTGTGTGTGTGCACGCAGGGTGGGGTTTGGGGACAGAAATCTGTTTTTGACCTTTCTGGGTGTTTCTCAGGCGAGAAAGCACCACCTTCGGCCCTAAACGAACCCTCGACTCTGGGTACACTGATCTATTCCCGCTCCTGTTCCGTGTGCTCTCTGGGTATTCTCCCCGCCTGCTGTCCCGTTCCCCACCAACCTGCCTCAATCCTATCTCTGGGGGCTCACCACAGCCCCAGGCTACTAACGAAGTGAAAAAAACAGAAGTAGTGAAAAACACATGAAAAGTGCCTCTTGTATAATTCTTTAAGAGCTTCCTGGGTGTGTAGGACAGTAACTCCTCTATTAACGATGGGGCATTGCTTTTGCTTCTGTACAAATGAAGGTCTGTGGTATTTAGAAACCAGTCTGGAGGCCCATTTGGAACTTACCTTATACTATTAATTAGCCCCTTCTGTGTAGATGTGCTTTAATTTTTAATGTTTATTTTTGATAGAGACACAGACTGTGACCAGGGGAGGGGCAGAGAGAGAGGGAGTCACAGAATCCGAAAAAGGCTCCAGGCCCTGAGTTGTCAGCACACAGCCTGACACGGGGCTTGAACTCATGGACCACGAGATCATGACCTGAGCCAAAGTCGGATGCTTAACCGAATGAGCCATTCAGGCCCCCTGTGTATATGTGCTTTAACCAAGACTGAAAACACTATAGGAGCAGGAATTCTCTCGCACGCTGTGTCCGTATGTTTGTCTTCAACCTCTACAGAGCCTAGTAAGTGCTCAATAAATATGTAATTGATGAGCCAAAAGAAGAAAAAAATAGAAATGAGACAGCTTCCCTTGCTAATGTTGGGACCACATATTGTTGCATCGACCCTAAAGAAACAGAGTTTTGTTCGGGAGGTCCTATTGGTTTGTCTTAAGTCGAATCTGGCAGGTAATTTTCCTGGAGGCAATAAGGGGATGAGTCTACAAGAACAATGTGGCCAGAGCCAAGCGTCTGAACTTGCTTATTCACTGAGCCACGGACCCAGAAGTCACGCCAGTGAGCCGAAAGGGAGAGAGCTGAACCGCAGACAACAGGCCATTAGGCAATCGGCCAGACACCAAAAGAGAAGCTTCTGGACCCTGAAAGGAAGCACCGTCATGCAGCAATGAGTTAGCAGCCCCCAGGAGAGCCTTCTGTCGGCTTAGGAGGGGCGGTGGCAGAAATAAGCCATGGGGACAGTCCCCTTTGGACAGACCAGGCAGGACAGAGAATGGGTTCTGGGGGAAGGGGACACTATGGGGTCTGGATGGATGGGATGGAAGGGGTGACCAAGAGGTCAGTGCAGCAGGGAGGGAAGAGGTGGGGCAGGGCCACGTGAGGAACTATCTTCTGTCCTCAGGGGCCGGGATAACTTCAGAGGGACAGCAAAGAGCCCCCACACACAAAAAGAGAAGAATCAGTGGCTGACTCAAAAACCCCAAGAATTCCAGGTACACAATGCCTTTCTTGCTGTGGCTTCTGTTCACCCAGCAACTGCCTACTTACATTCTAGATCGATCGGGGAAACTCCTTGAAAGCCCAGGCGTGTGCAGGAGATGCTCAGTGCAGAATGTCAGGATGAGGGAAAGAAATTCATTCTCCTCAACCTCATCTGTTTCCTTCTCTGCTTTTCCATTTTTCTTTTCCTCATTTCATATCCTCTCCCTGCCCCCGGTTTTTTTCAGAAAGCATTCCTTGAAAAAGCTCCACACTTGATCCCAATGGGGACCCAAGAAAAATGGAAACTACCCCATTTCTCACCTAAGCTGGTAGCGAGGGCAGGTGGGAGGCCCGGGGAGGAAAGTATGGATGTGCAGCTACCCTAACCCCAGGAACTGAGGCTGAGACGGGGCAGAAGCGGATTGCACTTGAGCTTAGGGGCTGGGCTCTGAGGCCAGCTCTGCTTCTAATTGGCTGCTTCACCTGGGGAAAGTTACAAAAAAAAAAAAATCCTCTCTGCCTCAGTTTCCATATTTGTAAAACAGAAAAAATAAGAGCACTTACTTTATAGTATTTTGGGAAGAATTAAATACTCAGAATAATGAGTGGCACTAAATACTCACCTCTTCTTTCTTTCACTGCTCCCCCCAATAAATACCTAAATATGTTTCAAAACACAATGTTTATCGGAACAAAAGATCCTATTGATCCTATTGACAGGGGATGTGAAACAGAGTAGGAGTATTAACTTATCATTTGTCCTTACACGTTATGCCCCTGTCCTTGGACTCATCCCGTAACCGATGGCACAGGGCTGGAGAGGAAGCCATTGAGGCTGACTGGCCATCTGTGGTTCTGGAATGTGGAGAGAACGGCAATGTCTGTGGACCAGCTGGGCTGAGTTAACCTAAATACGGTCTTTATATTGGTATTGCATATTCTGAGTTCTTTGTTCCTTAACACCCACACTATTTTCTCATTTATCAGATGGGTAACGGGACTCAGAGTCCATGCAGGCAAGGAACCCTGGTGGCCATCGGATCCCTTCTGCATCACGTGTCGTGCGGCACAGGGCATGTGACTCAGGGGCGGCGATGTGCAGGAGGGAGAGGCTATCTCGGGCCCTGCTGACTAGTGAGCAGGGTCCATTCCGGGTCTCCTGGACTTCTCCTATGGTCAAGGTTACACCACTCACCCTTCTTCTGTGTTCAGAGCTCTTACGCCACAAGTGACTTTCCCTTCCAAATAGTCTCTATTTTCAAGGTCTCAAATGCCATTTTCATGCATGAATAATTAAATTTTTACCATTCCTATGGGAAATGAAGAGGGAGCCAAAGAGACCATCAGAGCTGATCTTGATTTTTATCTGAAGTACAAAAATTTTAATGCGTGCATCTTAAGAAAGAAAATGGAAAAGGAAAATCACTTGGAAATTCATGACCCAATCTATTTTTCTAAAATACAAATGTGCATCAACAAAACCAGAGCAACACCAATGCCAATGGGCCTGGGGGCATTTGCTAGCCAAGATACCACAGAATGTAAGGCTGCGTTTCTCCAGGTCTCCAGCCCAAGTGATGATCACTAACATCACTGCTAACAGATGTACATGGAGTACATACTTGGTTAAAAAAAATAAATTCCCAGAAGGAGTAAGATGGAGTCTTATACATATATATATATAATTTATATACGTATAAATTTACATATAAATTTACATATAAATTTACATATAAATTATACATATATAAATTATATATATGTAAATCTTACATAAATTTATATATATCAATTTACATATATACATATACGAATTATATATATTTTTTTTTTTTTTTTTAATTAAATCCAAGTTAGGGGCACCTGGGTGGCTCCATCAGTTAAGTGTCCAACTTCGGCTCAGGTCATGATCTTGCAGTTCGTGAGTTCGAACCCCACATCGGGCTCTGTGCTGATGGCTCAGAGCCTGGAGCCTGCTTTGGATTCCACGTCTCCCTCTCTCTCTGCCCCTCTGTCACTCACGCTCTGTCAATCTCTCTCTCTCCCTCTCTCTGTCTCTCTCTCTCAAAGCTAAGATAAACATTTTAAAAAATCCAAGTCAGTTAACATATAGTGTAATAACGGTTTCAGGAGAATTTAGTGATTCATCACTTATATATAACACTCAGTGCTCATCCCAACAAGTGACCTCCTTAATGCCCATCATCCACTTGTATTTTACCTAAAACCCATATCCTACCTGCTGACAAAAATGAAAGTTGTTTTGATTGTACTATGAAAGATACTTTCCTTTTGTCTCATCTTTTCAATCTCTTAGAGTAGAGGGTGGTGTCACCAGGATCCCTGAGAAAGAGAAATAGGTTTTAAGTAGAAATCGTGAATATACCAGAGACCCAGAGGCCAGACTTACCAAAACATAATTCTTTCTTATTTAACCTGATTTAAGTAACAGAAGAGATCTCAACAGTCACCCCATAAAAGAAAATCAGTTCTGTCATCTGGGGTTCACTTCCTTATTAAAAATTCACAGTCAGTGATCATCACCAAGAGAAACCCACCACAGCTAGAAATGTTCAAGAACCCAGTGGACCAGGAAGTGGAGACCTTGCCCGTGCCCGCCACCCAGCTCAAGGTGGTACAGACCAACCATGTGGAAGCCCAGGACTGTCTGAACGCGACCAACACAAGCAAGAGAGGTAAGAATGACTCGCCCCACCGACAAGCTCTACATGTGTCCCCAGGAAGCTACATGATGCAGAACACGTGCTCATCGATGGGGAGCAGACAGCCGAGGAAGCCAAGGGCTTTTTCGAGAGGAAGACAGGCTTCCTCACAACCAAATGGAGAAACCCCAGCGAGTTCTGCAGGAGAAGCATGCCGTGAAGCAGGCTGTCATGGAGATGATGAGCCAAAAGACCCTGCGGCTCCCAGCCCTGGGGACAGCTCCGGCCACTGCCAAGGCCTGAGAGCTTGGTTCAGAAATGGGGCAGAGGGACCCTGCTTCTGGGGACCTGGGATCTCGTGGGTGTGGTTTCCTGGGGTCCCAAGGGGTCTTGTGTTCAATGCTAATAAACGTGCCCGCTGAACAGAAGGAAAATGAATTCATACGTAAGAATGAAGAACCCAGGATAGAGAGTTCTGGATTCCTTAACGCAAATAGCTCAATCTCTTCCCCTTGTAACTCAAGGCTTTAAATCTCTGTACTCTTTTTCAGGGTTTAGCGCTGATGGAAAAGGTCAGTCTGGCAGCTCTAAAGAATTCCACTCTCTATTTATTTATCTACCTAAGGGACATAGTTTGGATCCTTGACTGCACTGGAATACTTGAATCATACCAGTTGGAATAGGAGCCATCCAGAAGTTGAGAAAGAAAAGAAAACATATATTCAAGCTAAAATCAATCCAATTTTAAGAGAGGGCCATTAGTCTATCCCAATTTTAGTAAGGTTTCGAACAAACAGGCTAGACAAAAATAGACTAAAAACACAAGTATGACTGGACAGCTTTCACTTGGGGCTCTCCTCCCACAGCCGATGGTGGGACAGGCCTCCATTCCAGCTCCTTGGGGGTGGAGGACTCCTAATTAGAGATTTGTTAGGAGAAAGGCTTTCCGGAACACACCCCCACAGATTGAAAGGGGGCACGAGCTGTTGCCCTCTAGTGTCTAGGTCACAGAAGACATGTTCCAAACTTGCCAGAGAGCTCACTCAGTACTCTTCTGGAATGTGCATCTCTAGTCCAAGTAATTTTATAGTTACTTAATTTTATAGTTAAGGATCTCCATATTTTCTTTTCTGAAGCAGGTTCCCGATGATACAGTAACCAGCCTAAGAGTCAATGCTACTCCCAAATACCATTACCACGGTTAGAATAATAGAACACCAATGTATATCCCGTTTGCCAGAAAGCAAAGCTGCTCAGGGAAATGAGAACTGAGAACTATGTAGTCCCAAGACTTTAAGTTTTAAATCTTGTTAACTTCCACAAGGTGCTGTAAAGAAACTACTCTCATAGGAACCGTGAACTAGAAGTGTTAATTTCTGGTTTACAAAAAAAAAAAAAAAATCACATAGGGAGGAAGCAGGATTATCTTGAGTACAATGGCAAAAGAGGGAGAAGAGAGTTGCACGTGACTTAATCCCTAACAAAACAAGTCCAAGGAGAGATTTCCCAGACTGGTAGTCAAACAGCGAAGGGCACTCTTTCTCCCGTGGAAAGTATTTGAAATAGGGCATTGTTTAATGTCATAAACTCAAAGGCATGTCCCTTCTGTTGAAGGAAGAGACTGTCAAATCCCGGTTTTATTCCCCCTTCCCATAAATCCAACACTGTGAAGGTCAATGAAAACACAAAACAATTTTCAGGATCGCAGGGGGCCGGGACCTTTACCATCTTCCTGTGACAGTGTAGAAGTCCAACTTGTCACAATAATTTGTTTGAAGGCGCAGACTTCTGCATGAAAAAAGGGAAACCAGTAGAACAATTCAAGGGAAACCCAGTTTTCTCGGGGCTCATGCTGTCCCTCCTGCGTGCAATGTCCAGAGTTCAAGGTCAACCGTAAGTCTACCTTCCCGTATCACCAGCTGATAGCCTTATCACTTGCTGATTCCTCTTGCCTGAGCCAAGTTGAGCCACACAATGAGTAGTTCACAGCAAGCCTATTGTATGCCATCTCGTTCTCTGGTTGATCTCCTTTGCCTGGAACCTCCCCGTAGCCACGAGCACTGTTTGGCGGTGGCTGGTTAATGCTTCCCAAAGCCTCGCAGAAGCAAAGCAAATCCCCCTTGCAGATGGAACACTGTTAGTCCTTGATCTCCAGATACCAGGCTAAGGGGGGGCACTACGGCGTGCCTCGGGGGCATTTGTTTCCCTTTAGTGAGAAGGAGATGTCAGTGGTACCTGCGGTCAGCTAAAATTATGAAAAATAACCCTTTTTTATTTTGTGTGGCACTTTTTGGCTACAGAGTGATTTCAGACAAGGGCCCGGTAAAAATGTTACGCTTTTCCGACACGCAGAGGGCGGCCGTCCTGTAACGTCTGGATCGGCTTTGTTGGAAGAGCGCTGCACGGTCCCACGGAGGCAGCCGCGGAGGAAGTATGCGGTACATACTTGGGAGTATTTATAGGATTCCATTTGAAGACCAAATTCTAGAAATATGCAGTGCCCAACCCTGGCTTACGTAATCCAAGTCTCGTAGTTGAAGCCAAGGCTTCCCTTTGCAAAGGCAAACTGATTAGATTTAAAAATTATATTTCAGATACCCTTGCCACACCCTGTGCCCTTTGTTGTCTTTAAAGTTTAAAATTTATCACGCGGTTCTGGAGGTTGGAAGTCTAAACTGGGTTGGCCAGGCTGTATTCTTTCTTAAAATTCTGAGCACCCATCTGTTGGGTGGCGTCCTTCCTCCAGCTTCAAAGCCAGTGGCGTAGCATCTCCCCCGCTTCCTGCCTCCCTCTTCTCAGAACCCTGTAATAATGTTGGACCCACCCAAATAATCCAGGATAATCTTCCCATCTCGAGATCCCTAATTGAATCACACCTGCTAAATCCCTGTGGCCTGTACAGGAACATTCACAGGTTCCAGAGATTAGGACAGGATTTTGGCAGGGGGTGCGATTTTCCTACCTAGCACACCAACCTTATAAACTTATCTCTGCAAACCACCTGATTAAGAGTAATCTTCTGGGGGCACCTGGGTGGCTCAGTGGGTTAAGCACCTGACTCTTGATTTTGGCTCAGGTCATGATCTCACAGTTCGTGAGATTGAGCCCCGAGTTGGGCTCTGTGCTGACAGCACAGACAGCATTCTCTTTCTTTTCTTCCTCTCTCTCTCTTTCTCTCTCTCTCTCTAAATTATTTTTTTAAAAAAGAGTAATCTTCTGAAGTGCCAGGGATTAATTAAAAATTCATTATAGGGGCACCTTAGTGGATCAGTTGGTTAAGCATCCGACTTCAGCTCAGGTCATGATCTCATAGCTCGTGGGTTCAAGCCCCGCATCGGGCTCTGTGCTGACAGATCAGAGCCTGGAGTCTGCTTTGGATTCTGTGTTTCCCCCTCTCTCTGCTCCTCCTTCATTCATGCTCTGTCTCTCTCTGTCTCTCAAAAAGAAGTAAAAGTTAAAAATAATTTTTTTAATTCATTATATAGTCTTACCAACTTAAGTTTTATGTTTGTATTATGCATTTCACTATCACATGGGATACACTGGGAATAGTTAAGGCATGTGAATTATTTTTCTAGACTGTAGCCTATTTATCTTCCCCTATTTCTGAAACTAGTATGTGATATTCATTTGCCAAAGCTAGTGTGGATTTTGTTGTGTCCTTTGAGAGATTTTGGTGATAAAATGTGAGGTCATACATAAACCTAACATGATACATTGTAGTTTTAATTCATGCTCAGGAGCTCAGCTCTTAAAAATCACGTGGCTTTAGGTTACCTCTTAGTGATTCACTACCTTTTAGTGACAAATGTAAACTGGGCTGAACAAAAAATGATTTCCAACAATAAAAGCATTCAAGAGAAAAGAGATGGTTATTCTCACAACCACTATCTTCTTTGGAAATGCACATAAAAATCTGATGGATAGGAAGAAAGGATTCTGCTTATTCTGAGACATGCCTACCAAAATGTTAGCTTTCTTCATTTACACCTAAGAAACACTAGTCTGAGATCAGTGATGGAATAAAGCCACTCCGTATCAGGAACAGGCTAATATGGAGGCAGAAGAAAAGGACGGACTGAACAGATGCCTCCTGAGGTCTGAAATACTTCAAAGGGAGCACTCAGCAGTGAAAAGGTCGAGAAAGTAGACGGTGACTCTCTGCGAGTTTAACCCGAGAATGAGGGAGTCAGTTTCGTGCAACCATACAGGTTTGGCTGCTATTAACGAGCTAAAGCGTTTTTCCCATTAGAGTAAAAACTCAGTCAAGAAAGGGTTATTTTGGCTTCATAAATAATACAGACACTTAACTGAAATCCAATACAATGCTGTGTCTCAGAATACTGACCTGCCACCTCTTTCGCACGTAACGTGTCCTTCACACGACAGCTTCATCTAAACACATCAAGTACTACGGGGAAAATACCACCTACCACAGGGACAAGGCTAGAAAGAATTAACCCGATGGGCAGAAAAGTGACTTCACCCCTTCGGTATTTTCTGCAACATAAAACCAACGCAGACTCATTTGTGAGTTCCCAGTTTTATTCTTTGACGAAGTAACAGGTCCCAAAATCACGGGATGATACTAGCTGAGAAAAGTCAGGGACAACATCCACACCCCTGGTTTTGTTCTTGTTTCTGTTTGGTCTCATACGGCACAGGTGTTTGCGATGACAGGTCACGAAAAGCATTTATGTCCTGTTGCCCAGCACCTAGCAGACGCGTCATATATGTTTGCACGTGTGTTCAACAGGATCCACTCTTGCAAGGAAAGTACGAGAAGGAAAGGAGAGAGCTTGCTTCCCATCTCTCCTGACCAGCCATCGAGACTTATTATGAGTCGTGGTCACAAAGAGTGTGGTGGTGGCCAGGAGGACCTCGCTAACCATCCACATCTTGACCAAACCCCAAAGGCCGCCAACCCATGAATGTACGCATGCCAGGTATGTATCCCAGGCACGTCTCTGTAGGTAACTAGTCCCAAGCGATCTGGGATTGGGAGGAGTAAATTCAGGGAGCATCACATCTAGTTACATCAATTTCCAGCATTCTCTGAAAGACAGAAATAGCAAATGTGGCCATCATTGCACTTCTAGACGTGAAGGTGTCACTGGACACAGTTCTCCCCTGGTGTCAGCAGATGCCAAATGGATGGCACATACCAGTGACTTAAAGCAGCATTCACAGAGGAATAAGGGCAGAGAATACTGTCTCTTTAAAGTGGTCCATGGGGCGCCTGGGTGGCGCAGTCGGTTAAGCGTCCAACTTCAGCCAGGTCACGATCTCACGGTCCATGAGTTCGAGCCCCGCGTCAGGCTCTGGGCTGATGGCTCGGAGCCTGGAGCCTGCTTCAGATTCTGTGTCTCCCTCTCTCTCTGCCCCTCCCCCGTTCATGCTCTGTCTCTCTCTGTCCCAAAAATAAAATAAACGTTGAAAAAAAAAATTAAAAAAAAAAGTGGTCCAGCGTGTTTTCTCTATTCTAAATAATGCGAAGAATTTCCTTTTTTGTAATTGTTCTTTAATGTTTATTTTTGAGAGAGAGAGAGAGTGAGTAGGGGAGGGGCAGAGAGAGAGAGAGAGAGAGAGAGAGAGAGAGAGAGAGAGAGAGAGAGAATCCGAAGCAGGCTCCAGGCTCCAAGCTGTCAGCACAGAGCCGACGTGGGGCTGGAACTCATGAACCGTGAGATCATGACCTGAGCCGAAGTCGGGTCACTCAACCTACGGAGCCACCCAGGCGCCCCAAGAAGAATCTCTGAGATGAAAACCACAGAGAGCTGAATGGAGATCTCAAATTTTTATTAAGGCTCATTTCAGAAACACGTCCAAGCCCCACGGTGGTAGGGGGAATATGAGAAGAGAAATCGAAGATGGCCAGCCGGACCCAGAGAGGGACATCAATTCTGTCAACATCTCAAATCGGAGAATGTGGTGAGATCCGGCCGGTTTCACCCCTGTACGCAAAAAAATGTGTGAACCCCGTTTTCTGCTTCTTGACATCTCTGTGGGCCAAAGGGGGGAAAAAACGTGTCCTGGTGCATCTGGTATTAGGAATAAATCTGCATCCACACACGGTACTTGAAGCGTGAGTCATTACTCACCACGGTCCTCACACTTTGCATCTGTTTAGACAAAAACATTTACATTTTTTATCCTGACTTTGCTAGACTATAAAACCGGATGATTCATCACAGGTAGGTAATCACGTTAGCAACGTTTAAAAAAAAAAAAAAAGGTGGGGAAGGAGGGAGAGGAGGGGAAGAGAAGGAAGGACAGAAGCCAAAAAGCAGTGTATCCTAAGCCTAGGACTGCTCCTGAAGCAAGACAGTAAACGAAAGGGTACGCTCTCCTACAAATACACCCCGTAAAAGCCAAGCCCAGCGAATGAGGCTAAGTCAGTACATTCTTCTCTCGGCCCAGGTGCTAGTTCAGGTGCTACTGGAAAGCAACACCAACCGTCTGGCAATTCGTAAGTTGTTCCTACAACAGTCCCTCCTGCAGGGAAATGAAAGCTTTAACGTGGAAGTCCCCCCCCCCCATCTTTCGCCAGTGCAAGTTGAGAAGTTTTCTCATGGCCAGTGGCCGTGCAAATGCACTGCGCCCTCTGGAGAGAGAAGAACTCACGCCACAGCACGCCTAGCACTGCCATCTGAGAGGTGCAGGTACACGTCCACACACGACACAGGCGATCCATGGTCCTCCAGGCTGAGCGTCAACTCGTCCGCCGTCATCAGCTCTATCCAAGTGAAAAGCATCATGTCTACGGCTTTCAGCCAACGAGGGTCCACGGCGGCGGGAGAACGGAGGCCCTATATCTTGACACACTCAAACCACAGCAATGCCCGTGACCTGTCCTCCCGAGGCCCCAGCATTCCCAGCCTCACAGAGCCAAGCGACGTGCCCCCACCAGAGCTCCTGGCCACCCCCTGCCGCCTGCCATCCTCAATACCGAGACGCTGTAGGATGGCCAATGAGCAAGCCCCGGCTGAAACTGAGGTCGGCTCCCCACCTTTCCCACCGAGGGAGCCTTAGTAAGATAAAGGTGACAGAGGGGAAGGAGGAAAAGATGAATCCAGAACACAGAAGAGTTAAAAAAAAAAAAAAAAAAAACCAACTTGGTCGCTAAGATGGGAAGTGTTATGGACTAAACTGTGTCCTCCACAAAAATGTATACATTGAAGCCCTAACTACCAGCATTGTGACCGTATTTGGACACAAAATCTATGATGAGGTAATTAAGGTGAAATGAGACCATTAGGGTGGCCCTAATCCAATCTGACTGGTGTCCTTATAAGAAGAGAAAATTAAGCCGCAGCCACACACACGGAGGAAAGACCGTGTGAAGAGGCCGTGAGAAGTCAGCCCTCTACAAGCAGAGCAGAGATACTGCTGGGGAAGCCAGACGTCCCAACACCTTGATCTTGGCCTTCCAGTCTCCAGAATCGTGGGACACTTGTTTAGGCCCCTCAGCCTGTGGTCCTTTGTTACGGCCACCCTGGCAGACTACCACAAAAAGAAACAGGGCACGCCTTCAAGTGTCTGACGGGCCTTATGCTCTTCCTGCCCCTGTCTACACAGCAGCCTGCCCCCTGATGTTCTCTCCCCTCAAGTCCCCAGGAGCCCATCAGCCTCATACTGCCCCCACCTGAAATCAAGTAACAGAGCATTTCACTCCAAACACTCCTGGCTCGTGATGTCAGAAAAAGCAATCTGCTTAAACACACACACACACACACACACACACACACACACACACACAATTACACCATTTCCAAAGTACAGCTATTGTACACCCTGTGGCTTCCTTCTGCCCCCTCCAGCCCCCAGGAAGAGCAGAGAGGATATTAACGTTTATTGAGCAAGTTAAGAATTTCATCTTCTGAGGCAGATTTTACTTGATGCAAAAGGAAAGGGACTCGGAGAAATGAAAGTCACTTTTCCAACAGTGGAAGCAGGAATTGAACCCAGGTATTTCTGGTCGCAAAGCCCTTGTCTTTTCCACCATGTGAGAGTTTCCTTCCCGCAGCTGAGATGGCCAAATGTTTTATAAAATAGTTACATGAGGAGGGGGTGGAAATGCCACTGTAAACAGTATTCAAATATCCCTAGAGCTCACTATTACACTGCTATAGGGGCACCTGGGTGGCTTACGTGGTTGGGCATCTAACTCTTGGTTTTGGCTCAGGTCATGATCTTGCGGTTCATGGGTTCAAGCCCCGCATCGGGCTCTGCACTGGAAGTGTGGAGCCTGCTTGGGATTCTCTCTCTCTCTCTCTCTCTCTCTCTCTCTCCCCCTCTCCCCTTCCCCATGTGCATGCACACTTTCTCAAAAATAAACTTTTTTTAAAAATGGTATGAATTAGATGTTCTCTACTACACGAGCTTGTAGAGAAACTAAAATTTCACTTCAAATTTTACAAATCATGCTCAAAATGACGATAGCACCCTTGAATAGTTTTGACTGAAAGATAACTCAGGGAAATACCTACTTTTAAAATACAGAGTAATAAAAAGGCCACACCAACCCCGAGCTCTCCTGTCACTATTCAGCATTTGGGGGCTACAGCTCCGGTGACAAGGTTATTCCGGGCTCTCAGAGGTCAGGGTCCGTGAGCAAGTCAGCCCTGGCCTCCTGCGTGGGTGCAGCAGGTGAAGCCAGCACTTAATTTCACCTTATCATGAACCCCAGATCGGCTCTTAATTTAATTTTCTTTCATCCCGGAAGTGCCTGATGAAAAGCAAAAACTAGTTCCTAAGCACTAAAACTGGAAAGAGTGACCAAAAATGGTGAGACCAGCTCCCAGGACGTGGACTGACGGAAGCAGGGCATCAACCACGACTCCCCTCCCCACTCCACCGGCAGCAAGGAGGTTCCAAAAAGAGGGTCGTGAGCCACTCCCTCCCCCGCTTGCCCATTTGCTCCCAACATGCTTGCTCTGCCCATGAATAAAAGCAATCACCACCTTAATGTTCGCGAATAGCTATACATACCTCGTCACCTTGCTGCCCGTAAGAATTATGCACATCATTCAGTATGTTGGGCTTTCTTGTAAGTGCCATTCAATTTCCACGGTGCCCTCAGCCCTCGGGTTCTGAGTATTCAGTCTGCTTACGTGGCCTGATTGTTCTCTTACTGCTTTATAAAATCAGAGGCAACATTAGAGGCCAGGAAAACAGACGAAAGGAGAGAAGCCAGCTTTTGACTTTGGACAAGCCGAACTGGAGGTAACAACGGAGCACTCTGGCCCACTGAGGTAGCATCCTCGATGCTGTGTGCCGGGGGCCAGCAGCAGATGAGATGGTCAAAGGGGAGAAAGTGTGTGCGCATGAGGGAAGACCAGACTCCTGAGGCATTCACGTCTGGGCAGTGGGAGGAGCGTGGGAAGCAAAGGAAACCAGGCTGGAGAGTGAGATAATCTCTGCGTAGAGCTGCACTATCCCATACGACCCATCTCATGTGGCTAGTGGGCACGTGAAACGTGGCCAGTCCACACTGAGATGTCCTGTGTATAAGACATACACTGGGTTTTGAGGTCCCATCTCCACTAGGGAAGTTCAAGGTGACTAATGCTGAGAGAAAGCGTTTGGCCACCAGTAGTCTTTCAGGCAGCTGTCCTGGAGAGTGGTGAGCCGTACTACAGCAGGGGCAGTGAGTAAACAAAGCATTGCTGCCTCCAAACGTTTTTGGCAGGGAAATCACGGAGTGTGGTTCAAAAATATTTTGTTTGTTGTTTACGAAAGGGAAGAGCTGTGAATGTTTATCAACAGTGTGCCAGCCCCCTTGCTTTTTTCCCAGCAAGACACAGACATGCTGCCTCCCAAATTCACGTTCTGATCCCCACAGAACATTGTAAACACTCCCAGGAAAAAGAAAAGGCACAAGTGGCTACAGAAGGTAAGTCACGCGGTAACTTGTGGAAACATCCAGTCTTCACTTCATAGAACAGCTAGATTTTAACTCATGCTTCCTGCGGTTTCGCCATTATTTTATAAGGACGACAAGGAGACACAAGAATCAAGGTCACCGGACAATGCAGGTGTGGCTGGACTCTCATGCCTTTCACATGTGAACCGAGTCAATTATAAACTTGCCCTTTATTTCCCTTCTTATTTTAGTCCTCAAATAATGGACCGTAACAACAGCAGGGTCCAATCTGACACTCTTTCCATAGAGAAGAAACAGGCCCACACACATGTGCTTATTGGAGCTCTCGGTGGTTAACCCTCTAGTACTAAGAACTTGGTATCACTACAGATTGCAGGAGGGGGCAGCTGGAAGAGGCAAGTCTCTCCTGGGTACTAGATGCATACGATATGTACGGTGAAACCTCGGCTGCGGGCATAATTCATTCCAGAAACATGCTTGTAAACCGAAGCACTCGTCCATCAGAGCGGATTTCAAGAACCGTCGGCTCCGTTGGGATCATGGGACACCGGGCATCACGTACTACTCGTACTGCAAGACGTCACTCATTTATCAAGTTAAAATTTATTAGAAATGTTTGCTCGTCTTGTGGAACGCTGGCAGAACAAGTTACTTGCAATCTAAGGTTTTACTACGGATACATAAATATATCTACATATATTATATATATCATATAGATGACACCTATGTAATTTTCTTCATACTTGAAGAAACATAACACGAGGGTTTTCATTCCACAAGATAATGGGGCCGTGCGTAAAAATGGCACCCACAAATTAACATACAAAGATGCCCCGACAATAACATTTTTAATACTCCACTTCCAGACCACTAGAAAGATGTGGCATCTTAGCTCACAGATGGCCCCTACAACATACCTTTTGTTTTAATTTTTTTTTTCAACGTTTATTTATTTTTGGGACAGAGAGAGACAGAGCATGAACGGGGGAGGGGCAGAGAGAGAGGGAGACACAGAATCGGAAACAGGCTCCAGGCTCTGAGCCGTCAGCCCAGAGCCCGACGCGGGGCTCGAACTCCCGGACCGCGAGATCGTGACCTGGCTGAAGTCGGACGCCCAACCGACTGCGCCACCCAGGCGTCCCTTTTTTTTCCTAATTTTTAAAAATCTTTATTTATTTTTGAGAGAGGGAGAGAGTGAGCAGGGGAGGTACAGAGAGAGAGGGAGACACAGAACCCGAAGCAGGCTCCAGGCTCCGAGCCGTCAGCCCAGAGCCCGACGCGGGGCTCGAACTCACGGACCTCGAGATCGTGACCTGAGGCCAGGTCGGACGCTCAACCGACTGCGCCACCCAGGCGCCCCATCATACCTTTTGTTTTAAAGCGGCCTGGGCAAGCTGTGAGCATGCAGGCTCTGAGTGCCGGCTCAAAATGACGAGCCGCGTGATTTAATCTCCCTGTGCCTCCATTAAAATGGAGACACTAACAGTACAGACCTCACGTGGTCACAGGAGGAGAAAATGAGCTAACCCTGCTCACAACAGGACCTGCCCCCTACTAAGTGCTCGACAACGTTAGCCACCATGTTAAACAATTAAAGCTTCTGAGAACCTGATCTTAGCAAGCCAGCATGCCAGCTGGTGACCTCAGAGACAGTGTGTGATGGGGCCGGAGAGCTTCACCTCCAGTCAGTTTTTGTCTCCACTTCTTCCTCCCTGTCAAGCATTCACAGTGACTTTTGCAGCTGTTGGTTTTTCCCTTCATGAAGGCCCTGATAAGTCCTGCCTTCCAGGGAGTATTTAAAAGAAAACACGAGTCCAGTGATGGCAGCCAGGAAAGGAACAGCTGCACTGGGAGAAGGAAAGGCCGATTTTTTAGGAGTGACGGTTTTGTGCCTTTAGCCCTTGGGTGGCGGTCTCCTACCGCTGTAAGCAAGGGAAGCCAATAGGAAGTGCAAGTTTCCAGATAATCACCAACAAAACCATCCTTCGATCTGCATGGGTCACTGGGGGTGCAACAGTATGGCGAGAGACGTGTGGGGCATACACGCAACCTAAGTGTGGCATATGTAACACATCTTAGCATAAATTCATCAAGAAAGTTCTAAACTGTCACGAGGAATTTTATCTGGTAACTTCAAGTGCATTTGGACACAGACATGTATGTATGTAGGTAGGTAGGTGCATGTACATATGGAGATGCATCTGTGTGTGTATATGGGTATGTACACAGGGAGAGACCTCTCAGAGGTCCAGGTTGTCCCTTTATAACTCACACACATGGGGTGTCCACACACAGGGAGTAAGGAATAAACCAGAGCTTCCTGGACCAATGCCAATGGAGACACATCACATCTGCGGCTCAGAACTTTTGTTGACCTCCTTTCCCACAAACTTGCTTCTCACATTTTACCCTCTTTTGAAGGTGGGGGGGGGGGGGAAAAAAAAGAAGGGCAGAAAAGGTGGAAAACCCTGAAGAAGCAGAACCATGAAACAGGCTTTCGAAAATTTTGCTTAGAGCCTCAGATTTTACGATCACAGTGCCGACATCTAAGCATGCAACCTAAATCAGGGAGGGTCCAGTTGTTTTTTTTTTAAACAATGTATTTTTGTTTTGTTTTGTTGTAATTTATTTATTTTTAAGAGAGAAACAGAGCACAAGCAGGGGAGGAGCAGAGAGAGAGAGGGAGACACAGAATCTGAAACAGGGTCCAGGCTCTGAGCCGTCAGCACAGAGCCCGACGTGGGGCTCGAAACCCACAAACTGCAAGATTATGACATGAGCCGAAGTCAAACGCTTAACCTACTGATCCACCCAGGCACCCCATTTCCTAAGCTTTTAAAAAAAATATTTATTTTTGAGAGAGAGAGAGAGAGAGAGAGAGAGAGAGAGAGAGCGCGCGCGCAAGCAGGGAAGGGGCAAAGGGAGAGAGAGAATCCCAAGCAGGCTCTGTGCTGTCTGTGCAGAGCCTGAAACAGGGCTCCATCTCACCACTGTTGAGATCATGACCTGAGCTGAAATCAAGAATCAGGTGGTTAACCAACTGAGCCACCCAGGCGCCCCAGGGCGGGTCCAGTTCTTGAGGCTCTAATCCTCTAACAACGGAGGGACTCCCACACGCCATTCTATGGACAGGGCTGCCAAACCGTGGTATCGGCCCCGACCCCTCCCCCAAGGCCCAGCCACACAACTCCAGCTACGCTACAGCTGTGAAGTCAAGGATTCGTCACCATCACCTGCAACCTCTATTAAGACAACCACATCTCTATTCACATCTCTATTCACATCTCAAGGGTAAAACCTCTTGAGTCATCTCTGAAAGACTTAATTCCCCAATCCTCAGTGACCAGGCACGGGCCAGACTCTACACAGGACACAGAAGGTGCACGCCTTGGTTCCACACCGGTCCCAGCCAATGCTGCATTTGAATACGCCTTATACCCACGGTGAGCGACTGACTAGTCATCGGGCGACAGCATAAATACATCTGAGCAGTGAGAAGTTGGGGCAACGCAGACCATCTGAAACAGGTTATGGGAGAAGGAGCAGGTGACTCGGGATGCATGCAAACGACCCAACGGTGAATCCTGCTCGAGGCCCCTATGGTTTAAAGGAGCCTCATCTGTGTCCTATCACTGCTACATCTGCCTCCCCAAGGACCCACCCATTCTTCCTGGTCTCGAGACTATCACATAGCTCCGGGCAGCACTGTCTGAAAAATGTAACACAAGCCACACGTATGATTTTAAGTTGTCTTACAGCCACATTTTTTTTTAAAGGTGAAAAGGGGCACCTGGGTGGCGCAGTCAGTTAAGCGTCTGAATGGCTCAGGTCATGATCTCACAGTTCGTGAGTTTCAGCCCCGCTTTGGGCTCTCTGCTGTTAGCCCAGAGCCTGCTTCAGATCCTCTGTCTCCCCTCTCTCTGTTCCCTACCTCTCTCTCTCTCTCTTTCTCTCTCAAAAATAAACATGAAAAAAGAAAGCTGCAACCCTAAAATTCACAAGAGCTTCATCTTTGGAGGACAAACTATTTTCTTCATATTTTGCAACTGATCAAATGCTCGCATGTTCAGGGAGAAGACACAGGTTGCTATCAAGTGATTTGCTCACTCTTCGAGCTCCTCATACAGATGACAGGCATGCTGATGCCTCTAAGTTACATAACAGAAAGAATATAAAAGGAGAGCCCTGGACAAGAAGTCTGGGTAACTGTCCTACACTCTGCCTGACACGCAACGGGCACTGGGCGATGCTTGCACGAATTACACCCAAAGGAATGAGGAGCAGCCACAAGACTTTGGACAGTGCATCTAAGCTGTTTGTGTCCCTCGGTGTCCTTTACGTTTAAAATGACATATTTGATGGGGCGCCTGGGTGGCTCAGTCGGTTAAGCATCCAACTTCGGCTCAGGTCATGATTTCACGGTTGGTGGGTTCAAGCCCTGCGTGGGGCTCTGTGCTGACAGCTCAGAGCCTGGAGCCTGCTTCCAATTCTGTGTTTCCCCCTCTCTCTGCTCCTCCCCCGCTCACATTCTGTCTCTCAAAAATGAACGTTAAAAAAAAATTTTTTTAAGGTGAAAATAAAAAGGTGAAGTTAACTTTAACTGTATACTTTATATAATCTAATATGTCCAAAGTATTCTTTCAACATGCAATCACTTTTGCAAAAGTATTAATATTTTACTTTTTCTTTTCTTTTTTTTTTTTTTTTTTGGCCCCAAGTCTTTGACACCTGGTGTGTGTTTTACACTTTACAACACATCTCAGTTCCCACTAGCCATGTTTCAAGTGTTCAACAGCCGTGTGTGGTGACTGGCTGCCATATTGGACAGCAATCATTCTAACGATTATCCTGAATACAGACCATGCCACTAACTTGCTTCCTGGGCCTCCAACTGAAAGTTCTCTCACTGAAGCTCTTCTCTGGCCGTGACCCACTCTTACCACCCATGTTCCATGTTGTAGCTGGATTAATCCACTTATCACGGTCTGACTCACTCGCTCAAGGTAGGGGCCCGCCCAAAGCAGGAGCCATATTTGTACTGTCAACACCTACCACAAATTAGACATTTGGTAAATGTTTGTTCTACAGTCAATCAATTAAATACTCCAAGATGAAGTCCAAATTCCTTCAAATGACATCGTGGTTTAGTCTTTAACTCCTTAACTGCCCCACCTTCCTATTTGTAAAGCCTCTTCCCCAGGCCCCAGATGTCTATAGCAGTGCAAGGGGGTGGAGGTCGTAAAAGGTCACGGAGTGAACATGCTACATCTTCCTGGAGCCCCAGTTAAACTACCGGCTGAGTATTTTAAATTATTTTTATATTAAGGAGCACCTCTCTCTCTCTCAAAATAAATAAACTTAAAAAATACATTTTTATATTGAAATGCTCTGATATACAATGCAAGAGAAGACTAAAACCCCAAACGGTTGTTAAGGGTAAATACAAGTCTCCAAATACATTCTGTGCTTACAGCACGCAGCTTCAAAACTGACACCAGCCTGGGCTGCCCGGGTGGCTCAGTCGGTCAAGCGTCCAACTTCATTCAGCTCAGGTCGTGATCCCACAGTTTGTGAGTTCGAGCCCCGCATCGGGCTCTGTGCCGACAGCAGGGATCCTCAGATCCTCCGTCCCCCTCCCCCTCTCCCTGTCCCCTGCTCACCCTCTCTCTTTCAAAAACAAAGTAAATATTACAAAAAAAAAATTTTTTTTTCTAAGCTGACGGCAGCAAACGTCCAAGCACTCCTGCTGGCCCGTGCTCCCCTCCCGCCAGCTGGTGCACTGATGGAAATACTCAGAAGCCCTGGCTGCCGGGCGCCAGCTGGTCACGCCTCACGCCTCCTCGCCTCTGTTCCTCGGCTGGCAGTGCCCCCTCCCCGGTCTCTCCCTCACCCTATCTGCTCATCGAGGATGTCAGGAAGCCCATCCCGACTGGTGCGAAGTAGAACGTCCCAAACTCCACCCGACCTCAAAAGCTGCACGGTTCTCTCGGCATCGATAATACCCGCTTAACACAGTTAGGTGGCCAGCTTTCCCTCCCCCACATCGGAGGGTCCTTGACAGCAGGGCCTGCGTATCTCACTGCTTCTAATTCCCTCGGGTGATTTGCTCTTGACCGACTGTGAACAGGATGTGCGGCCTACTCTGCTTCAGGTCAGTATGCGACATAAAACATTAAAAAGGACAAAAACACCTGGGAGGCTCAGTCGGTTGGACGTCCGACTTCGGCTCAGGTCATGATCTCGCGATTCGTGAGTTCGAGCCCCGCATCGGGCTCTGTGCTGACAGCTCGGAGCCTGGAGCCTGCTTCCGATTCTGTGTCTCCTTCTCTCTAAGGTTCCTTCCCTGCTCACACTCTGTCTCCCTCCCTCCCTCCCTCTCAAAAATAAACATTAAAAAATATATTTAAAAAAATAATAATAAATAAATAACTGTCCAAACTCTTGGCTAACACTATTTACAAGAAAGAACTGGACTCTGTCAAAATACTTGAAGAAAATTATTCACTCCTGATAATTCAGTACTTTCTTAAGTTCAAAAAAAAAAAAAAAACTGTGAAAGGCAACAGCAGTGACTGACAAAAAGCATCATCACGGATTTTCCTTGGGAAATATTTCTCTCTTAAGTTAAATGTTATATAAACATTCCCAATTTCTCTGGACTACTTTTAGCCATCCAGATGACAAACATTAATAATTAAGTCCAGTACAAAAGTCCACTGTGTACCCATCGTGCAAGGTATAAACGTCCAACTTGCTGCACCCACTTTGAAGTGTATTACTTATTCTAGACACAAATAATTTCAAGAATGATTAAATCCCATAAACAGTAAGTTTATGTATCAATACACATGAGACAGCCTTTTAAAATTACTCCCTTTAAATTCTATTGCTAAACATCTGAGTGGTTTTCTTGTCTTTCCCCTCACTTTTCCCCTTCTCACAAAAGACAGCCAGATCATCAGTAAACGATGGGTAACAAGGATAAGCTGCAAATATATTACATCAAGGTTTTGAGGGCCTAGAATACATTCACTAACACTCTTCCAGAGCAACCTCTAAGGACAAGATTTTTAATTCCATTTACAAAATATCAGCAGCTCAAGATCACAATGTTCTAAAGGACCATTTATCCCCATCCATCATTAAACTTTGCTTACTTTAATCAACTCTTTTCAGAGGGGCGCCTGGGTGGCTTAGTCAGTTGAGCATCCAACTCTTGGTCTGGGCTCAGGTCATGACCTCAGTTTGTGGGTCTGAGCCCCATGTCAGGCTCTGCGCCGATGGCACAGAGTGTCCTCGGGATTCTCCCCCCACCCCCCACAACCCTCCCCAAATAAATAAATAAACTTAAAAAAAAAAAAACTCTTTTCAAAAAAAAGGCACTTCTCCTGGGGTTGCCATGATTATGCCAAAGTTTAAGAGCTAGAAGAGATTTTTGCCCCGATACAATGTCTCCATTGTATATATTTTTTCTCAACTGGCTCACCTAGGAGCAGGTTGGAAGACAAGGTCAGTTAAAGGCCACAGTAGAGGGAGATTCTAAAAACAGCAACAGAATTTTTTTTTTTTTTGAGAGAGCAAGTAAGCAAGGGGCAGAGAGAGAGAGAGAGAGAGAGAGGGTGCAAGTAAGCAAGGGTGAGAGAGAGAGAGAGAGAGAGAGAGAGAGAGAGAGAGAAGAGAAAGCAGGGGCTCACCCAAAGCAGGGCTCATGTTCACCCAAAGCAAGCCTTGTGCTTCCCTGATGCGGGACTCGAATCCATGAACCATGAGCTCATGACCTGAGCGGAAGTCAGATGCTTAACCGACTAAGCCACCGACACACCCACGAATTTTGTTTTATGCATCAAAAGCCAGAAAACAAAGGCAGTGAAACTACTTAAGCTCATAGTAAAAATGGATTTTGGTGAACAAGAATTCATTTAAACATTCGCTTCAATCATAACAGAGTAGGACTTTCTTAAAGAAATTCCCATACCCAAACCCATTTTTGCAGAACTCAGGACAAATGTAATCCTAGTAAGAATATAGGTTGGATGACACTGAATTAACAAATGGGAAATTGTTGGGTTTTCATTCCTAAGAATAAAGAGCATCCATCCACCTGTGAAAATATGGAACTGGAGAATAAGACAGAGAATTCACTTACATAAACAGCCACAATGGTAAGGGACAGTGGACAGTGAACATAGTCCTGTCCTCCGTAATAGATTTCAACAGAGTTTGTGTAACAATAGCACCCTCAACTGTTCTTAAGCCATGTCCATGGATCGTGACCTATAAAACTAGTATTTTGGCCAAGGCACAAATTTTGCCTATTGGTACGTGGGATCCCAACCACTAGCCCAGTCTCTGCAGGTCAGAGTTTTTCAGGCATTCAGGTAAGACTCTGGAAGAGTGATACTTATAAGCAATCTGGAAACAAACAAACCTCAGGTAGATTAACGGGATGTGCCCGTACTCTACCTACCTCCCAGATATTAATATATCTATGGAAGAATAGGGAATATTCTGTGGAATAATACATGTGGAAAAAGAGAACATCACCCACACCTCTATAATTTTCCTTACATAATGCCCAGCTGTCAAAAAAAAAAAAAAAATGCATGGCTGCCAGAAATTGAGACCAAATGAATAAAAACCAAGAGAAAAAACAAAAGACAATAAAAACAAATCTACAAGTGATATCAACATTGGAATTATCTATTAGAAAACTGCTGTGATACATATTTTTGAAAACAGATAAAAAGAGGAAGACTATGACAAGAAAGTAAGCATGTAGGAAATGAACCAAGGCAAAATCTTATTAGTAAAAAATAAAATAACTGCAAATTTAAGAATTCAGTACATAGGCTCACCAGCTTGACTAGACAAAGCAAAAGACATTTAGGAACTGGTAGAAAGGTCAGAAGACAATATCCAGATTGAAGTACAAAGAGGAAAAAAAGTAAAAACATAACAAGAATATAAAACAGACTTAGGGAAAAGGAGAAATATACATGTAATTGGAGTCCAAAAGAAGAGGGAAGAGAGAAAATGAGGCAGAAGCAATATTTGAAGAAATACTAGCCAAGATGGATGAAAAATATCAAGCCACAAATTTGAGATATCACAAATCCCAAACAGGGATAAACAGAAAGCAAATATCATCTTTGAAAATAAAACCAGAGGCACCTGGGTGACTCAGTTGGCTGAGTGTCTGACTTCAGCTCAGGTCATGATCTCACAGTTGGTGAGTTGGGAGCCCCCCATGGGGCTCTGTGCTGACAGCTCAGAGCCTGGAGTCTGCTTTGGATTCTGTGTCCCCCTCTCTCTCTCTGCCCCTCCCCAGCTCATGTTCTTTGTCTCTCTCTCTCAAAAATAAACATTAAGAAAAGAAAAAAATAAGACTTAGAGCTGACCTTTCAAACAGAAACAGAAGCTACAAATGCTGAAAAAAAAAAAGAGCCACCAACAACTGCCAATTCTATTCTCAGACAAGGAGAAATACAGATGCTTTCAAACAAAACCTGAGAATTTATTTTGCATAGACCTATGATTTAAAAAAAAAAAAATCCTAAGGGAGTTCTTCAGATAGAAGAATAACGATCCCAGATTTAACCATGGTGATTCAAGAAGGAAAGTAAGATACAAGGCAGCCTAACATACAAATCAATCTAAATGAGTACTAATAAAAGAACAATAAAAAATGTCTTGTGGAGTTTACATATATATATATATATATATATATATAGAGAGAGAGAGAGAGAGAGAGAGAGAGAGAGAGAATTAAAATACATGACTACAATAGCACAAAAAATCAGGAGGGGGTAAATGAAGTTAAAATGTTATGGGGTCTTTACAGCACTATTTTTGTCCAGTACAATAGAAAAGTTCTCGTTTACGGTAGATACTAATAAGAATGTATGCTATAATCTCTACCATAAACACTGAAAGAGCAATAAAAGAACATATAACTCTCAAGCTAGTGTTAATAAATACTTGATTGTAGCCAATTTCCCGATGGACACCGTTGCCGCCACCACTGGGAACCTCTGAACTTGGCTACACACAGGGAGACGATCACTGCCCCGCCACCTTACTTTCCACTCTGCCCCTGCCTTCTCTGGTCCCAGTCCAGATGATCCTCGATTGATATATATTCACCATGGATCTCTACATTTCAAAGATTGGGTTTCATCTGCTGAAAGTTAAATATGATTTTAACATACCAAGATAATTACAAATCAATCATGATTAATCTAAAAGAAGGAAAATATGGGGGTGCCTGGGTGGCTCAGTTGAGCATCCAACTCTGGCTCAGGTCATGATCTCTGGACTCGTGGTTTGACTCCCGCATTGGGCTCTGTGCTGACAGCTCAGAGCCTGGAGCCCGCTTCACATTCTGTTGTCTCCCTCTCTCTCAGCCCCTCCCCCACTTGCGCTCTCACTTGCTCTCTCCCTCTCTCTCAAAAAAATAAAACACAACAAAACCTCTTGCCAAACTACAGCAATCATAGTTGATGAAATTCTCTAAGTTTCCTCAGAAATTGGGGAAAAGGATCAAAGATCTGCCATCATGTCTTACAGTTGTCATTTACTGAGGTCCTGGCCAGTACAATGGGACAAGAACAAGAAATAAAACGGGGAAGCGAAAAATAAAATGGTCATTAGGCACAGATGACATAATTGGGTACAGAGAAAATCCAAAAGAATCAACAGGTAGTCTATTAGAATTAATAAGTAAACTTGGCAGGGTTGCTGGATACAAGGTCAATATGTAAAGGTAACTATATTCTTAGGTTCTAGAAAATAATTTTTAAATGATGCCATTTACATTAACATCAATAAGTTTCAAGAACGTAGGAATATATCTGATCCAAAAAGCCTCTCATAGTAAACTAAGTACAATCCCTGAGAGAAATTTAAGACTTAATACCGTGAAGATACCAGTTCTTTCCAAATTAGTCTATAGACTCAATGTCATCTCATTAAAAGTCCCAGCAGTTTATTTTGTTGGAATTCACAAGCCAATTCCAAAATTTAAACTGAAATGAAAGAGGAATTAGAACAAAGTCAGAGGACTAACACCAACGCATAACAAGTCAATATAAAACTGGCCCAAGTTAAAAGTCACAGGATTAGAGCAAAAAAGTGGGGGGAAAGTGGTCTTTGTAATGACTGGTGCTGGATCGAGTGGACATCCATGGCGGTGTGGTGTGGTGGGGAAACTGAACTCTACCTCAAGCTATAATGGAAAATCAATTCTACATGGATTATAGACTTCAAGGTCAATGTTAAAATAATAAAACTCCAGAAGAAAACACGGAAGAAAATCTCTGTGGCCTTTGGGTAGGCAAAGATTTCTTAAACAAGGTATAACATGAACACATCATGAACAAAAAACCTGATCACTTGAAATTCACTGAAAGGAAAAACTACCGTTCAACTACCACAACAAAATGCCCATAAAAGAGGGGGAAAGCAGCCATGCTGGAAAAGGTATCTGCAATAGACCTGACAAAAGGCCTGACACAGGCAGCTTATACAACAGTCAACAAATTAATGAGAAAATGATAATTTTATTTAAAAATGGGTTAACATGGGGCGCCTGGGTGGCTCAGTCGGTTAAGCGGCCGACTTCGGCTCAGGTCATGATCATGCGGTCCGTGAGTTCGAGCCCTGCGTCGGGCTCTGTGCTGACAGCTCAGAGCCTGGAGCCCATTTCGGATTCTGTGTCTCCCTCTCTCTGACCCTCCCCCGTTCATGCTCTGTCTCTCTCTGTCTCAAAAATAAATAAACGTTAAAAAAAAAAAAATTTAAAAAAAAATGGGTTAACATTTGAATAGGTACTTCACAAGAAAATATCCAAATGGCCATTAAAGATACAAAAAGATGCCCAGTGTTATGAGTTATCATGAAATGCAAATTAAAAGCACAATGATATATACCATAGAGATTAATTTTTATTAGAAAAACTAACATTAGGGCGCCTGGGTGGCGCAGTCGGTTAAGCGTCCGACTTCAGCCTGGTCACGATCTCGCGGTCCGTGAGTTCGAGCCCCGCGTCGGGCTCTGGGCTGATGGCTCAGAGCCTGGAGCCTGTTTCTGATTCTGTGTCTCCCTCTCTCTCTGCCCCTCCCCCGTTCATGCTCTGTCTCTCTCTGTCCCAAAAATAAATAAACGTTGAAAAAAATATTTAAAAAAAAAAAAAAAAAGAAAAACTAACGTTGACTAAGTCCTGTTGGTGGGAGCATTGACTGGTGAAACCACTTTGGTTAAGTGTTCAGAGCCTGAGCCTAAAGTATCCCCAGTAAGCAATTCCACTCATTGGTGCACATCTAAGAGAAATGTACACATACCTGTATTTCAGGTGATCATTCAACATTTGAGAACACCAGCATTATTCATAATACCAGCTCTATTCATAACAGTAAAAACTGGAAATAAGCCGGTATCTATCAACCAAATGATTCCGTCAACTGTGGCATAAAACGATAATAATGAGCCACCATTCGATACAACAACATGGACGCATCCCACAGACATAATATTAAGCAAAGAAACCAGACACAGAAGACCACATGTTGTAACATTCCATTTTACATAAAATGCAAAAACAGGCAGAACTAATCTATTTTGCTAAAAGTTACAACAGTGGTTACCTTTGGAGAGGCGGTAACCATCGGGAGGGGGGGTGAGAGAGGTTTCTAATTGCACACAACATTCTACAGATCGGTCTGAGTGGTAGTTACACAGGTGTGTTCATACTGAAAAAAATTCATCAAGCTGTGCACTTAAGACTTACGGCCAATGATATTGCAACAGCAACATAATGGGACAGATGGCAGTTAACTCTTGTGGTAAACATAGCATGACGTATAAACTTGTCAAAGCTCTAAGTTGTAGACCTGAAACTAACATAATACTGTGTGCCAACTATACTTTAAAAAATGTTAAAAACAAATAAAAAATGCACTAAACCAACTTAACAAAACTTACGTGCTTTACTATAGGTATAATCTAATTACACTGTGAATTTAAGTTTGTTTGTTTGTTTTTTATTTACTTAAGAAAAATTCAACAGGAAAAAGAGTCTGGGGAAAGCCAATAAATCAGTCTTAGGAAAAGTTGCCTACAGGCAAGAACTATGTCTTATATATCTCATTATATCCATGGAGTCAAGCAGAACGCCTGGCAGATACATAACAGGTATTTAGAAATGCTAAGAATACAATAATAATAATAGTAATATATAAATTTACATGTACTTTCTATTTCCACTGTTACAAATACGAGGGTTTTCAGCCAGCACGTGATAATCCTTGTTAATCTCCCCTTGGACAAAATGGGAAAATGCAGACCGGATGATTCTAATACAAAACTGACTTGACACAGACTTAGAAGGAAATCTTACTAGGTTGGTGCATTGGGTTCTAGCCTCAGCCCTTTGCTATTTAGGAGATTTATTAGTGACTCTATAAAAACGATTTGAAAATACAAATGAAGAAAGAAGCTCTAGGGTAACCCCCAGCACCCCACAAATTCCTGATACATAGAAGCTAGTGAATACATCCTTGCTGAAAGCAGGAACACACGCATATAAATAATCATGGTCCCTCCCACCCAGTATATTCATAATATCACCATTCAGTGAAAACATCAACCTAAAAAATGGTCAATCCGATATTTATGGCATTCATAAGGAACTGAAGGAACCCAAAGCCAATCGTGTAGTTAAATGAGTGCCCCAAAACATATTAATTCAACGCCCAAATATAAACACAGCCTTAGTCTCCTATAATTTACAGTAGTTTTTCTTCTCTCTACTTCATGTGAAAAACTGTTATGTTCTCAGTAGTTCAGTTTATGGCACAGAAGAACCTTATCAAATCACGTCAGCAATAATTTTCCTCTGCCCATAAAAATAGGCTGGATTTATCTAACCTTAAAAAATAGACTCCATTTATCCACAATACTGGCCCCCATCTTGGAAGTTGTACTATTAAATTATGTTGACTTCTGATGGCCTGAATAAGCAAAAGAGGGTTCCATTACTCATTTTCTCTCTTATGCAAAGATCTGCAAGCCCTTCTCCTTGATTTATTCACCAGACTCCATTTTAGTCAGATTCTAGTTTGCTCCATTATTCACAGCAGAGGGCAACAGCATGACCATTGTTAACGCTGAGATTTTAAACCCATTTCTATAACCTGAGTCATCAGGGTTATCTCTATACATGCCCCCTCTTCCAGAACTCTGGGCTTCAAGCTGCCCATCTGTAGAGGGAAGGGACAAATGTCTCTCTGTTCCCTCCTGCGTGACTGCATGACCCCTGTGTGATTTATAGGATCACTGGTGCCACTCCCTACTGACATCAGTCCTCGCTTTGGGCCGTTCCAGAACAATATTTCTTTTTGATATAACTTATGCCCTGTTTCTTGCTCTGCCGATCCTGCCAATCCAAAATTCAAGATTTTGTTCTGCAGAAAATGTCCTTGGCAGGACTAAAACCAGAAAATGCTCTACTCACGGTAGATATGGCAGTTTCTTACCACTTTAAAATAAAAATGTTGGGTGGCTACCTCCCTCCCACCTTCTAGTTTGTGCTTGAGTGTTACCATCGTCCTCATCTCCCCTTCTCTCTGGATCAGCATCCAGAAGCACTGCAACCGGCTGAAATGACGACAGAGTCCCAGGGACAACAGGAAGAAGCCTCTAGATCATTTGGTCCAGCTCCTCTTTGCCCCCCACGGCATGCCCAAACCCCCTTTTACATTTGCACAAGAGTGGTTTCATCTTTTCTTTTTTATAACTTTTTAAAAATACTTATTTTTGAGGGGGAGAGAGAGAGAGGCAGAGAGAGAGAGAGAGAGAGAGAGCGAACGAGCATGCACACAAGCGAGCAGAGGAAGGGCTGAAAGAGACGCACAGAATCTGAAGCAGGCTCCAGGCTCCGAGCTGTCAGCACAGAACCTGACACGGGGTTCGCACCCATGAACCATGAGATCATGACCTGAGCCGAAGTTGGATGCCTAACCGACTGAGCCACCCAGGCACCCGGAGTGGTTTCATTTCCTAAGAAAGGAGTGAGAACTGGGTATGCGTGGCTTGCTACGTCGGAGTCTGGGCTCGTTCTAAAATTTAATCCTGGCACATGGAAAGGTAGAGTCTTTGAACTTGTTTGTGTAGCAAATGCTGGCACCCCAGGCACATCCCAGCAAGACCAAAAAGACAGATGACGTGTCTGAATTCTTCACCTAGTACATTACTGATTGAAGAGGTTCTTAAAAAGTTGCAAAGTGTATAACTTTGTTTGATATGTGGCATATCATATTTATTACACATACATATTTATTACACATACATACCTATGTACATTAAACAAGGTCAGATGTATCTAATTTAATAGCGGCAAAAGGTGACATACTTTTATCTTAATTCTGTATCGATGCATGGTGGCGAGCCTGTGCTTTGGCTAGTGGGGCAGATCCTACGATAATCGTCATCTCAAAAGCAGCTTCCTTTTAAGAAAGTGTTGCAGGCAGTGATTGAGGGCAATAAAGAGATTAAGATACATTCTTTGTTGTTAAGCACAGACATCTGCTGACAGCTTTTACTTTTATATCCCTGGTGTTCAAGTATGAGACAAATTGGGATGTGCACGCTTAAATGCTATATGCATTTACTACTTAGATTTACAACAAAACACAGAGTTTTGCAAGCTACAAATTATATCTGCCGTAGAGTGCCAATTACATACAAATGTAATTTTTATGGAAATTAAAATATCTCAAAAGTGTAAACTGCTTAATTTTCTGAAAAATTACTGAAGTTTGTTGAGCCGGCTAAGCTATTTATCGTACTAGGAGAGCCAAGGGCAGTTGCGAGCAGCAGCATCCTTTTGTTTCCTAAGGTATTTCAACACGTTCCCCTGATCCGAACTGTCAGAGAATTGTTTTAATATACTCCTAGGATGGGGCGCCTGGGTGGCTCAGTCGGTTAAGCGGCTGACTTCGGCTCAGGTCATGATCTCGCGGTCCGGGAGTTCGAGCCCCGCGTCGGGCTCTGGGCTGATGGCTCAGAGCCCAGAGCCTGTTTCAGATTCTGTGTCTCCCTCTCTCTCTCTCTGACCCTCCCGCGTTCATGCTCTGTCTCTGTCTCAAAAATAAATAAACGTTAAAAAAAAAATTTTTTTTAAATATATATATATATACTCCTAGGCTGTCCATTCGCTAAAAAATTATTTGTAAATACCTACACAAACCCTGTAATCTTTTTGAGTCAGTAGCTAAAGGGGAAAAAAAGGAAAGAAAAAAACACCAGCACTGGGGACTTCTACACACCCCACTGAGATAGGCCTGCTTCAAGCCCAGGTGGCTCATTCCATCACCGATGACGCCATGCAACATCCAAACGAAACACGCCCAGTTTAGAGCCAACAAAGCTCTGACTTTAACCGCGTACCAAAAGGTCCCCGGCTGAAAATGCAATTGTGCAAAGCTAACCTAAAACCAAATGAAAAGAGCGTGTGCTCTCGAATTAGGTAAAGCAGTGATGAAGCATTTGCAATAAGGGGATGATGCATCAGTGTCCCCGTGTGCCCGGTTACGGCAGCAGGGGGAGGACGGCCGCTCTCCTGCCCAGCACCTACAGTCTTGCTCCAGCAACTATCCCTCATCCTCCTTAACTTAGATTATGGTCTCGCCCATGAGAAAAAAGTAATGACTTCTTCCAAGCTCCCGTCCTCCCCCCACCCCCCGCCAGGCTCCCACCCCCCATCCCTCCTCCTCCTCATCACCAAGGTACGGGATGAAAATGTCCATCCGCACCGTCTTCCTCAGCTCCGGCCACCCTCACCTCTCTCCTGCACCCGGCATCTGCTTTCACCTTCCTCGGAGAGACCGCATCAAGCCTCCGCTACCAGGCGCCCTTCGTGCTCCTGATGGGACACCACCATCCGCCCGCCTTTGCTGTCAGGCCAACGGCGTCGAAATCTGCCCCCTCCGGCGCATCCTCTTCAAACGCTAAATGCACATTTCCAGTGTTGCCCGCCTATTCGCTTCCTGGGGCCGCCGCGGCAAAGAGCCACAACTGGGTGGTTCAGTATCTGTCGTCTCGCGGGCCAGATGCCCGAGATCAGAGAGTCAGCAGGGTTGGGTCCTTCTGAGGGCCTCGGGCATCCCTTGGCTTGCGGGAACACGGCTCCAGTCCTGTCCGCACACGGCACTCTCCCTGTGTATCTTCACATCATCTTCCTTCTGTATGTGTCTGAGCCCACACTTCCCTTCTGTAAGGACACCGATCACCTTGGATTAGGGCCGACCCTAACGACCTTATTTTAACTGACCGTGTCTCCAAATAAGATCGCGCTCTGAGTCACACCGGTTAGGACTCCGGTGCATCACTTCGGGGAGGACGCAAGGTAGTCCACAACGTACCTCTAAATCAGTATGTCCGCACTTAACCCCACAGCCCTCCCCTGAAACCTTCACTTGGGCCACGTGTCGCTGAGTCTCCTAAACTCCTCCTTTTCTTCCTCTCCTTCTTCCACAGCATCTCTTAAACCTCTCCCCTCCGTTGCGTTCCCACAGCCAGCACACAAATTTGGGCCGAATTATCTTACGCCAACTCCACGGCGACCGTCCCCTAACAGGCTTCCGACCTGCAGTCTCCATCTGATCTCTCCATACACCAATTCATCTTATAAATTGCCGCCGTATTAATCTTCCTAACAGAGGCTCTGACCCAGTTCCCTCCCCAGAGAGGGGGAAAAAAAAAAAGAAAGAGAAAGAAAACAGAAGAATAACTTCAGAGGCACTTCTGACCTTCCCAGTTCAGGGTAAATCCCTGCCCCTGCTGGTGTCAAGGCTCTCCAGCCTTCTGGGATTACCACAGCCCACACTCTCACACAGTCTCTTCGCCGGCCGTGGCCCCATGTGTCTCCCGGCTATACAGTCCAGGGTCCTGCCAAGAAAAGAGACGGCCCCTCCAGAAGGTTCCACTGCAAGGTGTTTAATGAAAGGAGCAAGGAGTCGCTAGGGAGGGTGACAGGGTCCAACAGAGCGGGGCCAGCAATGGTGGGGAGCTGTTACCAGCCCTGGGCCGGAGGCAGCAAGGGAGGAGCGTGTTCCCAGTGCCCGGGGAGAACAGGAGCCTCCTGGACACGGAGCAGGGCAGACAGGAGTAAAAATGCATCGGGGATGGGGAAGACAGAGAAAACCCACACCCTGCCTCCAATCGAGTTCCGATTCACCTGGGATCCTGTCTACCCACCCGCCTCACCCAACTCATCAAAATCTACCCATCTTTATTTTGTTTTAATATGAAATTTATTGTCAGATTGGTTTCCATACGACACCCAGTGCTCATCCCAACAGGTGCCCTCCTCAATGCCCACACCCACTTTCCCCTCCCTCCCACCCCCCATCAGCCCTCAGTTTGTTCTCAGTTCTTAGGAGTCTCTTATGTTTTAGCTCCCTCCTTCTCTACCCATCTTTAAAAGGCACTGGTGACATCAAAGATTGCTTTTAAAGAGGTAAAAACACGACTCTTAAGCAAACATAAAATGAATGCATGTCTGAGGTTTTACTGAATTCCTAAGCAATAAAGGACCAGTACGACAAGAGAGCAGGTTCAAAGGAGAATCCGAAGGACGTGTGCATATCAAAGCCCTCCAGAAAAATGAACCTGAACTTGCTAGCAATGTGCAAAACTGCCGAGTGCCCACGTCCCACCAGACACTTTGCATTTTCCGTGATCGACAACCAAACACTCAGGAATCACTGCTCTGTGCTTCCCACAACTTAAGGAATTGTAAAATAGCTCAAAAGACCAAGGAGAGGCAGAGATGACCCAAATAGGAGAGTGAGGCGGACAGGACACCCACAGTTCTTTTTTCATCGGCCACATCCACAGTCCTGCCCAACTCTTCCCGACTGTTGGAAGGAAAGAAAGAAGACAAGGACAGGAGGAGGAGGGAGAGAGGGAAGGACAAAAACGGGGTCTAGTGCCACAAAGACCTTGGGCTCACCACCCACATCATGTCCTCCCTCGCTGCCCTTGAGCAAGTCACTGCCCTACATCTATCTTCTGATCTGCATGAAAGCAGTCAACTGCCCTGCGGACGTAATGGATTGCTGGGGGAATTGAAGGAATGAATGGTGGCTATCCTGCCTGAGCCAAAACTCTTGAGGAACTTTCATTTCCCTCCACTAGAAAAGCCTTAAGCTGGACCTGACGTTCCTTTTGAGTCTGAAAACACTGTGACCATAAATGCCTCCTCCAGGAAGCCCGAGGCAACCATAATTATCAGACACACATCCTTCCCTCCTCAACATCCTGGCTCGTAGCAGTTATCTCCTTCTTGCATCTGATCCACGGTAGGACATTTGCTGTTTCTTTATTCCCCATCCCACCCACCAGAGAGACAATAAACTCCTTGAAGCAGAACAGGCCCAGAGAGATTTGAGTCCCAGCACCTAGCATGGTGCTCGGCACATAGTAGGTGGTCGACAAATATTTCAAAATGAACCAGAAGAAAATACAGGTCACAGCCACCACGAGCTATCACTTCACACCTGTCAGAATGGCTATTATCAAAAGGATCAAAAATAACACGCGTTCACCGGGATGCAGGGAAAAGGGAGCCCTCGTGCCCTATTAACAGGGATGTAAGTTTGGGCGGCCACCACACAGAACAGTATGGAGGGTCCTCAAGGAATTATAAATAGAAACTATCACAGGATCCGCTTCTAGGTATTTAACTGAATGAAAGGAAAACACTAATTCCAAGAGAGACCTGCACCCTCCACGTCCACGACAGTATGACCACAACAGCCAAGACACGGGAGCCACGTAAGTGTCCACAGAAGGATGAGTGGAGAAGGAAAACGCGGTATACACTGACACACCATGGACTGTTACTCGGGCATAAAAAAGAACGAAATCTTGCCCCTGGTGACAGCATAGATGGCCCTCGAGGGCATGACACCAAGTGAGATAAGCCAGACAAAAACAAATACTGTCTCATCTCACTTGTATGTACACTCTGAAAACAAAAACACAACAAAAACTCACAGATACACAGAACAGATGGGTGGTCGCCAGAGCTGGGGGCTGGGGGGGGGGGGGTGGGCAAAATAGGTGAAGGGGGTCAACAGGTGCAAACTTCCAGTCACAAAATAATTAAGCCTTGGAAATGTGAGGTACAGCATGGTGACTACAGATAATAATACCATATTGCATATTTGAAAGCTGCTAAGAAAGAAGGTCTTAAAATCTCTCATCTGGAGAAACAAATATTTTGTGACTATGCGTGGGGATGACGTTAACTAGACTTACCGTGCTGATCATCTCACAATGTACACAAATATCGAATCGTCGTGTTGTACACCTGAAACTAATAATAATGCTATGGGTCAATTATATCTCAAATAAGTAACTACATACATACGTACATATCAAAGCGGTCTTGCAGGGGAGGCGGGGTGGGAGAGACGAGACAGTAAACAGGAGACGGAAGAGCTAAACCCACAACTCTCTCTTCTCCTTTGCAGTTCGTGTATCCTCATGTGTGTACAAAGGACTTAGGTTGGGCCAATTTCCTGAAGGATGCTGCCCTCCGTAGCCGCAGTCGTGGGACCTTTATACTCCATAACGATACCCCGTCTTCGGGAGACAGTGGCCCCCTTTACTGTCACAGAGAGGACAGCAGAAGAATTGGATGCTTCCGGCTTCCTTGACGGCCATCAATCAGAAAGCATTCAGCTCAGCTTTTCATTTTGTCTGTGACTCGGGAGGAAACGTTCTCCTGATGTTTCATTGAACCTACAAGCCAGAACCTGTAAGCTGAGCAACACTCCCAACCGTGAGCCTTGTCCGTGAAGACAAATCATGACAGATGTGTCCCGGACCAGAAGGGATGGAAGGGATATGCTAAGAGAGAACAAGGAAAAAAATAAAATGCCATCGGGGATTAAATCCAGTAAAGACGTGCGAGCATGCGTGTGTGCGTGTCTGCTAACTTTTTCAGGTGCCTCAATCATCCTTCCATCACACTCTTCTCTGAAGGAAAAGAAAATATGTTCTGCCCTATAGGCTCCATAACTGTACATGTCCCTGAAGGGCAGTTCTTTAAAATATTCTCTCCTTTCAAAAAAAGGCGCTTCGATATGTATTTTCATCCCTCAGCCTATTCCCCCAAATGTCCACTGTTCCAAAAATAAAATGAATCCAAACTTTCAGAAACCCTAAAGAGGAATCGGGATGGGGGCATTTTCAGAGATCATGTGGCATTTTGAGCTTCGGCTCCTGCCTAACACGTTGTTCTACATTCCGGATGCTGCCCTTTGTGTGTTCTTTTCACGTCTTAGATAAAATCAAACCTACTTTCGTGGCAATTTACCCCACCTCACGGAGGTGGCCTTTGAGCCCTCCCATTATGGCTACATTCACCACTCTTCACCTTTTGTCTCCTCTGAATTTACACAGAGCACAAGCCTCCAGGACCACGAGCCTACCGGTCCCCAGGTGACGTGTACAAAGTTCCGCTGTTTCGACACCTCAGCTCTACGGGACTGGCTTCTGCCTGCCAAGTGTCTCCCACGTACCTGGTATTATTATACCGTGAACAAACTCAGTTTCCGATGTGTGCCTCTTGAGTTAGGACAGCCTAGTCAACTTTGCACACGACTGCTCTATTCTGTATTTATCGTCAACGTATTATCAACATATTGTCTCACAGAATCCAGTCACTTGGATTCCACAAACATCTAAGGAGGGCCTCTCATGCGGCACGTACCCTGTGAGGCACTGGTAGTTTAAGAAATTCACACTCGATATTATAAAGTACATTCCCACAGAGAAAAGCAAGCCATCAAGCTTCCCTCTGGTTTTAAAACAAATTAATCTCCAGCCGAAAGGGACCCCATACAGTCTTTAAGTGTGCAGTTTCTAGAGCCACCTGCCTGGGCCTGAAACCCTAGCTCCACAGCCTGTGTCTGGCAATAGTGGGCCAGTGACTGAACTTCTTTGTACCTGCCTCTGAGGGATTTTGTATGGATTTCATGAGGAGATAAAAGTGAAACACCTAGAGCACACATTCTGGACAGTGACTACGAATATACCTACGAGAAATTAAGTCACCAACAGTGGTAGGTAGATAATTCCGTAAAATAGCCCCGGTCTCCTGACCACACCAGAGAGATGATGGCCCTTCAGGGCTGCCACCATACTTCAAGTGACTTCCGTCAGTCTCTAGAATTGCCCAGATGTCCCTAAGAATTCCCCCCAGACAACCTCAAAAGACAGATGGGATGATGCTGGTTTGTCTCTGGCCCTGCCCCCATCAAAATGGCATCTCTCACAGACGGCTCACCCGTGGGCCCTGTCGCTTACCGCCTTCAAAGAACAAAAACGAGACATTCAAGTATGAGAAGCAGTAACAGAGAACATTTCACTGCCACCCCAAACTAATTTAATAGAATTTCACTTTTGGGTCAAAATTTGGTAAAAAAAAGAAATATGGAGTGGGGCCCCTGGGTGGCTCAGTCGGTTGAGCAACCGACTCTGGCTCAGGTCACGATCTCGCGATTTGAGGGTTGGAGCCTCACGTCCGGCTCTGTGCCTACAGCTTGGAGCCTGGAGCCTGCTTCAGATTCTGGGTCTTCCTTCTCTCTCTGCCCCTCCCCTTCCCTCCCTCTCTCTCTCAAAAATAAACAAACATTAAAAAACAAAAAAGAAACCACCCCTGAAAGCCACCCATGAAAAAATATACATGGAATACTATCTTGCTCTCATGTGAGTGTGTTATACGTGTGTATGGGTGTGTGAGACCAAAATTTCTTAATGAAAATTTCTTGGAATGTGAAAGAAATACAAACTCCACCGAAATCTCAAAGAAGTTAAATCATAATTCCTTTTAATTTGATAATCAGCAACCTGCTGTGAGAAGCAAGTGAACACAACTTTCAATGGCTATAAACTCAGTGTGACATTTAGTACTGACTTTAACAATGTCCCGATTTACTCAACACTCAAGGATTTGAGTTGTCCCGTATTTTTCTTTTTTTGTCCTCCAAAAACGTATCTCTTATAGGTACCATATACGTATCTTTGGTTTATATCTTTGGTTTATGTATTATATCTTTGGTTACATGTTAAAACACAAGTAAAATTCACGGGTTCATGTGACCATTATGAGTCAGATTCTAAATTCAGAGAGAAATGAAATAATTAAAAATTTCGTTAGAAGGGGAACACGTGTGCAGGGAGTTTTTCAAATCACAAAGTTTCACAGGGGAAAACACTGTTTGCTGTGGAAGGAAACATTAAGTGGACCACACTCGGTTGCTCTTCCTGATGTGCTGATGACGATGTGGGACCCGTGACCCTCACTGGCCAGCCACACGTGACCTTCCGACGCACATGAATAAGTGTGCGTCCTTGTGAACAAGTGTGTGCTCATGGCGCCCCCTGGGTGACTCCTGCCTCAGCCCCCCTCGGACCCAACAAGGCCCCACCGCCCTGTGAGTTCCTAGAGCCCTTTCCGCAGCGTTCCTCACTTTGCCCTGCATTCGCCTGGCTCCCCAGCTAGACTTAAGGTTTTCTTCAGGTAAACTGGCAAATCCTCCTCTCCAGTCGGCGACGGTCAGTGGCTGCGCACAGCCACCTAGCGGAGGTCTCACCGGGGCACTCGGTGGCCCTGGCTCTCTCTTGGTCCCTTACTCTGTTGACAACTCTGCCTGGTTAACGAGCCCGGAGGCAACGACACGCAGGTCCTCTGGACACTCCTAGTGAGTGGAAAACTTCAAATTTCTGTTTAATTGCAAAATAGCATCACTACAGAACTTTCATTGGGCCACAGGAACCAGGAAATATACCTCCCATCTGGGCTTTGAGGCCAACTGGAATGTTTTAGGAAACCCCAGAACTATGCTCACTTGTTCACTAACCCAAGTAAGAACAGGAAGCTAGAGAAGTCCTCACTAAGCCAGGAGAGAAGATTAAAAAGGAGGTTCACTAGGAGTTTAGTCACTGACCCTGTGATCTACCAGGATGGGAATTTCCAAGGACCTCAAAAGTCACTGAAAGTATGTACTTCCAGCACAAGGGTAAGGTGTTTTTTATTAGTATTAATATTTATTTTGAGAGAGAGAGAGCAAGCAGGGGAGGAGCAGACGGAGAAGGAGAGAGAGAATCCCAAGCAGGCTGGACACTGTCATCACAGAGCCCGACGCAGGGCTCGATCTCACAAACCATGAGATCACCACCTGAGCCAAAATCAAGAGTTGGAAGCTTAACCGACTGGGCCACCCAAGTGCCCCAAAAGGGTACGGTTTTTTTTGTTATACTCATCCTTCTAAATGATTTGAGTTTGGCTGACCCCAGGAACTCCTAACACGGCAACCTTAGAGGGCCCCTCAGAGCCAAGTCCCCACTTGACCTTTCCCAGAAGAATTTTCATAGGACACCTCCACCCTCAAAGTCACACAACCATTCATATTCCAATATTCTTCCCGTGATTCACAGAGATGAAAATAAGTGGACGCAACTGTCCCATCAGAAGCGCCCGTGACGCCCTGAGAGTCACCTCACCATCTAGAAGCATCTCGTTTGAAATGCAAATTCTGACAGGGACCCAGTGTCTCTCACTCAGACTCACTCAGGCCTCCATTTAGTCTTGTTCTCTCCTTAGGTCAGTTGTCTCGGTAACTTCCCTCTCTGGAATGCTCCTCACATGTCTAGCACCAAATGCCCTCCCCTGGTGGCCCAGGAGCCCCCGCAGCCCTCCCAAAGCCCACCATCACCTCGTCTGTCTCACCCACACACCTCCCCTAACCTCCTACTCTTCTGCCCATAGGAAGGATCTTACTAACACTCTCCCATTCCCACCATGTTTGTCTACTTCTCTCATCACAGGTAACTTCTTTCTGCATTCGAACACATTCACGGGATCTTCACAACTATTAGGAGGAGGAGAGAGGGAGGAACTCTTCTCTTGTCCTGGTCCTCCATTTCCATGATTCCTCTCAAACCTGTCCTTGTAGGTAACACTGCGCTAAGCATCATGGAAAATGAATGCCCCCAACAGTCACAAACCCCCCCCACAGAGCCTCAGGGGAGCAAAATTAGGGCCACATGTAAGTGATAAAATGTGTGGAACAGGGACACTCGAGAGATGGTTCGAGAAAGGTAAAATCACGATTGGCTGGAGTGACCCAAGGGCTCCAAGAGGATGGGGAACTTAAGGTGTCAAAAATCAGATTATAGAAGGTCATGAACCAGGCAGAGCAACTAGACCGCATGTGACAGGAACGTGGAACTGGGGAGTGGCGTCACGGGCACAGGGTTTTAGGAGGATTCAAATGGCAGGAGAATTCAAGGTGGGTTGCTATTGGCTGGTGGGGTAGAGGGACAATGAAGGGTCACAACAAGTACTGGGGTGTGAAAGAAATCTAAATCTGAGCCAGATGCCAAGGAAAACACCCCAGGAGATGATGACAAGATACAGGAAGAGAAAAGAACTCAACAAATGCATGGAGTGCCTACATGAGCCAGGCAGTGGAATAGGGTTTGCACATAAATTCTATCACATGATCTTCAAAAATCCCCGAGATGCCTAATATTATCTTTATGCCGTAAGGGAAATTAAAAAAAAAAATTTCCCCAAGTACATAAGCTAGGTAACTGTTGGAGAAAGACCTCAGAGCAGGTCTATGAAGGTTAGGACCACACTGGGGTTTCTAAGAGCTCAAAATGGCAGTGCCACTGGCCGACACAGAGCCACTGGAGGAAGAGCCACTTAGGGGGCTGAATACACCTGAGCTCAGGATGGGAGAGCTGGGAGCGAGGGGCAGAGCACGGTCAGTTCTGAGGTGGGTTTCTCCTGCAGGAAGGAGTGACTTTGACAAAGTTCCTATAATTGCTCTGGCTCTCAGAGTTGGATGAGGTCATCGTGAAGTCTTTTCAAACTCTATTATTCCAAAGATCCAGCCTGATCAGAAATATATATCAAAATGACTCCGAATGTGCCAGGTCTCCAGAAGTGCACACAGGAACTTCGGGAGGGAGGGTGAGTCTAGCAGAGCGGGTGGAGACTACAGGAACAGGGGCGGAGGGGCGCATCTCGATTGGGCGTGGAGGGGGCTCCTGGAAACATCCAGCTCAGCGGTTTTCGGGGTAAAAGCAGCTAGGTAGCAATTACAAGGAGAGGCAGAGACCAGCTGTGGGTGGAGCCCACATTTGGAAGAGCTGAGCGGCTAAATGGAGAAACTTCAGGGCGGGAGAAATCCGAGCGCGTCAAGGTGGACCAGAAGAACAGCGGAGAGGGAGGCAGGGAAAGGAGGAGTATGTGCGGGCTCCCGCCCGGCACCAGGGGCCAGGGGCCAGGGGCCAAGGTCTAGGACGGGCGAGAAACGGCAGCTTCAGAGAAAAGGAAAGCAGCGTCCTTGTCAGAGGCTGGAAGGCCGGGGGCGGATGTGGACAGGGAACCCTGTGAAGGGGAAAGAGAAGGATACGACAGGGCAGGTGGGTTCTGCAGGGAGGGTGGCGTGCTGAAAACCAGCTCCCTGACCGTTCCGCAGAGATTTTCACGCACCTGGCTTGACTCTACGCCGTTGCTAGGGACCGAATGTTTGCAACCCCCTAAATTTCATACGGGGAAATGCCAACTCCAAATGGGACGGCATCAGGAAGTGGGGCCTTTGGCAGGTCATTAGGGCAGGAGGCTAGGACCCTCAGGAATGGAGTGAGGGTCCTGATAAGAAGACGCACAGGGCACAAGATTTTTCTCTCTCAGCCCTGTGAGGACACGGCAAGACGGCCAGCTGCAAACCAGGAAGAGGTCACACGTGGCAGCTGCCTGCACCTGGATCTTGGACTCCCCAACCTCCAGAACCGTGGCCATTAATATCCGCTGAAGCCCCCCTCCCCCACTGTATGGTCTCGTTATAACAGCATGAACCAAGACAGCCCCTAATTTGGAGTAGGACACTGGGCCAAAGCATCTCAGCTGTCTGAGCTTTAGTCCTTATTTAAATGACCGCGGGGGGTGGGGGGGGGGGAGGGGGGTAGACGAGATGTCGTTTTCTAAAGGTCTCCTCCTGCCCTAATATCCTAGAATTTTTACATGTGTTTTCTTCCCTTCTGATTTCACGCCAGCCTCTAAGTCGCTTCTTTGCAATTATAATTGCAAACCACATCTCTCCGTATTCTGGATGCTTCCTTCACACTGAATATCACGCCCTGCATGCGGAAGGTGCTCAACAAATGTTTTTCTGAATTAACAAAATTCCCGTAATGTCACAGTTTCAGGAGCCAAATGTGTCCCTTCCTCCTGTCTCCAAGGACAGTCCCAGAAGTTGTAATCTTCTCTCGGCTAATTCAGCCTTGATAAAAAAAAAAAAAACACTTACCTAAAGCCCAAGTACAAATAAGACTGAATGTCAAATAAATTAGTGCCCTAATTGTTTCAGATCCTGCCCTTCCTGTGAATGTGTACACACAAATTAAAAAAAAAAAAAAAAGTCCGATTATGTAAGCCTGGGTGCACTTTCTACCAGTCCCTTGACAAAATACCACAGTGCACATCTATCGTCATGCCTTCGTTATCAAGTGAACAAAAGGTGCAAATTCCCACGGCCCACTCAGAGTCTTTTCCTTTGTACTCCATGACATTCCTACAGCTGACAAAAGCCACTGGGTACCTTGTCTGCTGGAGCACTGAAACCTACTTGAACCGCTGATATGCAGCCTTTCTCTCCTGGAAAGGACATTAGCCTAAAATCTGAATTTCAGTCTTAGTTCCGCACTGTTGAGTCACTGACTTTGTACAATTAACCTTCCTGTACCTCGACAAACGAGGCTAAACATTCCGGCTCAATCTACTTCACACTGTTGGGTGCTAGAACTGATACTTTAGGATTCTTACTATTAATTGTGGAGTACTTTCTAAAATTCTTCTTCTTATTATCTCCAAGATGTACACATCCTGCAAAGAAATCTAAGTTAAATTGCTCATTCTGCAAAGGAAGGCCGGAGGAAAGCCAAAACACCCCCATAGGAATAATGTCTGCAGCTTGGGTTAAGTTTTCAATCTCGATCTACGCATAAACACAAAAAAGAGTAACTGAACTTTCTGACACAAATGAAGGAAAAGCAAGGTACTTGGGAAAATTAACCCCTGACCAAGGTCATCTTCCATCATGGCTTTCTTGAAGTCAAGAAATTCCCTCTATAAAATTTTATGATTGCTAGGAAAATAAGAGGAGTGTTACTAAAAAGATCCATGGTTTTAGTACCAGATTACAGTTCACTGAGAATTTTAAAATAAAATAAACCACCCATTCCAAATCACAGGCATGTTTGGATAGGACACTGAACAAATCCATCACGGGCTGAAGGCTTATTTTACGATAGGATTAGGTCCTTAGCACATCCAGGGTTTACACGTCCACATTCTCACTTTCTCTCCAAGATAAACACATCAGAGTGGGCAAGCTTCCAGCTGGTGGGGGAGTCACTGAATCAAAGATGATCGTTCATCCACATAACCACTTGCAAGAAATGTCAGCAAACTCACAACTGCATAATGATAAAGCCTGGCACAGGCTAACCAGTGACAAAACTCCCCTTCACAAATGACGAATTAATTCACAGCAGTGGACATAACTCATGGACACAGTTCATTAAAGATTTCACCTTTGCCTCCCTTAACAGTGATCACCGATGTCTTCTAGAAGAAGAAGAAGAAATCAAGTTTTCTGTGGACAGAAGGATGCCAAGGATGTGTCAATGAGCCACAGTGTTTAAATAAGAATCCAAGATAATACTTAAGGTGCTCTAATCAGATATATGAAATGATCAACTACACAATTAAGGTCTCCTAATGACTGATATTCGTTTTTTTTTTTAACACAATAGCTTCAACTGTGATCTATTAACTATTTCATCTAACATACAGATTATTAACCCTCTCTGGGCCATTTCCTTTAAAACAGAAGGAGAAGGAGAAATAACTCATAATGAGAAGATTGCACACAACAGAGAAATGCCCTGGGGGAAAAAAAAGACAGAGAGAGAGAGAGAGAGAGAGATGAATTTACTGTAAGAACTACATTCTCTCCGTTAATAACTCCATTACCATCTCTGAATCATTAACACAGTCTCAGGTTAAGGGAATAAAACGCAAAGGAGCAAGGGCAGAAGGCAGTGGAGTTGGTGGTAAAGGACTGGAGAATTCCCACGTAAAATTGTAAAATTTAGAGGAACCGGCATGTTTTCCTTTTAAACGTTAAGCGACACCAAAAATATTCCCCTGCTCCACTGTGCCACCTCCTTCAAGGTCATTTATCATCAGCACAACCTACGGATGTTTTATTAAAAGAAAAATCCCAGCCTAGGACTGCCAGATCTCTACACAGGACCCACTTATCAAAGGTGTCGCACCAGCTGAAAGGCAGCTGTTGAGTGGCACGGAGTTAACATTACTTTATATGTGCAGAACCCCATCAGCACGCACATTACCCCGGTCTCTATTAAGTATTCTGATAACACCACGTCCACCAGCGTGGCTTAACATTTAAGCCTGCAGGAAGCCCTTGAATGTGTGAAGCCTTCCAAATTTTTCTAGCTGATTTTAACCCTATGGGGTTTGAAAAAAAAAACAATTTAAAAATTACACAGGAAATAATGCTTTGTCCACTTGAACAAAAGATGTTGTGGTCTGGAGAAACATATTTATTTCCGCGCGTCTTTTATTAATTTTTTTAAAACCTTATGGACAGTTTTTCACTTAAAAAAAAACTGTGTTATGAGTAGGCTTAAAACATTCCCCACGAGCAAGGATTTAGTCTACAGGCTCTTCAGAGTCCAGTCGTGGGCCAGCTGTACTTCAAACAGCATATATAATGGTGCATAATGTGTAGCCGTTAGCTCAGATCATTCCCCATTTGAGGCCGACCCTGGATCTTATCCTTTACAAAGGCTTTCCACCCCCACCGTAAATATTAAGGAAAAAATAAATGCCTTCAAAAATTAGAAGACCAAAAGAAAAAAAAAAAAATGGCCACTTACAACGTTCCTGAACAAATTGACCATTTTCACTTGTTCTGCTCCTGTATACATCATCTACACCATTTTCACACCTAAAAGTTACTGTCTGGCTAATATTTCAAAATTTAAATCTATGATTTTCGTGACTGTGCAGGTAATTGGGAAGTGATCTCTTTTGCACCGTTGAGAAAAAGAGGCAGAAGCTGCAGTCCTCGGGCGGGGGTGGGGGGGAATCCTGGAAGGAAAAATCTTTCGGAGGGGAGGAAACAAGTGCCGGGAAAGGAACGACGGAAAGAAAGGATGCTGCAAATGCTAACTAGGTTATTCCTACCGCGAAGTTACGGCATTTTCTTTTGCCAAGAGGCTCTCCAGTCCCAGCTCTGAGGTGAGCAATGCCTCAGCCTGGGAAGTATCTGCAGCGTTCGAACAAATCAGCGAGGGGAAGGAGCAGCGCCAGGAGGTACTTAAGGAGAAAAAAAATTTTATCAGTGTGGAGCCAACCTTTCCCTGCTGCCACCCAGTGTGGAAATTCCGGGCAGTCACCCTGCCCTTACACACGCACACGCGCTCACACTTTGCTGCACTAGGCATTCAATAAGCCAGCATTGAGAGAACGACACGTTCACGATGTCCCCGCCACCCCCGCGTGCGCGCGCGCGCACACACACACACACACACACACTCGCTTCCCATCCCTTCCACGTTCTGCAAACGGTCGCAGCACCGTGGCCCGCGTGCCAGGGAACCTCGGTGACCACCGGGGCGATTCCTCCTCCCCTCCGCAGCACCCTGACTTGGGGGAGATTGGAGGGGGGGGGGGGCGCGTCCCGCACCTCCTCCGGGACCAGCCGACCGCGGCGCGCTCTACGCCAAGTAGGCGAGTCCCGGGGTTGCGCGACAGCGCGCGGGTCCAGCCCGCAAGCCGGGGAAACCGCGCCGCGGCGGAATTCCCGGCGACAGCCCTCGTCCCGGGGCCCCACAGGCCCCCCGGCCCGCACCACCAACCACCCCCAGCGGCGATCCGGAAGGCGCAAGCCCCGCCACGGGTCAGGCCGGACGGGCCCTCCTCCGGGACTCCGGCGGCTGCGAGGCGCCGGTCCTCGGCGCCCCGGGACCGGAGGCTGCGCGCCTCCCGCCCGCTCTCAGCGCTCCCGCCGCGCTCCGGCCCCGGCTTCCCCCACGCGCGCACGGACGCGCACCCTTCCCTCCCGTCGCCCCCACACGGCTCCCCCGGGGCCCCGGGGGCACCCCGCCCCGCCCGCGCGCCCCCGCCGCTCTGCCCGGCCCCGGCCCCCGGGGGAAACGCGGGCTGCGTGCCGCTTACAGTTCGTAGGAACTGGATCTCGTCCTCGCCTTCGCCCCCATCGGCCATGGCTCCGCGCCTTCTCGCCGGGGCTGACTCCCGAGCCCCGCTGAGCCCGGCGGCGGCCCCTCGCGCTGCCACCCGCCGCCGCCGCTGCTGCTGCTGCCGCCGCCGCTGCCGCTGCGCCGCCCGGAGCCGGGGGCGGAGGGGGCCGCGGCGGCCGGGTGCGAGCGCCGGGCGGTCCCCGCCTGCAGAGCGGAGGAGGAGGCGCGGGCGGGGGCGGCCGAGGCGGGAGCCTCCCTGCGCCGCACTGTGCGGGAGGAGGGCGACCCCGCAGCCCAGCCGCGCCGGCCCCGCGCTCCCTGCCCGCGGCGGCCGACTGCTCGGCCCCGGCTCCTCCGAGCGAGTGCGCCGAGCCCGCGGAGCCCCGGCTGGTGCCGCGGTGGGGGCGGGGAGTGGGGGCGGCGGGCGGGGAGGAGCTCGCCGGCTCCCCTCTGCTGCAGGTAATCCGCAGCCCGCCGCTCGGGCCCGCCAAACCCGAGGCCCAGCGCCGCTTACTGGCTGCCCTGGGTATCGGGGCCCCGAGCACCGAGGAGCGCGCAGCCTTCCACCTCCGCGGGTCCGCCCGCCCCTCTGACCTTCGGTGAAACCCGGGGCTCAGCGTTCTCTCCTCCCGGAGAGGACTGCGGCGGTAACTCGCGCGGCACCCCGGACGGCGCGCAAGGATCGTCTTTCAGCTGGACGCACGGAGTGGGTAATCGAAAATTAAGTCACCCAACACAGGGTATTTTAAAACTTGGATTTCCTCTACTTCTGACCGACAAGGGGATTCTGCAATATCTAGTCTCGGTGTACCTTGCTTTTCACAGGCCATCCATACAAAGTGCGCGGTGCACAGAACTGGAACAAATTCATTCCGCGAGTATGTGGGGAGTGCCTATGGCAGACACCTGTAGTGCGAGGCAGACAACAGTATAAACTCTGATTCGACTAGGAACTGCAGGAAAGGAGGGGATCAAATAAACTTGAATCGCTGATGAGCTAAATAGACTTTGGTACCCATTTATTTCTGAAGAAATTCAGAACATCTGAACACCTCACCATATATCACAATATCTTTACCTCGCACAAATCCACCCAATAGCTCACCACGTCGCCATTTGACAAAGGGCTGTGACTTAACAAAATGCAGGGTGTCTCAGACGATGTGGACAAGAAGCACTAATCTCTTGTCCCTAGCCCACCGCAGCTACCTAAGATACTTAATAAGCATACGCGAAGTTTCCAAACGTCAGTCCTACAAAGATTAAAGAACTGTCCAATTAAGCTTTTGCATCAGTTTACCTAACATTACACATTTTGCGGCATCGAATGAGTTACTAAAACCTACCAGCAAGTTCTATGCAGCGTACATCTTATTTTCAGCTCTCCTCAACTTTATACTTGCTAAGCTGGTTTTGCATGTTTCTAGTAAAATGAATACCAAAAAGAACAGGTGTGATAAATACTCTTCCTCCCCTGTAAGAGTAGGAATGTTCTGTTATATTTAATGATACTAGTCACCTAAAGTGCTTGACATATTCTTGTACAGTGATCCACGACAACTAAATCTTAAACCATTACGATTTATGTGTATTTTTACTCCTAGGAATCTCTAAATGAGCAGAGTCCTCACTAAAGGTAAAAGTCCTCCATGAAGGATGACTATACTCTGAAATTGGCTCATAATTTCACATTAAATAGTTTGATCTTCCAAATTTATGACATAAAATTGAATTTTTCTGTATTTTATGCATAACTATGCCTACATAGACCATTTCTTAATTGAACATGCACATTGTATGTTTGGGAATTACTCCATTCTACCCACATAGTAGGTAAAATATAAAAACTCTAACTCACTAGTTTTACGTTTTGGCATATTAGCTAAGCTATACATTTTTCTACCAAGAGTTATATTTACTTCTTTAATTCTCTCAAGTGATAGCATGTTAAATGGCCTGAGTACTTAATATTCACCATATAGTGAGTCTTCAGTAGCAAACCAAGCAGAGGACTTCTGTAAAACATACATTTGTGTGGACTTGAACATAAAAATACAATACTATGAGGTTTATAGATCTCTAATCTGTACCAGAAGCATAAAAACATGTTTGAGAATGATCATAATATTCATTTTTTAAAGAACTAAAGGAAATACAGCATGTGATCTAATATTGGTGATAAGTATATGCATGAATATTATTTTTGGTACTCTGATATGTTTTCTATATTTCATAATTATAAAAATTGAGATGATTTTCACAAGAACACTAATAAGTTACTAAAAGCTAGGGGAATTTTTGAAATATTTTTTAAAATTGTTTCAACACATGAGAAGATGCTTAACACCACTGATCATCAGGGAAATGCAAATCAAAACTACAATGAGATAACACCTCACACCTGTCAGAATGGCTAAAACCAACAACACAAGAAATAGCAGGTGTTGGTGAAGATGTGGAGAAAAAGGAACCCTCTTGCACTGTTGGTGGGAATGCAAACTGGTGCAGCCACTGTGGAAAACGGTGTGAAGTTTCCTCAAAAAGTTAAAAATAGAACCACCCTATAATCCAGCAATTGGGTTACCCAGGTATTTACCCAAAGAATACAAAAACACTAATCCAAAGGGATAAATGCACCCCTATATTTATAGCAACATCATCTATAATACAAATTATGGAAAGAGCCCAAATGTCCACTGACGAATGGATAAAGAAGATGTGGTGTGTGTATATATATATACGTATATATATACGTATATATATATAATGGTGTATATATATGGTATATATACATATATATAATGGAATATAATTCAGTCATGAAAAAATGAAATCTTACCATTTGCATTGACATGGATGGAGCTAGAGAGTATTATGCTAAGTGAATTAAGTCAGTCAGATCATATGATCTCATTCATGTGTGGAATTTAAGAAGCAAATAAACGATCATAGAGAAAAAAAACAAGAGAGGCAAACCAAGAAACAGACTCTTAACTACAGAGAACAAACTGATGGGTCACCAGAGAGGAGGTGGGTAGGGGGATGGGTAAAACAGGTGATGGGGATTAAGGAGCGCACTTGTGATGAGCACAGGGTGATGTATGCAAGTGCTGAATCACTAAAGTGGACACCTGAAACTAATATAACACTGTATGATAGCTAACTGGAATGTAAATTAAAACTAAAAAAGCTGACGGGTTCAGTTTGTTTAGTTCGGATATGATTTCCTAGTTTCTTCTGGTGAACAACCATGGCAAGAAAAATTGATTTTGACTGGAAGTATCATGGCATGATAGAATGTGAACTTATCTCCATTTTGAACATAATTTTAATTGAGAGAAGGAACTATTTTGGTTACAGCTTAAAATTTACGTTCAATGTCTTTAATTCTTATTGTAGACTTAAGCTATTGGGGGTAGCTCGTACATATTTTCACAGGCACAAAATTATACTTCATAAAATAGAAAAAAAGATTTTGTCTATTTAGAATTTCCATAAGCATCCAACACTTAATATCTCTGGTTTTTATAGTGCTTTATTTATTTTTATTTGAGAGAGAGAGAGAAGTGAGTGGGGGAGAGGGGCGAGGGAGAGAGAAAGTTAATCCTAAGCAGGCTCCATGCTCAGCACGGAGCCCCACGTGGGGCTCAGTCCCACGACCCTGGGATCATGACCTGAGCTGAAATCAACAGTTGGACACTTGCAGCGCCTGGGTGGCTCAGTCGGTTGAGCGTCCGACTTCGGCTCAGGTCATGATCTCACGGTTCGTGAGTTTGAGCCCTGAGTCGGGCTTTGTGCTGACAGCTCAGGGCCTGGAGCCTGCTTCGGATTCCGTGTCTCCCTCTCTCTCTGCCCCTCCCCTGCTCACACTCTGTCTCTCTCTCTAAAAAATAAATAAAGATTAAAAAATTAAAAAAAAAAAAAGAGTTGGACACTTAACTGACAGAGCCACTCAGGTTCCCCCTGGTTCTTGTAGTTCTTATGAAAATGTTTCTTTTTTTATATCAATATTACATATAATTTTTTTTGGCTTTTTGTTACTGAAATTTGTCATCTTAATATTGCTTTATTGGAATCTTTGTACTCTGTAGAAACATACCTGTTTCCCATAACACTCCATTTTAGGACTTTATTGATTATAAAATCATTGAGAGGATGTTATCTCCATATGTTTTAGTCCATATCTGAATGGTGTTTTACTTTATGATCAATATTATATCCTGCAAGTGAGGGGGGAAACCATCACTTCCTGTTTTGTTTTCAATTAGAATTTTTCTACAATCATCAACTCAGAGTGGGCCAGTGTAGCCCACTATTCCCTAGGCAGAACTCTAGACATCCTTAAAGAAGAAAAAATTAAGACAAGTAATGAGATTTTTCATTTACATGCACAACTTACTAAACTCACCAATGATATACATGAGCATTAGAAAAAGTAACTTCTTGCTGAAGATTTCTACAGAAAATGAGCTAAAATACTCAGTGTTATCATTTTAGTTCAGCTTCTTTCAGTTATAAATTAAAGACCCTAATGCTGAGGGGAAAGCCTCTGCTATTGTCATTAGATCATGATGAAATTGGGCTGGAGAGGACCCAGGATCTGAAGGGTGAGCCTACTGCTTATCAACTCAGATTCCCAATTTCAATACCTAAGGAGGTTTTCACAGCATCTCTTCCTATCCTGTTTCAGAAGTTGACGAAGCAAAAGTTTAGAAAATGTCCACTGTATTTCCATCTTTAGTACATGTATCCTAAAATAGTACAGTTCTGATGTAGACCTGAACTAAAAACAAACTCCAGCAAATCCTTGGAGGGCATAGCCTGAATCTCTGGGTCTGCATTAATGCAAGGCGGTCAGGAATGGCATCAAAATGATGATAGTAATGGTGATGGCCATGGTCATGGTGATTGATGGTGATGATGATAAAGGCTCATTCACTGAGCATTTACTCCCAGAGCAAGTGCTCCAGGCACTTAATTTTATTGTTTCTTTCCATCTTTATAGCAGCGCCATTTTAGAGAAAAGGAGACCAAGACTTAGAGAAGCTAAGTAAAGACTGAGATCATCCAGCTGCTGAGTGGTGAGGCCGGAGTCAGGGGTCTCCAAACCTTAGATCTTTGTCACTGCTTCATGCCATTGGCCCTCCCCCACCCAGCATAGAAACCACAGAAGAGTCTAGACTAACACAAACTAAAAAAGGTCCTGGCAGCCCCTGGAGATTTATTCCTGATTTCATACCAACCCTAGGGGTCCTGTGAGCTCATGGGATGCCAAATGAGTTCTGGAAAAGGAAACAGGGATTATTATGTGATCAGAAATAAAATCCAACTTGTGTCCTGGCCTGTAGTTTGGGTTCTTAGGGGAGATCAGTTTTTCAAGACTTGAAAGTTATTCATCACTATCGTATCCATTCCCTAAGTTGAGCTTACCATTTGGAAGCCGCAAACTATAATTAGTATTCTGCTATCCAGGGTCACGACCAAACTGCATACAGATGATAAAAGTGAACACGATCTATCTCTTGGGGTCAGCAGAGCCCCTGACACCATGAGGGGGGTTGACCTTACATGACTAAAAGTTTGCTAATTAAGCCCTTCCTGCTGAAAAAGGGTTCCTGAAGAGCCATGGGCTCCCCAGAGACCTCTCCACCACAAACTGCCTCAGTGCCTGCACAAGTAGTCATTATGGCTGTCATATACTCCCTAAGGCGGGTCTTCCTCCTGGTTTGCCTATGCCTATTGTACCAAAACTAGGATCCAAAAGCTAATCATCCTCTTTGATTCCTCCCTACTATAGACTGAATGTTTGTGGGATCCCAAATTTATGCATTGAAGCCTAACCCCGAGTATGACAGTATTGGAGGTGGGGCCTTTGGGAGGTGATGAAGTTTGGATAAAGTCATGAGAGAGGGGGGCCCCCATGATGGGATTAATGCCCTTATAAAAAGAGGAAAGGAGAATACAGAGGTCCTCTGGGCACACAGTGAGATAGCAGCTACCTAAAAGCCAAAAGAGCCCTTAGAATGAAACCTACTTTGGGAGCACCTCCAGAACCTTGAGAAATAAAATTTTATTGGTTAGGCAGCCTGCTCAGTTTGTGGGATTTTGTTATGGCAGCCAGAGCAGACTAAGACACTCCCGGACCTTCACCACCTAACATCAGTGTCCTTTCCTGGGTCAAGAGACATCTTCCTGATTCTTGTCTTTAGGTCCCCAATTATTTCACTAACTTTTTAACTAGTCTTCCTGGGTTTTGTTCTTTTTACCGTGAGCCATCTTCCAGACTCTACCAGAATAACCTCCTACAACAATACTTACAACTAGCCACTTCCTTGCACAGTAGGAATTGGAGCCATTGAAGAATGACTTCCAGATACCTACCATATTACATTCAAACCCCTCAATCTGGTGTTTGAGGGTCTCCATGATAAAGCCTTCCAGATTCCTTTCCAATATTTACTTTCAAGTACTCTCTGGTGTTGGTCCCAAACCAAGCTACTGTTCTTCAGATAAAATATGGGCATTAAGCAATCATGCCTTTTCTTTTGCTGTTTCTTCTGCTGCCTAGTGCCACAAAATCTTGTCAAGATCTGTTCCATCCTCCAAGGAGTAATTCAAAGCCCACTTCTGAGCTTTGGATTACCCTGGCAAGAGATGGTAACTCCCTTCTGTGAATCACAGCCCTTCATCCCATATTGTCCAGGATTCTAGTCACATGTCTAAGGATAGTATCCCCCAAATGCACTAACAACCATCTAGAGGCTTCTACTTCTTATTGTGCTCATTCTTCACGTGTAGTAATTAAGAATCTCTATTCTCCATGGTCATAGACTGCAGGTCACTGCTACCACTTTGTACACAATTTTCCAGCTTTATTTTCCTTTTGAGAAAATTTGGAAACACCATTCTTCCTTCTATCTCTTCCCCTACATGGAGGTCATTCATGAGTTGCAAGGTACTAACCACCTTGATGTGCTCACAACACAAAAGTAACCCAGAAACCTTTGTGAATCTAGAATCTACCCCCAAATAGGACCAATCTCCCTAATGTCTTCCAAGTTTTCATGTAATAACATAACACATGAGCAGGTTATTTGAACTCACTCTTCACTCATTCATTCATTAATTCATTCATTCAACAAATACTTACTGGAGCAGGCCTTGTCTTAGTGAATAATGCATAAGGTCCATGATCATGGGGCTTCTTCTAAGGAAGGAGATAGATCTAAATAAATAAATCTAGATGTCAGATACATTCAATGCTATGAAGAAATATAAAGCAAGATAAGGAGACAGAGAGTGACAGAAGAGACCATTTTGCAGATAAAGTGGTCAAGGAAAGGCGGGTATAGTCACATATAGTGACTTGAATCAAGTGAAGAAATGTGCCTCGTGGCTTTCTAGAGGCTGAGCATTCCATGCAGAAGGACTGGTGTGTGCCAAAGCTTTGAGGTGAGCTGCCTTGTTTGTAGGATGGCAAGAAGGGCCGTGTAGTACATAGAGCAAAAGAGCGGGAGAGTGGTGGGCAATGAGGCCAGGGAGGCAGTAAACATGGTTATGTATCCTGCCCCATTCCAAGAGGGAACGCCCACCATTGTTTTCAGGAAAAGGCCCTAACATGCTCAGTCTGGTTTAAACTAAGCCTAGTTGGCTACACACTTTAACATCTAACCTGAATCTCCATGCTCTATGCATGTCAACTTCTGGGGTGTTAGGAATCATCTGAGTATCTTTATCTGTTGAATTTTGCCCAGAGGTACAACTTCATGGATTTCATACACACACACACACACACACACACACACACACACACACACACAAAGGCATCCTGTATTCCATCACCCTTGCTGTTGAGCTGGTGACTGTCTCCAACAAAGGGGCTCATGCTCATCTGTTCACATCCCAGGAAATAGGACAAGGTAGCAATCATAAGTGTGGGCTTTGAGGCTAAACAAACTCAGTTCCAGGCCTTTCTTTGCCACTTACTATGAAGTTACTTGATAGTCTAAACTTCTGTGTCCCCATGTATAAGATGAGCATCATAATAATAATACCTCACAGGCTTACTGTGAACATCATGTGAGATAATGAATATAATTTGCAGAACACAATGCCTGGAATATGGACACAGTCACTGAAGACTGTGTGTGTGTGTACGTGATTTAAATTTAGAACTAAAATTACTTATATTCTCTGAAATAAAATCAATCAGATGGTATGTTCAGTGCAACAACTTCAAAAATAAAAATTTTTCTAATTTTGTCATGCTTATTTATATGTAAAGAGTTTCTTTGGTAGATGAACTACATTCCCACAAATATGCCACTGTCTTTTAGAATGTTTTTGGTTACAAGGAACAAAGACCTAAAAATCAGGAGATTAAGCAACACAGGGGATTGTTTCTCTCATGTAACATGCCTGAAACTAACAAATCTAAAACTGGGCAATCCAAAACTGGTGCAGTGGCTCCTGTGATGTTATCAGCGTGCTGTCGTCCTTGTATGTTTCAGCTCCATCATCCTTAGGTCACGGAATCAAGCCTCATTGTCGCAAATGGCTGCTGTAGCACCATTCCCAATGGGAGTAAGGGGTGTATGGTGGGACAAAGGGCACAGGCCATATGAGTTAACCCACCCTGTAAGGAGTTTTCCTAGAATCCCCACAAATAACCTTCATTTCTATCTCATTGACCAGAATGTGGTCTTCTCTCTTTATATGAGAGGCTATGAAATACAGGTTTTAGCTGGTTACATTACAGCCTCTACAAAATCATGGATCTGTTGGTAGGAAAGTATATGAACATGAACACTGGGTAGACAACCAATATATTTGGCCTCAACCTCCTTACAATTGTCTTTATGTGTGAGATAAGTACATACTTTTACAACTTTATGGTTAAGAGGGTGGTCTCAAGAACGTCCTCAATCCCTTAAGAAATATATTTTATGTCATCAAATCAAGACATCCATTTGCTTAGTTCCCAAATGGAAATACTTCAGGCATTCACCAAAACCTAAGAAAATTAATATGTAATTCACCAAAATAGCCTCTTGCTATTTTGCTAATATTCAGTTTAGTATGTCACACATACTAAACTTCTTCTACACAAAACATACTGATTTTTTTAAGCTACAAGTTCTTACCATATTCTAGCTTCAACTTGATTTGACAATAAGAGATCCATTTGTTTGGGGGCACAGGTGGTGCTGGGAAAAGAGAAGGTGACATGCTCATCCAATGCTGTAATACTTTTGGAAGAGTAGAAAGTCCAGAAGAATTTGAACACTGACTTCTACAGTGCTCAACTACATACTAACTGAGTAACAGTGTTATGATACAAACAGAATTACATTTTTTAATTTGCCATTGGATGCCATGATCACGGTGACATTTCTAAAGATGGTGGAACTAAGGAATATGAGTTTGAGAAAAGGATCTATGGACCTCAAGATGAAAATAATTGATCAAGCTCTGTGATGTGATACTTGGGCACAATTCTCTACTTAAAATTGAGTTAGCCGGTGCACTGTGCCACCAATAGGAGTCATAAAGGATGAGGCTGCCCAAGCCAACACCCTCCCTTTGACATATGTTGGGGTGTGACAAGAGCTGAAGGCTATAGGCCAGGACAGATCCACTGTGAAACCCAACCTAGGAGGCTTTACAACTGATACTCTAGTGCCCATTCATTCATTCATTCATTCACTCACTTATTCATTATTCCTTACTGCCTTGTTCTGCGCTCTCTTCTTGGAATGCAGAGTGAATGAGATAGTGCTGGCCTTTCTGTAGCTTCCAGGGGTACACAATGCAGAAAGGTAAGTGCTGTGACAGGTACTTAGGATGAGGAGTTGGGGGTGGTGGGGGCGGGCAGGCTTGTGAGAATGATAGGGAGGAAGTGATTTGTAAGCTGAATGGTAAGAAGGTGCCATCCAGATTTGGGGGATCGGTGAACACAGAAAGAGTGGTCCTCATGATTGAGGAATACAGGAAGGACCAAGGCAGAAGGAGAGGTCTCAGGGGTGGACCTAAGAAGCTGAAAAGTGGTGGCACCATCGTAAGATCCACTTCAACTGAAATGGCCCAATGCATTACATAAGAGCCCGTCACTGATGTTCTTTCATATTGTGCTTAGGAGAGCCAGGAATTGAGCGGACACTCTGAATTCCCTCATGTCCCATCTCATTTCGATTGTGAAATCTCAGGGTTCAGGGAATTGCATGTGCTAGACTAATGGATTGTCTGGATTGGGAATTGCCAACCTCCTTTCCTAACTGTAGTTTTGTATTAATAATTAATTGGTTCGAAAAACAGTTGTTGGGTGTCTACTCTACACTAGGCACGGAACTAGGGGCTAAAGAAACAAATATAACAAAAGATGGTAAGATGATAATCTTTCATCTACCACTTCAGCTAAGGCACCCAAGCCAAAAACAACAAAATAAGTAGCAAAGACTCCCACATAATAAAGAGAAGTTCCAGAACACCCATGTAGGACTTGCAGAGAAGGTGCTGGAAACTGACGTTGAAGCCCTTCATGCTTGCGGATATAAAAGGGTCGAGTCTGAAGTGGCTGAGAGATCTGATGTCTTTGGAGAAGGTGGAGTGCTGCCAAAATCCTGGATCTATCGCCCTGTCTGGGGGGAGGAGAGGACAGGTGCATCCCTCACTCAAAGCCAATGAGGGGATACAGAAAGTGTGATGTGGGTCCCCTAGAGATTCATATCTGATTCCGGCCTGAGAAAGGCAAATAGTGAGAGGCTTCCCCTGGGGAAGGGACAAGGCCACACCAGCAGCCTGATGCATTTAGCACAATCAGAGGCATTTTCCTGCAAGATAGGGTTTTTTTTGTTGTTGTTGTTTTTTAAGGGCACCTGACCCAAGAGGACTTCCCACCAGGGCAAGACGACCACAGCACAGAGACTAGAGATGGAAGCATAAACTAGGAGGGGAGGGGGAAGTGGGGAGGGGCATGGCTGCTTATAGAGAGCAGAAGGAAGGCGGGGTGGGCCCTCTGAAAAACCCCTGAAGGCATCTCAGAGAGAAAGAATCACCTTTAAGGATCTGCCAAATGGGAGTAACTTTACTCATGCTTCCTTCCAGTTCTTTCTCCCTCTCGGTGACACTTTCCAAGCCTGGAGGGGGAGAGAGGGGAGAAGGACAGGGATAAGGTAGGAAAATAAGAGAGAAGCAGACCCCATCATCCCCACCTTTAGGATTCCCTGCCAGATGCTCCTAAGCTCCAAGAGAGGAGATGAAGTTTAAAGTCATGACTATAAAACTGGCCTAAACATTCTGGTATTGAACCAAGACTGATCTTATGACTAAAAGTGACAAGAGGGGCCCCCATTAGGGGCCTGAGATTTTATTCATGGAACAGGAGAAAACAAACAAACAAAAAAACAAACAAGCAAAAGATGAATGTTGGAATGTCCTTTACTTAGCTCTGGTCTTCCAGTGTAAGGGTTGTACAAGGTTGTAGAAGGAAACACACAAAGTCTAAGAGGGGAAAGAAGTTTACAGCATTATAACCCAACGTGCTAAAAAGTAGAACTACTGTGGGGGGGACGTATGTGATGGAGAAAGAGGAAGATATATGGAAGGCTTCAGACTCTTTTAGATGTTCAACTAGGGTTGCCAAATAAAATACAGAACATCCAATTACATTTTAATTTCAGATAAATAACAAATCAATGTGTTAGTATAAGATTGTCCCATGCAATATTTTTATTTGCTAAATCTGGTAAAGCTATGCTCGTGGGACAGAGATTGGCCCTGGAGCCCTCTCTCTCTCTCTCTTTTTATGTTCATTTATCCATTTTGAGAGAGAGGGTGTGAGAGAGCAAGCAGGGGAGGGGCAGAGAGAGGAAGAGAGAGAATCCCGAGCAGGCTCTGTGCCTTCAACGTGCAGCCCAATGCAGGGCTCGAACCCATGAACCCTGAGATCGTGATCTGAACCGAAATCAAGAGTCGGATGCCTAACCAAATGAGCCACCCATGAGCCTCTGGAATCCCTCTTATTGATGTAACCTGTCCTCCTTATTGCTCTTGTTCTGCCCGGACTTTGGGTTCTACAGACACATCTGGTCACACCTGGACCACTATATACCCACCACTCACCTATTGCTGCTGGGTAGAGCTACCTCACAGAGAAATCCTGAGAATCCAAATGAGGTCATCTCAATATCATCTCTATGCTGTGACTTATAAACGGTCTGTCTCCAACACTAACCTTGCTGCTTGAGCTCCAGAGTAGTTGGTGGGAGTATCCAACTACCATGTGGATGGAGCGCAGACAGTCAGATACGACATACAGGAACTAACAATTCCCCAAATTTCTGCCCCAAACCACTCTTTCTTGAGTCTTCTCCCATCTGGGCTAATGGTGGTGCACGGTTGATCAAGCCAAAGACCCAGGCATAACCCTTGGGTCAACTCTCTTTTCTCACTCCCCATGTGTTATCCATGGCAAGTCCTACCTCTGTGTTCCAGATCTAGCCCTCTGAACTATGCCCACAACCAGCACCCTAGTCCAAGGCTTCGCCCTCTGCTCTCCTTCTGTCGCCTCTCTCTACTTCCCCTGTCACCCACTCTTGTCACCCCACACAGCAGCCAGGGGGACCCTTTACAAAAGTAAAATGGATGTTATTTCCTGCTTACAATCTTCAAACTTCTTCCCACTGCCCTTAAGTAAAATCCGTCCCCTCTATCCCCCACCCTCAAGGTCCTGCATCCTCTGTTTCTTCTGAGCCCCCTTGTCATCCATATTCCGCCTTTGTTCACTACACTTCAACCCCACTGGACTTCTTTCTACCCACCAAAGAGGGCAAGGTCACCCACCAGCTGCTCGCTCCATGGGGCTCTCCCCCTTGGACCGCTGCATGACTGGCTCCTTGTGATTGCTCAAGCATCCTCTCCAAGAAACCCCCCTGACCTCTCTTCTCGATATTCTGTCCTATTTCCTTCTTAACTAGTCACCATTGCCTGGAATTAACCTATTTACTTGCTTCCCAAGCAGAAATCAAAATCCTTGCTGAAGTCATGATAGTGAATATCTCTTACCTCCCCCTCAAACCAGAGACTTGTCATTCTGTCATAGGAGGAGATTAATTTAGTCTGACAGGATTTGTTCTTCGCAAAGCCATGCTGTTTCCTCCTGCTCTTGTTCAAATATTCATCAAAAGGTTTCACAATTATTTTCTTCCAGCTTCTTTCTTGATATGGAGGCTGTGTCTGTCAGTCTGAAGACATCTGGATTATTCTTTTTGTAAATAGGCAACTTACTGTTTTTGTTAATGTTCAAACTTCACAAATTCTCTAAAAACCAATGCTTCCCCATACATAAAATTGTCAATAAGCAAAACTTGTGGACACGGATGCCCCAGATTTTTTTCCCCTTAGTCTTAGATTCAATTCATACCTCCAAAGTCAAATCACATAGTGTTGTTCCAATAGAGATGAATACATGGGTGGATACGAAATTGTTTTTAAATGCCTCCACCCTGTAGGTATCATTTTTTTTTTTAATTTTTTTTTTCAACGTTTATTTATTTTTGGGACAGAGAGAGACAGAGCATGAACGGGGGAGGGGCAGAGAGAGAGAGGGAGACACAGAATCTGAAACAGGCTCCAAGCTCTGAGCCATCAGCCCAGAGCCCGACGCGGGGCTCAAACTCCCGGACCGCGAGATCGTGACCTGGCTGAAGTCGGACGCTTAACCGACTGCGCCACCCAGGCGCCCCTACCCTGTAGGTATCATTTAAGATCAGATTTCTACGTCTGTTTAATGAACAAAAATCTTTCATTTATATATTTTATTACTAAGACATTTAGTCTTTTTAAATTTTCCTCTATGAACTTTGCTCTATGAACATTTTACCTACTAAATGGCAGTATTTCTTCATGGTTCTCCTTGTAAACTGCCCTACTTTCAGCCCCGTATTATTCTTATATTCCATATCCTATAAAGTATTATGCTTAGTCAATTAGTTTTCCTTTTATGTTTTTTCTGTTTTTCCATATATGGAAATTACTATATTGTTCTTTTAAAAGTATATGCAAAAAATGTCCAGTCTTCTTCCTCTGGCTTCATTTTATATTTCATTTTCAGTTTCTACAAATTCAATTCGTATATCTTTAAACTGGTTTTTTTTTTCATTTTTTATATTTTTCATTTTTTTAAAGCAGGCTTCACGCCCAGCATAGAGCCCGACATGGGACTTGATGTTATCACCCTGAGATCAAGATCTGAGCTGAGATCAAGAGTCAGATGCTTAACTGATGGAATCACCCAGGCATTGATTTGGAATCACCCCAAAATGCATTTTAATTATTTGTTCACAAATCTTAGTCTGTTCAGTATAAAATACCTTAGGAAAAAAACCAGACCCTTCTTGTTTCCAAACACTGAAAGTCAATCCAGAGCGTCGACAACAAAAGCCTATTATTTAGGCAACCACAGAAGGAGTCACTTGATCCCATACATATGCTGGGTCTCTCCCCTCTGTCCCTAAATCAGTCTGAGCCTGTCTTAGTCCATTTGGGCTGCCACACTACAACAAAAATACCAGAGAATGAGTGGCTTAAGCAACAAACATTTCCCTCTCATTGTTCAGGAGGCTAAGAAGTCTAAGGTCAAGGCGCTGGCAGATCTCTGAGCACGCTCTACTTGGTCTGCAGACGATCATTGTCTTACTGTGTCCTCGTGTGGCAGAAGGAATGAGCAAGCTATCTGAGGTCTCTTACATAAGGGTACTAATCCCTTATGGGCTCCACCCTCATGACCTAATCACGTCCCCAAAGCCCCACCTCCTAACACCATCACCTTGGGGGTTAGGATTTCAGATATGAATTTTGGGCAGGACACAAACATTCAGCCCCGTCACAGAGCCTAAGGCAAGAAACCCTGCAGCTGTGGCCTCACAGTCTGAAGCAAACTTTTAATCGAGAAGGTTCTAAGTCCCTCTGGGCACAGCACCTCAGGCTCTGCCCTGGGTCCTATTCTGACTCCCTGTCTCTTTCTAGACTGAGAGTCTGCCTGACCTTTGTCAGGTCCCACCCGTGGCACAGGAACTTTGTCCCTAAATCATGCACTGGCCAGGGGTTGCTCCCACCTATGTCTGTAATTGCCACCAACCCTACTCATCTTCCCTCTATCCTGTGTCAGAAATTTTTGTTATGTCCTGGCTCTCTATTCTCTATCTCCTCCCTCTACCACACCTCCCCAAACCCGCAGCGCTACTAACTGCTGCTGTCACCTTTGGCTGGGCTCTACTGACCCTTAGAGTGGAGTCCCTCACCAATCGGGACCCCTCTCCTCTCTGAGAGAGATAAACAAACCTCTATTTGGTTTAGGCAGTTGTAGTTTGGGAACTTCTGTGTTACCGCAGCTTGGGCTTGACCCCTAACGTACACTATACATTAATACTAGATAAGAATATAAAGCCAAGGATAAAGCAGATGTTTTAGGAAAGCCACTACCTTGAGAAAAAAAGAAACCAGCAAAAACAGGAAAAATGACCTCAAGATACAAAAAATACAAGGTGTAGAATAAAGCTAAATAATAACAAGAGTAACAAGGAATATCATCACTCATTTTAGAGTATCATGCCCATAAAACAAGAACAAGTGCCTATGCAAAAGGAATAATAAGAAAACACATAAGAATTCCTGGTAATTCAAATGTTAACCAAAATTAAAAGTTCAACCAAGTGTTATATGTTAAAACTGAGGGGCTTTCCTGGAAGTGGAATAAAAAGACAGAATTGAAACATAGGAGAGAAAGAGGAAAAACCTGGGGTGTCAATCTAGGTGATATGGCATCTAGCTCATAGTAGTTAAAAGAGAAAAGAATGAAGGAAATAAAGGGAGCAAATTATCAAGCCATATTACAGAACTGAAGTGTCCAAGTAGAGAGTTTGAGGCGGCATGAGGAGTACTGGCTCCACTGTGTTTGAGCTCTACCTGAAAGAAGAGAGTGTCTTCCGTTTGATAACAATGTGCCCATTAAGCACCGGGGGAAGGAGGGGCAGGCAGTACTGGGGAAAACAAGGACCAGTTGGAAGACTGATGTGAGAGTTGAAAAACCTTGAAATAACCCCATCATTACCATGTAGCATCATCAGTACAATCAGGAAAGGACCTAGCCCAAACTTCCTTATCCAAGTCTCTTAATTAGAACACTTATCAGCCGTAAGAAGCCAATAGGTCACTGAGAGTGACCTAATTCATTGCACGCAGAGCACTCTCGTTCCCAGTGCCTGGTCCATAGGAGGGAGTCAGTGGACACTGATTGAAAGAAGCAATGAATGAACTACTAAGTGAACAAAGAGCTCTCCTGCAATGGTAGTATGGGGAGGCTACTTGGGAAGAGGAGGTCTTCTGTGTCAAGATTTGTGTTCTTCTGTTCAGCAGGTGAGTCAGAAGGGCCAGAAAGACAGAGAAAGATAGGGACAGGGACAAAGTAGAACCATGAGGAGTGATACCATGTCAGGAGTGCAGCCACAAGACTGAGCAGGGAAAGCTAGCAGCCCTGGGGAAATGTCAAATTAGGTGAGTTAGCAATGATGGAGAACTTCAATAGCCCACGCACAGATATAGATGAGTTTGGGGATAAGAACCAGTCATTTTATTTTTTTGATGTTTATTTATTTGTTTTTGAGAGAGACAAAGTGCAAGCTATGAGAAGCAGAGAGAGAGGGAGAGAGAGAATCCCAAGCAGGCTCTGTGCTGACAGCAGGCTCTATCCCATCATGAGATCATGACCTGAGTGAAAATCAGGAGTCGGGTGCTTGACTGACTGAGCCACCCAGGCACCCCCGAAAACCAGTCATTTTAGAGACCACAAGAAAAGGAAACCTGCCAGACAGTTTACCAAAGTGTTAAGAGAAATGGGTGCTGAGAAACCCAGTGAAACAGTAATCACAGTACAATTAAATTCAGTGTTCTGAAGAAGAGAACAAGCCTGTCCCTCCCATCAGAATGTAGAGCACTGACAATGAAGAAAGCAGTCTTTGAAAAAAGAGCAAATAACTAGAGCAGAAATCTCATATTTTCAAAATATCTTAGTAAAAACATAAGGTAAATGTAAGAGATACATGACAAATCCAAAAGGTTATATTCTGTAACAAAAATCCTTTGTGACTAGGTGGCAGAGTATGGCCAATGAGATGGGGAAGGGGCTGGAGAGGGAAGAGAAGGGAAGGGAAGGGAAGGGAAGGGAAGGGAAGGGAAGGGAAGGGAAGGGAAGGGAAGGGAAGGGAAGGGAAGGAGAGAAAGGAGCTTTTATAGCTAGGTTAGTTGACTCCTCTTTGGGGCTATGTAAATTACACTGAGACAGTAATTAAATTAATGATGAAACTAGTTGGGGTGTCTGAGTGGCTCAGTCAGTTAGGTGTCTGACTCTTGATTGTGGCTCAGGTCATGATATCATGATTCATGGGATCAAGCCCTGGGGCAGGTTCCACACTGAGCATGGAGCCTGCTTGAGATTCTCTCTCTCTCTCTCTCTCTCTCTCTCTCTCTCTCTCCCTCCCCCCTGCTTGTGCTGGCTCTCTAAAATAATAATAATAATAATAATAATAATAATAATAATAATAATAAGGCTAGCTATCATTTCTTGAGAACTTTTCATGAAATGAACATGGAACCAGCTAAAAACACATTCCTTCCCCCTAGCTAGATTCAAGCTCTGGGACATGTTAAGTTTAGATTTAATTCAAGGCACAAGAAGAAACTGTCGAAAGGTTTTAAGCAAGAAAGTAACATGATATGATCTTTTTGTATAATAAGACACATTTTTTTTCTTATCGTTCTCATTGTTAAATTTCTTTAGGTGGTAAACTATTTAAAAGCAAAACTAATAACCATGTGTTGTGAAGATTATAATACATGTTATAATGTTATGTAAAATGTTTGACAACAGTAGCACAATGGATGGGAGGGGGAAATGGAAGTATACGAGGTTCCTACCCTAGATATGAAGTGGTGTGATATTATTTGCAGTCTGAACTGTGAAAGTTAAAGATTTATCTTTTTAATTGTAAAGGTACCACAGAAAATAAATGAGTAAAACAGAGGTATAGCTAATATACCAAAAAAAAAAAAAAAAAAAAGACACAAAATACAATAATAAAAATTCCTGGGGCACCTGGGTGGCTCAATCAGTTAAGCATCTGACTCTTGATTTTTGCTCAGGTCACAATCCCAGGGTCATAGTATGGAGCCCCATGTGGGGATCCATGCTGAGCTGAGCCTGCTTGGGATTCTCTCTCTTTCTCTTCCTCTGCCCCTCTCCCCCACTTGCTCTCTTTCAAAAGGAAAAAAAAAAAAAGAAAAGGAAAAAAAAAAAAAAACCTTGACTGATCCAGAGGAAGGAAGGCAAAAAAGAGGAAAGCAGAAAGAACAAATGGGACAAACAATACAAATAGCAAGATGGTGATTTAAACACAAGTCACTAAATGCATTAAATATAAATGGTCTAAACATTCCAATTAAAAGGCAGATTGGATAAAATTACCTTTCTTTCTAACTCCTCTTCCTCTCCCTTTTTCCCACCTCCTTTTTCTTTCTCTCTCTCCTCAACCCCCATCCCCTGCCCCCAAGGACCTTCTCCTCTCTCCTCCCTTCTCTCACCTCTTCCACTCTGTCTCTCCCCTCCATTTCTCTCCTCACCTCTTCTCTGTCTCCTCACCTTTTTTCCCCACTCTCTCTCCCTTGACATCTTTATACGTCACCTTTTCTCTGTTTTTTTTCAAGACCCTTGTCCTCTTTGGGACCAACCAAAAGAACTCTAAGTTCTTCTCACTTTCTCATGCCAAGAAATTGATTATCCAGACTAGGCTCCAGAGGCACAATCTTGATGACCTATAAGATCTTCTCCCTTACTATCCCACCTTGCTCCTTAGCCAGTCAGCCAAAACTTCCCATTGTTTTTCTTCCTATTACATCTGTATCACTGAGCAACTATAAATGTATGGAGAAAAGGTGTACCAAAGAACAGAAAATAGGTAGGAAAGAGATTATCTTTCTTTACCATGATAATTATGCTAAGTTCACTTTTCCACACACCTTGGGAGTTCATGACATGCTCTCTGACTACTAAGTAAATAAGGAAACATCAATATTAATCTCATATATCCCACTGTATTAGTTTCTAAGGGTTACATAGCATATTATATCAAACTGGGTGTCCTAAACAACAGAAATGTATTCTCACCCAGTTCTGGAGGCCAGAAGTATGAAATCAAGGTGCCAGCAGGCCATGCTCCCTCCAAAGTCTCTAGAAAAGAATCCATCCTTGTGTTTTCCAGTTCCTGTTGGTGTTCCTTGGCTCATGGCAGCAAAGCTCAAATCTCCGCTTCTCTTGACATGATATTCATATGGCCTTCCTCTCTGTATATAGATATCTTAGTGTCCTCTCTTCTTATAAGGGCATTGGATTTAGGGTCCACCTTAAAACCAGAACAATTCACTGTGATATCTCTAACTAATTACATCCACAAAGATTCTATGTTCAAATAAAGTCACATTCTCAGGTTCTTGGTGGATTCTACCTACCATCCTGAAATATATAATAGCATTCGGGGATTAGCACTTTTACTTTAAATTTCAAATACTTTTTCCCTAAAATTTTCACCAAAGTTTGCCACATTCTCCACTCATTCATTCACTCACTGAACAAGCATTTACTGCACATTGACCATTGCACTAGACGTAGGAGTGTGGGTCATTTCACTCACTGAACAAGCATTTATTGCACGTTGACTATTGCACTAGACATAGGAGTGTGGGTCCTTTTAATAAACCTAAGTATTGCTGTTACTCTTGAGTTCTTCATCCTAATTTTGTATCTCTGATTTCCAAAGGGAGTTGTCTGCCAGACAGGGAATTTCTTCCAGGCTGGAGTTATTTTCACACTTCGGTTTTTAAATTAAAACAATAGTAAAGTGCACTGACATTTTGTTCCAAGAGCATGTGGAGTAATATTTTTATGGTTACTCTGGCAACCACAGAGGCATGAGTGGGCAGGCGGAAGGGAGCAGAAGGCTTGGCATCAGTAGCAGAGAGTGGAAGGAGCCCTCTCTGTGGTGTGCTGGCTCTGGTCCTCACAGGACGAGGCCAGGAGTCCAGCTACTGCCCGGAAAATGGCCCAGATCCCTGGCCCGAATCATCATCCTATGACTGGAGAATGCGGACAGATTACTTTCTCAAGAAACTAGTGATAAACCAAAGGGTGTAGGAATTAAGAACGTGTTCTAAAAAAGAACTGTTTATACAGGGCTAGACGTCAGCACATGAAGGGCAGTCACTGGGAGCCCGGCTACTTGTAGGCACCAGGTACACGCGTCACCAAGTGCACAGAGGCGGACGCCCCGTCAAGGACTTGATTTTGCCAGTGGTACTGGATTCTGGGACAAAGTCTGAGCTGGGTCCTACCATCTCTAGTATCTCTACATTTAGGAAACATGGCTCTACCGTTAATTAGTCAGTCCCTATCTACTGTGGACCCAGTACACGCACAGCACTGAACCAGAGGCCTCGGAAATAAAAATAAATAAATAACAATCAAAAAAAAAAAGAACTACCCTAATCTGGACAAAGATATAATGCAAATGAACAATAAATTCATGCTTGTGTGATTCACACGTTTTACCCTGTAAGTCTAAAAAAAAAAAAAAAAAAAAGGAATCGTGGGAAGGAAAGAAAATCCGAAATCCTGTTGGAAGTCAACATGTCTTAATAGTTAAGCGTGTGAGCTTGACCACTAAGCGTGGTCCTGGATTTGAATTCCAACTTTCCCTTACTCGTTATATATCCTTGCAAGTCACCTATACTTACTGACTCTGTTTCCTCAATTGCAAAAGGGAGGGGGAAATTCTTACCTCATGAGGGCATTGTGAGGATTAAATGAGAAAGCATTTCACGGGCACTAATACAATGTCTTGGCATATCACTGATACTCAATACATGGAATTGTCACTATTGTCATCATTCATAGGTTCACTCCCACCCTTGTCATAACTTAGGACGTGGGCCCAGGTATGGTGGCCTGCTGTCATCAGGATGGTGCTGGCAGGAATAACCAGGAGCTGGGATCACCAGGAGGCTATGGAAGTTAACTCCTAAGACCCAGCCTTCTGGAAGAGAGAAAGCACAATGATCTGACCATCAAGCTCAGAGACAACCTAGACATTCAGTCGTCAGCTGGGACCTATTCAGTAGGGTGCCTGGCTCCAACCACTTAGCCCGGAACTTACTGGGTGCCTACTACTGCACTGGATACCTTGTCAGAGGGTGGACAACATGGCCGGGGTGGGGTCAGCCAAAACTACTCCATAGAATGCTCCGAGGTTGGGAGGAAAAAAAGTGAGGAGTATAGGGAGGAGTCGCCACACACGGAAGAAGCTGGTTTCCTCTGGGGACCCTGGTGTCACTCAGGACCCCACCTCACAGTCTTCATTATGAATCCTGATAGAGGAGGGGCAGAACCATTCATGCAGGTTAGTTAGAAACAGAAACTGGATTGGATCTTCACAAGAATGGTCCAGGGCCCAGGTGTGGGAAGCTGGGCAAAAGAAACATGGGGTGACGAGAAACGTGGTGAGGAGGCTGCCCTTGGCCATGGCCCCTGAAACTCAGAGAAATCAACTTGGGTGAACAAGAAGTCGTTCTACCTCTCTGTTAGATTAGTCACCCAGTTACAATTATTTTTAAGATAGTGTTCTATTTATACACCAAAGAGCTAACTATGGAACTGTGTGACTCCGTAAGTATTCAAAAATATTCCACATGCGCTGAAATGAAAATATGAATTATAACATAAAGCCGGGCCAGATTACCTCAACTTTCAGACTATCCTATCTAGAAAGTAGACAATACTAACATTCGATTGTTTTTTTTAATCACAGAATGAGAGAAAAATATTCCCATCTGTCAATTTCTTAAAAAAACAAAAACTCAAATCGCTACAAGTATATGAAGTGATTTTGAATGTAAATAATCACTTTTTCCAAATGTGGTCAAATTGGTTATATTCAAAACCACACTGAGATATCACCTCATGCCAGTCAGAGTGGCTAAAATGAGCAAATCAGGAGACTATAGATGCTGGAGAGGATGCAGAGAAACGGGAACCCTCTTGCACTGTTGGTGGGAATGCAAATTGGTGCAGCCGCTCTGGAAAACAGTGTGGAGGTGCCTCAAAAAACTAAATATAGATCTACCCTATGACCCAGGAATAGCGCTGCTGGGAATTTAACCAAGGGATACAGGAGTGCTGATGCATAGGGGCACTTGTACCCCAATGTTTATAACAGCACTTTCAACAATAGCCAAACTATGGAAAGAGCCTAAATGTCCATCAACTGATGAATGGATAAAAAAGAAATGGTTTATATATACAATGGACTACTAGTTGGCAATGAGAAAGAATGAAATCTGGCCATTTGCAGCAACGTGGATGGAACTGGAGAGTGTGATGCTAAGTGAAATAAGTCATACAGAGAAAGACAGATACCATATGTTTTCACTCTTATGTGGATCCTGAGAAACTTAACAGAAGACCATGGGAGAGGGGAAGGGGAAAAAAAAGTTACAGAGAGGGAAGGAGGCAAACCATAACAGACTCTTAAAAACTGAGAATAAACTGAGGGTTGATGGGGGGGGTGGGGGAGGGGAGGGTGGGCGATGGGCATTGAGGAGGGCACCTGTTGGGATGAGCACTGGGTGTTGTATGGAAGCCAATTTGACAACAAATTTCATATTAAAAAAAAAAAAGAACAACTAAAGGCAAGTGGTTTTTCTGGTCTCCAGTGAAACGATACAATTCTGACTTTCCTTGACTAATAGAACTGTCTGCCAAGTTGTCTGGCTGAACATAGAAAATCGAGAATTAGGGCATAAGTGCTGTAACTTCCAGAACAACGGGTTTGTGGAGAGAGAATTGGAGACCTGAGTCCTAGTCCCCTGCCCTGGACGATGAGAAGTGTTGAGAATGCGCTAAAGCACAGTTATGAATAAATAAGTGTTCTGGGAGAAGAGAGGGTTGGTCCTTTCCCTCGAGTGATTTAGCATCTAGCTGGTGTCACAAAATTGCAACCGAAGGACAGTGATACCAGTAAGACAGTTTGCAAGAAGGTTCCACAGTGATGCACCATTCAGAGGAATGAGGGAAAGGGAGAGCCCATGGCATCCGCCATGGGGCAGATGGTAGGCTGGCCCTGGACTGTTAGGGAAACTGCCGGTCGGGAAAGGGGAAATGCAGAGCACCTTCTGGATCAGGAGCCCCCTACAGGAGCATGGGTGGGAGCCAGCGTGGGGTTCTGGGAGACCCCGGGGATGGACCACGCACAGAGAACTAGTTAGCCAGACCAGGGAGTCTCAATAGAGTGTGGAAGGAGTCTGTGCCCCAAGGATTCATCCAATACCTGCCACGGGCCAGGCACTGCAGGGACATGGGAAAATGATGTTGACATCAGGAGGCATGAAGGTGGTGTGAAATCGAGGTTGGGTTGGGGGAAGACAGTAGGAAGCAAGTGGGCTCAGCTAGGGGACTCCAGACTACACTGGTGAGGATCTAGGGAATATGGAAGAGAAAAGTGGGATATCTCAAAAGAAGTGAGAGATATTGCCCGGACATGGGAGACACAAACTTCAAATGACTCAGAATCACTGGGTGAGCAGGCGACTGTTGGTGCCGAAGACAGAAACAGTTGTCGGCTGACCAGGGCAGGGCCCTTAGCTGACCCACTGGTCAAATGAGGGTGTGAAGAATTTCCTTCCTACTTCACAGGATCATTGTAAGATTATGTGAGAAATAGTTTTAAAAATAATCTAAGATGTGTATCTCACATAGAATTAGAAAATGTTGCACTTAGTATGCTAATCAGTGGGCTGCTGTCCTCTTAGGAGTGATTTCATGTCTTCATTATTCATTTCAGACATGCACAGTTGCTTTCTGACTCTGGATTATACCATTTTTAGAAATATTAACAATAAATGCCAACACTTAAGCCACAGCCCCACCGCTTACGCACAAAGGCCACAGTTACTGTGTGTGAAGCATGTTCTATTTGTAGTTTTATCTCTTTGCCTTGTGGGTTCCTAATCTCAAAAGGGCTTCTCTCATCCTGACTGGCTACGTCAAGTTGTTCTGTCTAATTCTGCCTCTCACCACTGGGACAAGGATCATCGCGTGACGGATACTGGATGTCAGGGCAGCCCCGTGGCATTTCCACTTTTTCTGCTCATCATGCTCCGGTAGCTGGAGACCGAGCACCCTCTCTATCTGATATACCTGGTTTGCACAGACCAATTCACTTTTAGTAACGGGATGTTTTTTTGGTAACTGGATTCTTTTTTAAAAAAAAATTTTTTTTTAACGTTTATTTATTTTTGAGAGAGAGAGAGAGACAGAGCATGAACGGGGGAAGGTCAGAGAGAGAGGGAGACACAGAATCTGAAACAGGCTCCAGGCTCCGAGCTGTCAGCACAGAGCCCGACACGGGGCTCGAACTCACGGACCGCGAGCTCGTGACCTGAGCCGAAGTGGGACGCTCAACCCAGGCGCCCCTGTAACTGGATTCTTAATGCTGTATTAAAGAGTCTCTGTGGCTGTGTTGGCAAAGACCGGTGGTGTGCAAAAGTGAGATGGACCAGTAAAAGTAGCAGAGAGAGAAGGAACTGAATAGTTTGAGTAAGAACCAAGCCCTCCTCTTCTGCCTCCCCTACTGTGGTGCCTCAGCGCTCACCGGTACTCCCACCCTGCCCTCCCTTTCCTGTTGCTGAGGGATCCTGTAAAGATGGAGGGGATGGCAGGGGGCTGGGGGGGCGGGGGCAAGGAGTAAGAAGATGTAGAAGCAACGTGCTGGGAAACTAGGGAAACTAGAGAGATCAGGGACATACCCGGCTCCTTCCTGCTCATCCAGCTCTTGTCTTCTCCCCATAGCATTTCCGATTCTTATTCTTCATTCTCTGCTTGAGCCCTCAGAAGGCCCTTTGGGGGCCACCTGGGTGGCTCAGTCGGTTGAGCATCCGACTTCAGCTCAGGTCATGATCTCGCAGTTCCTGAGTTCAAGCCCCACATCAGGCTCACTGCGGTCAGCCTGTCAGAGTAGAGCCCACTTTGGATCCTGGGTCCCCCTCTCTCTGCCCCTCCCCCACCTGCATTCTCCCCAAAATAAATAATTTTTTTTTAAAAAAAGAAGTGCCTTGGCATTAAAGTAGGAATTTAAGGATGGAACTCACTTCCACCTTTCCCTCTTTTCTCTTGGCTTTCACAAAGTGCCAGATCTCCATGTTGTTTAAAACTGAGCACGGGCACCCTGTCCTCAAAGAGGCTGAGCTTCACTGCCTGAAGGCGGGGAACAAAACCTAGCTTGACTTTGCCTTGAAAGAAAAGCTAAAAGCTTAGAAAAGATACAGCATGGCTGCTGGACAAAACGGACTGTGCAGAATTTCACGTACTTTCAGAGCAATTCATAATATTTGAACCATAATCTCCCATTTTCCTGACTTCTTAGCCTTTTTCTTTAATAGCAAAATCAGTTAATATCTGAGACACGTGTTACCTTCAGGCTATAGCATTTAGCTCCCAAGAATGTTATGAGGATTAGCAATACTTAGTCACGTATATTGCTCACAGGACTGACCCGAAGGGGATGAACATAATTAATCACAAAATGTTTAACAAATATTGGTGTTGCATATAAACTTGTATTACTAAATTTCAAAAAAAAAAAAATAAACTTGTATTACTAACACCCACAATTATCGCATTACTACATCCAAAACATCTACATGACTTTCTACATTCTGCTTAGTCATTGTTAAATTGCAAAGGATCCTCAAGCATTAACAACTGCACAAAGAAACTTTCAGTGCTCTCCTGTTTTATATCCTCAAAACATAGCCATTAACATCCTTGAAATTTATCTTCAACCTGCTCATAAAATTGAAAGTTATGCACACAGTGTAGAAAGGGAGAATTAACTTAGATGATGAAACAGTTTAGAAATGAAGACAACTTTCCAAAGAATGAGTGGAAATACCATTTCCAACCGTACACCGTTATGGGTTGGCAAGAAGAAGGAAAGCCTATCAAACGCTAAATGTTCCCATAGATTTGAATTTCTATATATATAATACTTCTTGGCAACAAGCCAGAGCAGCAATGGCTGTGTGTGTGTGTGTGTGTGTGTGTGTGTGCGTGTGTGCGCGTGTGTGTGTAAGTTCACTTATGCATTCACTTGATCAGTGTTAACTGAGCACCTAATTCATAACAGGCACTGGGGATAGAATAATGAACAACAGACACAAAAACTCCTGCCTTCCTAAACTTACATGCTAAAAGCCAGCAATAATCAAATGTATATATCACCTACTTATATATATATATAGACTCGAAGGTATATGGTGTACATAGATATACGTATTCTACTTAAATATTTACTTCCTTCCTATCTGCAATACTGCCTTCATAGTACAATAATTATAATCTACAGTAACTGCTTGCTTTCTGTTTCCATGAACCTTTTCAACTTCTCCTTCCTCGGTGGGGACCTGAATAATGCTAACTAGCTATCCCAAACCCAGAATAAACAGCTCTAATATGCTGGCTCCTGGGTTCAACCAAGACAACATCCAAAAGTGTATTATTTGCTTTAGGTTCAAGATGATGAACAAATGGAACATACATGACTACTGCTCTTTTCTTTCCAAATCCTGTTCACCTGAGGGGGGGCGGGAGGAAGAGATACAAATGGAATTAAACCCCAAACAGTGCAAGAAACGGGAAAAGGATGCTATTAAGATTTTTTATAAATCTGACAAATTCTAGAATATGGTACATATGTGGAATATTTTAATAGCTAAAAAAAAAAAAAAGAGTGGAGGAAGCTATTGTCCAGAAGTTGCACTGGGGAAGAGTGCAGGGGATGCCAGTAGGGGAGCTCCATCCATCAAGGCTCCAAACTCGAGAGTGGATTGGGGGGCAGGGGGTGATGTCACCAAGATGATGGAGTTGGAGACCCCAGCCTCCGACCCCCCACAAAGGTCAATAATTAGATAGCCGCCCCTGAGTGAAAACAGCTCTGAGACAGCTCTGGAGTCCACTTAAGAGACTTCAAGCAACACAATGGAACAAAAAGAATAACCGCACATGAGGAGAAGACAGCCTCCTTTCGCCTGCATCATCCCCTCCCCAAAGCCAACATTACCCCGAACCAAGAGGAACCTCTCCAGCTGGAAAGAACTCCCGTCACCAGGAAAGGGGGAGCGGGGTGACTGCTGAGCTTCTCCAGCCTTTTGGGGCACAGCGCAAAGGTCCTGCTTTGATTTCACTCCACCTGGACAAGCAAAGCTCGGATGAACAGAGACGGCTGGGAGCGAGGCAGAAAAGCAGCAGCCGACAACAGCAGACACACGATGGAAGTGATGGAGGTTCCCGGTGATGCCCAACCCGGGCCTCCACTGCCGTGTGCACACCCACGGAGAGAGCCTTCAGTCACAGAGGACACACCAACAGCCAGGGCCCCCGTAGTCCTGGTGGGCCCGGGTCTGGCCCCGTCTCCTGTCGCGGGCCTGTAGCGCTAGGCTCACCTGCGGACAGCCCCTTCAGCTGTGCACCTGCATGCCCCCAGCCTGACTCCTGACACCGGCCTCCACTGGTGTGCCATGCACCCATGCTAAGAACTAGCACACGTGGCCATTCACACCAACATCCAGGGTCCCTGAAGATGCCAGGGAGCCTGCAGTTGACCTCAGCCCTTGCTACTTGCCCTGGCCCCCGAGGAGGGCAAAATGGGTAAAGGGAGTCAAAAGTACAAAATAATGTATAGCAGACTGACTGTAGTTAATAATACCATACTACATATTTCATTTAAAAAAAAAGTTTTTTAATGTTTTTTATTCATTTTTGAGAGACAGAGACACACACACACAGCATGAGTAGAGGTGGGGAACAGACAGAGACAGAGACACAGAATCTGAATCAGGCTCCGGGCTCTGGGCCATCAGCACAAAGCCTGACACAGGGCTCAAACTCACGAGCTGTGAGATCCTGACCTGAGCTGAAGTCAGATGTTTAACCGACTAAGCCACCCAGGTGCCCCCCATATTGTATATTTCAAAGTAGCTAGGAGAGGGGACCTTGAAAGTTCTCATTACAAGGGGAAAAATATGTAACTGTGTATGGTGATGGATATTGACCAGATTTATTGCAGTGGTCATTTTGCAATGTATACAAATATCAAATCATTACATTGTACACCTGAAACAAACAAAAAAATTATAACTACAATAATTTACTAATGGTTACACAATATAAAAAGATATAAATTTACATATGAAAAACAAAGCATGGGGGTGAGGGAATAAAAGGATAGGGTTTTTGTAATTTTTAAAAACTGAGAGCTTTCTACCTGAGATCAGTAATATGACAGGGATGTCCACTCTCACCACTGTTGTTTAACATGGTGTTGGAAACCCTAGCCTCAGCAATCAGACAACAAAAGGAAATAAAAAGCAACCAAACTGGCAAAGAAGTCAAACTTCCGCTTTTTACGGATGACATGATACTCTACATGGAAAACTCAACAGACACGTAAGCCAATGGAACAGAATAGAGAACCCAGAATTGGACCCACAAATGTATGGCCAATTAATCTTTGACAAAGCAGGAAAGAGTGTCCAATGGAAAAACGACAGTCTCTTTAGCAAATGGTGCTGGGAGAACTGGACAGCAACAGGCAGAAGAATGAAACTGGACCACTTTCTCACACCACATACAAAAATAAATTCAAGATGGATGAAAGACCTAAATGTGAGACAGGAAAGCATCAAAACCCTAGAGGAGAAAACAGGCAACAACCTCTTTGACTTCAGCCGCAGCAACTTCTTACTTGACATGTCTCTGAAGGCAATGGAAATAAAAGCAAAAATGAACTATTGGGACCTCATCAAGATAAAAATCTTCTGCACTGCAAAGGAAATAATCAACAAAACTAAAAGACAACCAACAGAATGGGAGGAGATATTTGCAAATGACAGATGGGATAAATAGTATCCCAAATCTATAAAGAACTTACCAAACTCAACACCTGAAAAACAAATAATCCAGTGAAGAAATGGGCAAAAGACATGAATAGACACTTTTCCAAAGAAGACACCCAGGTGGCCAACAGACACATGAAAAGATGCTCAACACTGTTCATCATCAGGGAAATACAAATCAAAACCACATTGAGATACCACCTCACACCAGTCAGAGTGGCTAAAATTAACAACTCAGGAAACAACAGATGCTAGAGAGGATGTGGAGAAACAGGAACCCTCTTGCACTGTTGGGAATGCAAACTGGTGTAGCCGCTCTGGAAAACAGTGTGGAGGTTCCTCAAAAAATTAAAAACAGAATTACCTTACAACTCAGCAATAGCATTACTAAGAATTTATCCAAAAGATACAGGAGTACTGATTCATAGGGGCACATGTACCCCAACATTTATAACAGCACTATCAACAATAGTCAAATTATGGGAAGAGCCCAAATGTCTGTCAACTGATGAATGGGTAAAGATGTGACACACACACACACACACACACACACACACACACACACACACACACATGCACAATGGAATACTACTTGGCAATGAAAAAGAATGAAATCTTGCCATTTACAACAACATGGATGGAACTGGAGGATATTATGCTAAGTGAAATAAATCAGTCAGAGAAAGAAAGATATCATATGTTTTCACTCATATGTGGAATTTGAGAAACTTAACAGAAGACCATGGGAGAAGGGAAGGGAAGAAAAGTTTCAAACAGAGAGGGAGGCAAAACATAAGAGACTCTTAAATACAGAAAACAAACTGGGGGTTGATAGGGAGGTGACGGGAGGGAAAATGGGTGATGGGCATTGAGGAGGGCACTTGTTGGGAGGAGCACTGGGTGTTGTATGCAAGCAATGAATCATGGGAATCTACTCCCGAAGCCAAGAGCACACTGTATATACTGTATGTTAGCTAACTTGACAATAAATTATATTAAAAAATTTTTTTTAACATTTTATTTATTTTTGAGAGAGAGACAGAGACAGAGCACAAGTGGGGGAGAGGCAGAGAGGGAGACACAGAATCCGAAGCAAGCTCCAGGCTCTGAGCTGTCAGCACAGAGCCCGACACAGGGCTTGAACTCACAAACCATGAGATCATGACCTGAGCCAAAGTCGGATGCTTAACTGACTGAGCCACCCAGGAGACCCTTGACAATAAATTATATTTAAAAATGTTTTTCGAGAGAGAGTATGCATGAGTGGGGGAGGGGCAGAGAGAGAGGGAGAGAAAGAACCTTAAGCACACTCCACGCCCAGTGCAGAGCCTGATATGGGGCTCAGTCTCACAACTGTGAGACCATGACTTGAGCCAAAATCAAGAGTTGGACACTTAACTCACTGAGTCACCCGCACCCCAAAGGATAGAGTTTTGGTATGTGATCAAAATTAAACTGTTATCAGGTTAAAATTGACTACCACATCTATGAGATGTTTCAAGCAAGCCACAGGGTAACCACAAAACAAAAACCTATAGTAGATATACACAAGATAGAAAAATCAAAGTCTATGACTACAGAAAAATCAATTCACAAAGAAAGATGGCAAAAGAGGAAGCAAGGAACAAAAGAACTACAAAACAATTAACAAGATGGCAATAGTACGTCGTTACCTATCAATAATTACTTTTAGTATAAATGGATGAAATTTTCCAATCAAAAGGCATAGGGCGGGGCACCTGGGTGGCTCAGTCAGTTAAGCATCTGACTCTTGATCTCAGCTCAGGTCTTGATCTCCGGGTCATGAGTTCAAGTCCTGCACTGAGCTCCATGCTGGGCATGAAGCCTACTTAAAAAAGAAAAAAAAAAAAAAACCCACAGTGGAGGAATAGATATTTTTTAAAACAACATGGAGAAAATACACACACATACTCACACAGAAGACTCAACTCTATGCTGTTTATAAGCGGCACCCTTAAACTTCAAGGACACACATAGGCTCAAAAAGAAAAGATGGAAAGAGATATTCCATGCAAATGGAATGCAAAAGAGAACAGAGGTAGCTGTACTTCTATAAGACAAAACTGACTTTAAGTCAAAAATGGTAGTATGAGACAAGATAATTCTGAGGATAAAGGGGTTGATTCATCGGGATGATATAAAAATTAAATATAAAATTATATGGAACCAACATCGGAGCACCTAATTATATTAAGCAAATACTAACAGACCTGAAGAGAGTAAGAGACCATGATACAATAATGGCAGGGGTTTCAATACCCACTTTCAATAATGCATAAATTTTCCAGACAGAAAACCAATGAATAAACATTGGACTTGAACTACACTTTAAACTAAATGGACCTCTCCATAATAAGAGAATATTGTTACATTTATTCATACATTACCTTAATATATACATTCATATACTGTATTCGGTTACCAAAAGAGTCAGCAAATTTAAAAATATTGAAATCATACCAGGTATCTTTTCTGACCACAATAATATGATGCTAAAAATCAATAATAGGAGGAAGACTGGAAAGTTCACACATATGTGGAGAATACACTCCTGAACAAATAATGGAAAGAAAAATATCAAATAAACTGCCTAACTTTAGCACCCAAGGAACTAGGAAAAACAAGAACAAACTAAGCACAAAGTTAGTAGAAGAGAGATTAGAACAGAAATAAATGAAATAAATAAATGAAATAGAGAATAGAAAAAACAATTGACAAGATCAAGAAAATGCAGTGATGTTCTTTTTTGAAGACATAAACAAAATTTACAAACCTTTAGCTAGACTTACCAAGAAAAAAGAGGGGACTCAAATAAAGTTATCAATGAAAGAGGAGACATTATAAGTGGTACCACAAAACATACAAAGGATTATAAGAGATTTATAAAAAATTATATGCCGACAATTTGACAATCTAGAAGAAGTGGATAAGTATCTACAGACATGGATATTTCTACCATGTCTGAATCATGAAGAAATATAAAATCTGAACGGATCAATAATAAGTAGGAGATTGAGTCAGTAAGGAAGAACCTTCAAAAAGGGAAAATTCCAGGATCAAATGGCTTCACAGATTAATTCCACCAAACATTTAAAGAAGAAGTAACACCAATTCTCAAACTCTTTCCAAAAATTGAAGAGGAGGGAACACTTCTGAACTGACTTAATGAAGCCAGCATTACCTTGATACCAAAGCTTGACAAGGACAGTGCAAGAAAAGAAAACTATGGGCCAATATCCCTAATCAACATAGATGCAAACATTCTCAGCAAAATACTGACAAACCAAATTCAACAGCACATTAAAAGGATCATCCGCCATGATCAAGTGGGATTTATCCCTGGGATGCAACGAAGATTCAACACACGCAAATCAACAAATGTGATAACACCCATTAACAGAATGAAAGACAAAAATCATATGGTCAGCTCAATAGATGCAGACAAAGCATTTCACAAAATCCAATATTTTTTCATGATAAAAACTCTCGAAAAACACCTCAATATAATAAAGCCACAGCTAACATATTAAATGGAGGAAGGTTGAAAGCTTTGCCTCTAAGACCAGGAACAACACAAGTGTGCCCACTCACACCATGTCTATTCAACATGGCGCTACAATGGCGATGGAGATGCTTTTTATTGAATGCCTTCCTTTAGCACTTGAATTTCTTTGAAACATACAAACACATTACTCTGATTAAACAAGAGCCAAACCACCACAACAAAATGGTTCAGGAGCTTAATTTTTTTTCAAGATACAATAGGAATTTTATTCCATGTCTTTCTTTTTTTTTCTTCAGTTCCATTAGTGTTATTGCTCAGGTCTTTCCACTAGCAAAGGTGCGGTCCCGCATCAGTAGGCTGTGACCACCCCCAAATGCATGGCCAGTAGCAGCAGAAAGGGTAGGGTTTTCTCAATCGTCCTGGTAACTGCAATGGTGCTCACTTGGCTTAGATAGAGGAAATCTAGCCACCCAGAGATTTCTTAAGACTCAGAGCAGCCTTGCAGGAGAATTTCCCTAGTTAATTGACCCTTGTTAGCTTAAACGACAGTAGATAATCTCCAAAAGCGAAACTACTTTGAGTGGCAAAGCTGTTATCTACTGCAATGTAACTGCCGGAAATCTAGTGACTTAACACAACAACTGCCATTTTACTGTATCTCACAGCCATGTGGGTCAGGAATTCAGCAAGGGCTCAGCAGGCAACTCTCCTGTTCCAGGGGGTCTCTCAGTGCTACTCACTTGGCAGGGGGCCTGTGCAGGAGGGTCCAGGATGGTTTCCATCACGTGTCTAGGGCTGTGGTGGAGTCGTCTGGAAAGCTGGGCTCATCTGGGGCTCTCACACCTAGGCTCTCTGTGTCAGAATTCCCTTCCATTTTGAGGCTGAAGAGTTTTTCATGGTACGGCCGTACTACAGTGAATACCACCGTTTACCCCTCCATCCGTTGGTGGACACCGGGGCTGCTTCTGCTTTTTGGCTACTGTAAAGAACGCTGTTTGGAACGTGGGTGGCCAAGTATCCGTTGGAGCCCCTGCAGTCACCAGAACTGACTATTTTGAGGAATCAGAAAGTGCAAAATCACTGGTCGGAAACTGTAGAGTAAACAAGTTAGAAGTCATCTGGAAGAATCCTTAAACATGAATAAGCTCAGGCTGCTGTCTGCAGCTGCCTTCTGTACATTTCGAGCAAGGGCTCCCATGGACAGACATTCGTGTCACGGCACCAGGAACAGCAAGCACCCTGCTCTGATCCTTTAACACACCTGAAATATTTCTCCCAATTCCCTTTGAGACCAAAATTATACATTTAGGAACCAGGTGGCTGAGATGAGGGAGGGTGGTCTGGGGTGACAGCCTCAGATTCACTAATTGTTCAAGAAATACTGGGGCACCTGGGTGGCTCAGTCAGTTAAGCGTCTGACTTCAGCTCAGATCATGATCTCACAGTTCGTGGGTTCAAGCCCCATTAGAGCCCTGTGCTAACAGCTCAGATTCTGTCTCTCTCTCTCTCTGCCCCTCCTCCACTCACACTCTGACTCTCTCTCTCTCTCTCTCAAAATAAATAAACATTTTTTGGGGCACCTGGGTGGCTCAGTCAGTTAAGCGTCCGACTTCGGCTCAGGTCACGATCTTGCAGTCTGTGGGTTCGAGCCCCACGTCGGGCTCTGTGCTGACAGCTCAGAGCCTGGAGCCTGTTTCAGATTCTGTGTCTCCCTCTTTCTCTGACCCTCCCCTGTTCATGCTCTCTCTTTCTCTCTCTCTGTCTCAAAAATAAATAAATGTTAAAAAAAATTAAAAATAAATTAAAAAATAAATAAACATTTTAAAAAATGTTTATATACATATATATATATATATATATATATACATACATATATATATATATATATATTTACTGAGTGCCTTCTATGGGCCAGACACTGTGCTCGGCACTTGGGATGTACCTGTGAACACATGAGACAAAACTCTGGCCTCATCCTAGTGAGGGGGGATGGGCAGATGCTCAAAAATATGCTTCATGACTAAGTGACTTATTTACTGGTACATATCAGCATCACTGTATTCATCCACTCGTTCATTTATTTAATCATTCAACAAATATTCACCGGGTACCTTTTCCTTCTTACAGAAAAAGGTATTTTTTATTTAAAAATAGAGCCGAGGGGCACCCGGGTGGCTCAGTCAGTTAAGCGTCCGACTTCGGCTCAGGTCATGATCTCACGGTTCATGAGTTCAAGCCCCGCGTCAGGCTCTGGGCTGATGGCTTAGAGCCTGGAGCCTGTTTCGGATTCTGTGTGTCCCTCTCTCCCTGACCCTCCCCCGTTCATGCTGTCTCTCTCTGTCTCAAAAATAAATAAATGTTAAAAAAAAAAATTTTTTTTAAATAAAAATAAAAATAGAGCCGAGACAGAGCTGTGCACAGGACGACATGCTACCTGCCCCCCAGAGCTGAACTAACCAGCGTCCTATGTGTGAAACATCGTGCGTCGTGTTTTCTTTCCGAGCACTACTATTTACATTAAGGAAGACATGAGATAAAGATTTGAACTCAAGAGAAGACTGGAGATTAGGCGTGTCCGGCGACTGGAAACTCAATTGTGACAGAAATTCGAATCTTTACGATAAGTCCTCGTAATGGCATTAAAAACGCAAATAACGTAGGCACGGCGCTCCTGAGGCATTCTTATATAATTTCAGACCTAGTCCTCCACTGTGTTACAATCAGAAAATAACAAGCCAGACTTCCCAAAAGCCTGAAACAAAATCACTGGCTTCTAAAAATGTGTTTATGCATATTTAGTGTCTCAATGGCAACAGCTCTCTTTTATGCTTCTTGCTTCAGAATATTACTAATGTCTGGTCAGAAAGCATAGCCGTAAAATTACCCCTCAGAGCTGATGTGTACCCAAATGGTAAGAAATATTCTATTGTGCACCGGTTCAATTTGACGTTAAAGAATGGCATGGCATTTCAGGGCTGCAGAAAGAGAAAGGAACATTCAGAAACCATCAAAAGATTAAAAAGTAGAAACCGGGGCACCCAGGGGCACTTGGGTGGCTCAGTTGGTTAAGCCTCCGACTTTGGCTTAGGTCATGGTCTCGTGAGTTCGAGGTGAGTTCGAACCCCACATCGGGGTCTGTGCTCACAGCTCAGAGCCTGGAACCTGCTTCAGATTCTGTGTCTCCATCGCTCTCTGCCCCTCCCCCACTCACGCTCTGTCTCTCTCTCTCTCTCTCAAAAATAAATAAACAATTTAAAAATTAAAAAAAAAAAGTAGAAACTAAGACCAGTCGTCCAGTTAGGCTAAAAAATGAGTTTCTGTCTCCAACTCGGGGGTCCGTGGTGGACAGAGGGCTCCTCTTTGCCGTTCTGGCTGGAAGCGAGTAGGAGGTGTCCCTCCAGAGCTCAGTCTGTCCCCGGGAGAGAAAGCACCAGAGACAGGCAGGCAGGAGACCGCACAGCCCTCACCTCCCCCACCTCTCATGCTCCCACTTTCTCCATCAGCAAAAAGCCACCTCACACACGACCAGGGTGTTGAGTCTCTAGCGGGACACAATATTTGATCAAAAATCATTGATAAAAATACGTGCAGCGTAGGCACGACATCAAGCTTTCTGATTGTGATGTACGCGCCTGACGTGAAGCTTTTGATTGCCGAGATCGCCACGGCAAAGACATCCACCTCCAATAAACACGTGGCCAGCTGTAAGACACAGCTACTGGCCAAACAGCCAGATAAGGAATGAGGCCATCCCAACCCATAAAGTCCCCTCTTTCAGAAGGTTCCGGGTAAGCTACATATGACAGTTTGAGTGACTCCACTTCTCCTGCCAGCGCCTTAATTCCCACTCCTAGGCCTTAAATGATCCAAGAAAGAGTGAACCCAAGAAACCCAAGACACCCTATCCTCAGAATTCCAGGCCCACCCCCTCTCTCTACTTTGCTGTGCGGCCCTCGGATGTGCCGTGTGATGATCCGTGAGTGATAAACTTTGTTCCTCAAAGGTCCCTGACGGTTTTTGCCAAAGTGCATCCTGAAGCCAAAGCAAGAACCACAAGGCTGGGCCAGCCCCAGCGCCTGCTTTGGTGAGAGAACGTCTTCGGGGCCTCGCTGGGAGATACGTTATATGGGCCCAGGCATTCTGAGGGGATAGCATGTCAGAAGATCAAGACCAACACCACACGACTGCCAAGCGGGGTTAAGGAACCTCAGTCCCTTCCTGAAGGAAACTGTTCCAACCTGCTGCCCATAGCCCCAGGTTGCTGAAACTCTGTGGCTGGAGCAAAGAGCAAGGATCTGAGAGGGAATCAGGACAGGCACTAGGGAGCAGGCCAGGGCTAGCCAATGAGGGAGAGAAAGGGGGCTTGGGGTCCACCAGACAGCAGCCACTAGAACTAACCCTCTTACCACGGGGGGCCAGGCATGCGCCCTAGCAAATGGCTGTGACAGAGCCACATCAGACTTGCCAGCTGTGGGGACCTTGCCTCAGGTTCCTCATTTGTGAAGTGGGGATGTCGTGAGGGTTAAAGGGTTAGTAAGGGAAAGGATTCAGTAAGTATCAGCTTTAATACTGGCCTGAGTAATCATGGTGGAGTCAGATCCCCAAACCCCCTGGAGAGCTTATCTGTCAAGTTCTCCTGGATTCTGAAGTTCGGCAGTTCCTTTGAGGGTGCTGTCGCCAGACGCAGGGCCACGATGAAGTTTCCCGCAGTCCTTCACAGAAGGAGAAAAAGGGAGGTCAGGTTGGTGGGTATCTGTAGAAGGTAGGCCACGGTCCTTTACTGGGAAAAAAATGTCCTTTGGTCCAGGATTATTAACTTTAAGGCCCCCGTAGTATGCGGGTGTCATTGCACACCTCCAGAGGGTTTCACCCGCGTTCACCACAATGTCAATGGCAGCCTGGCTGGCTCATTTCCTGACTTGGACCCTGCTTGATTTTCTTGTCTTTCTCTTCTTTTTCCTCCTCCTCATCTTTGCTCTCCTCTTCTTCCTCCTCAGTGTCCTCACTGGTGATCAGAGGAAGAAGGGAAGGCCACCAAGAATGTAGCTCAAGAGCCAGTCTTCACCTGGGAACAGAGACACAGCCTGGGCAAGAGTGGAGAAAAGAGAGAGAGGATTAGCTTACTTTCTATGTTTCAAAATAGACATAGCAAACTTAACGAAGCAAACAAACAAAAAACTCCCCCAGGAAACCTTAAGCATAAGAGAAAGAAAGGAGGAGATATGAGAATATAGACTTTGGTCTCCTTTGTCCTTTCTAGAAAATAGATCTGTAAGTCCTTTGTGGCTAGCCAATGAACAAGACAAAGATAAGTATCTGCATTCTGAAGCAAGCCACCTAAATATTCTCCTTACCATGCATTTACTATGCTAGTTTTCCAATTTCTGTTCTTTAAATTCCATGCCATTTCTATTCTTAGAAGAAGTGAATAAACAGGGAATCGAGATAATTTGGTCAAAATATAGGACTGCAAAGCAGGATTTCTAATAGGCAGTTAGTAGGGGCGCTTACCAATGGGGAACTTGATAAATTTATTTTCTCTGAATCTCCTTGTTTAAGAAAATGAGGAATTGCATTAGATGATCTCCAAGGAGATCATTTTGAATTTCAATGTGGATTTTCCCAGCTACATCAAGAAGCCTGGAAATGAAGCCAGGGCATTTAATACACGGAAAGACTTTAATTCGGCTGACCCCCTTTATTCCCTGATGCCAGTCTACAGAATCTGCTTCCATAAACCGTAACCATTCAGTCCAAATGCCAGAGCTCAGGACCCCCAGGGGAAGATACGAGCCAGGGTCATATTTATTTCCCAGCCACTGGACAACTATTTGATGGGCACTTCCTGTGTGTCTGGCTCTGGATGAGATCCCAGGAACCAGACAAGTAAGGAAGACCTCTCTTCGGAGCATTCAGAATCCAGGGGGAAGGAATTCAACACAAGCAATTCCCAATACTGTGATGTGTGCTTTAACAAAGTGTGCAGAGGGCGCTGTGGTCACCCATGTCTGTGTGCCCTAGGCCAACCAGGTCTCCATAGCCCTGTGGAACATGACGCACAGAACTTCCCTGATAAGAGAAAAAGAGTCCTCCAGGAGCAAACAGTCACACACAGTACTATCTTCAGTGACGATTTGGAAAGGTCAAAACGTACCCTGGTGACAGAAGCCAGCTCTGCTTCAGGGAAGAAACCAGTAGGAATTCAAGTTGCAATGCTGCCGTTTCTTACTTGGAGAGAGCCACTGGACCACCCTGGGCTCCAACCGCTGTTGGCTGGGAAATGACCACCATCCTCTGGGCCCAGGGAGGGCAGGTGTGGCTTCGTTGTGGGGAGGGCAACTGCCATTCAATTATTCAAGCCACCCCTCTGCTCTCTCTTCCCCCACCCACCCCGCCCTGCCTCTCCCCTGTGTCTCTGTTCTCCTTCCCCAGTTTCTCTCAGCCACACTACCTCCGAGAAGACAGAAGGGAAGCATTGCGCCTCCACCCCCAGTCATCCACTGGGACTCGGTGACCATTAGGTGAGGGAGCTCAGCTTATAGCTGATGCTCAAAAGCTACTGAGGGTCCACTGCTCAGCCTTTCCTGGTGGGAGAAGTAAGAGCTCCTGTGAAACATGAAAAATTAATAAGGAGAATATGAGTGCCTGGGGTTCCTTTCTCCTCAGACCAAACCAAATCAATAAAAGCCTCAGCTCCTGCCAGTAAAGGGCAAAAAGAAGCGTGCATCACCTATGGACATCGAGAAAACCATTAGAACTACAGAATATTTGGAGCTGTAAGGCTCTGAAAGTTCCCCCAACTGTACACAGAGGAAAACGGATGCCCAGAATTCTGGTGATTTAGCCACTAACATAGCAAGTTGGTAAGCAGAGTCTTGGTTCAGTCTCATCTCTCTGAACAGGCTTTGCCGACACAAGTCACAATCAGGAATCCCACTGGCCTCACGAAGTAATGGGGAGACAGGCCAAGAGGTGACATGGTGCAGAGAAACCCCAACCTCCTTGCTCTCAAAAAGAACCCCCAAGTGGGAATGGAGAGAAAGAAGTATACCCAGGCTCACCCACTGCCTTGACCCTGCCTGGACCCCTGGACCCACTGGTTTCCTCTGTCTTCGGGGTAACGACAGAGATAATAAGAACTGGACGCCCGCACAGTGTCCATCTGGTGACTGGGGAGAGCCTGGGGGGAAACCACAGCCAATGAGCCTCAGCCTGCGCTAAACCAACAGTCCCCACGCATTCTGGGCAGCAAGGCACATCCAGGACCCTGCCCAGGCTAATTGGCTTGCAAATGAGGTAATAAAAACAAAGCTCTTTAGAAGTCAGTCCAATTTTCTAGGCACATGGGTCAGGTAACCTTATTTCGTCCTATAATTTAAACCATGTTTTTAAAATCCTGCTTTGGGAATTCACAGCGCTTTATTTTTTTTTAAAGACTTCATTTTTTGAGAGCAGTTTGGGTTCACCAAAAAAGAGAGGAAGGTACAGAGAGTTCCCATACACCCCCTGCCCCGACACATGCACGGCCTCCCCCATTATGAACGGCCCCCACCAGAGCGGCACATGCATCACCATCAACGAACCTACGTTGACGCATCATCATTGCCCAGAACCCATAGTTTTCACATCAGGGTTCACTCTTGGTGTTGAATTTATGGAGCTTTTTGAGGCTTTTTATTTAACTGGTAGGGTGTCCCTCCTTTCTTCCTCAGCTGCGAGTCTGGAGAAAAGTCCATCCTTCCACAAAGGGCTCTGGGGGTAAAAGGGCAACCCCGACATCAGAGCAAACATAGAGTGCCTGACCCCATTTCCCTTCTGGTGGCACGTGAAGTCACTGAGTGACACAGAATGTCAGTGACCCTCAAACTCATGGGGGAAATGAGGACACTGACCTATCAAAAGGGCCACAGCCAAGGAGACAAAAGGCCACCCTATACAGAAGCCATCTCAACAGCAGCATGACACAAAGCGATTCTCTCTGCCAGCTTTGCCAAAACTCGTGAGCACAGTCCTGTCAGCAAGGGGCAGGGGAGAGGACAAAGGACAGAGCAGGGTGACGTCCACAGGAGAGGCTGGCCAGGTGTTCCTGACACTGACAGCCCTGTGTGTCTCCATTCAAGGATGTTGGGCAAGAGATCATCTAACTAGTGTGACCGACCAGGCCAGAAAGACAGTCACAGAGGAGAGAAGGACACCAAAGGGTCACAGATGCTTTCTCACAATCTGGAATTTTCAGAATATTCTTCCCCAAACCTCTGCCTCCCAAAGGCCTTATCACCAGTCATAACGAATAATGGGGACCCACCTTTGCTCCCACACACATTCATGAGAACCCCTCAAAGAAGACGGTGCAGCCCCACGTGCTTGCTTTTGAGTCCCCACCTGAGGACTCCAGTGGAGGCTGGTGATCCCAATACAAACCATGGCCAAATACACTGGGCTCTAGTGTGGATGTCTGCCTCACCTTCTGTTTAAAAATGTCCGCAGAACTACCCCATCGGGCCCTTCCCCCCTGCTCGCCTCAGCCACCACAAGCAGCTCAAACCTTCCTCTCAGCATCACCTGACTCCTGCTTCTGCACTGCTGGTCCTCTCCCCTTCTCACCTACCCAACCCCCCTCCCCACCTCCCCCACCAGAGGCCTTGGGGAATTATAGTCTGTGCTCAAAACATTCCTCCGGATCTTCAAACCCTTCCCTCAACTATCCATCTGCCTCTGGGCTCTAAATGAGGACCCTGATTACTTTGCACGCACTCAAATTGAGAGTGAATTAACCACCTCAGAAAATACAGCTTAGACCCATTATAAAAGGGTCCTACCATTCCCACCCCACATCTATCTATTTGGTGCCCTGTTTTATTTTCTTCATAATACTTACCATTACTTGAAATTATCATGTTCCTTTGTATGTTCATCTGCATGTTGTTTGGTTCACCCCCTAGAATGAAAGTTCCGTGAAGGCTGCATACTTAATTCAATGCTGTAACCCTAGCGCCCTCATGGGCCCCATAGTAGGTGCTCAGTAAATATTTACTGAATGGATGGATAAAGGAACTACCTGCAGAGAGCACTGTGATCTCATGGAAGCACATTGGAGGAATTATGGAAGATGTGCGTGTGTGCGTGTGTGCGTGTGTGCATGTGTGTGTGTGTGTGTGTGTGTGTGTGTGTGTGTGTAGGGACAGTGTAAATATCATTTGAGTATATTCACCATCAAAACAATGAAATAAATCAAAAAAAGAAAAAGATCGGCATGGGACACAGGGATCACAACAGGCTGACTGATAGAGAACCAAGACAAAGTAAAATGGTGCTAAACTGTTTACAAAGGAGAGCCCGAGACCTACTCTGCCAACTGCCTCCATACACATGAGTGGATGGCCCTTCCCAGCCCAATGAAAGACTAAGGGCTTATTCTGAAAAGGGTCCCTACTTTATTTTTTTTATTTTTTATTTTTTTTTAATGTTTGTTATTTATTTTTGAGACAGAGAATGAACGGGGGAGTGGCAGAGAGAGAGGGAGACACAGAATCGGAAGCAGGCTCCAGGCTCTGAGCCATCAGCCCAGAGCCCGACACGGGGCTCGAACTCACGGACCACGAGATCGTGACCTGAGCCGAAGTCTGACGCTTAACCGACTGAGCCACCCAGGCGCCCCAAGGGTCCCTACTTTAGTGATTGCAGGCCCAGCTGGGGGTGAAGTGCCATACTGAAACCAAGGGGATTAAGTGAACATCTATTTACAGATGCTGAAATCCCCAGCCTTCTTCCCCAATTCGGCTCTCAGCATGCCGGGAGGTGGGAGATTGGAAGACCTTTGGGGAATCTGGACAGCTCTGAAAGAATTAATGCCTACTGGCAGAGTTTTCCAATGCAGCAGCCAGCTACATTCCCTGCAGCGAATCCCAAAATTCCTCATGCCCCATCAACAAACTCAGAGCTTCCAATAGTCTTCTTAACATCCCACTCTGAAATATGAACAGACAACTAAGCATCACCAGACATTTAAGAAAAGTTCTAAAATAGGTGCAAGAATCCAAAAAAAATTTTAAATAGTAAAAAAAAGAACTTGGAGGAAACAAAGTCTATGTAAGAAGAAAATTCAAAAATATTTCTTTATCAGAAAGAGGATTTTACTCCACTAACCAAAAACAAGATGCTTTTTCAAAAAGGAATATTCAGAGAATTAAAAAAAACTCTTGGAAATTAAAAACATGACAGCAAAAATGAGAAATTAAGCAGAAGCAATGAAAAATAAAATTGAAGCATTTTCTCAGAAAATGAAACAGAAAGAAAGAGAGATGCATTATAAGAGAGAAATGATAGGAAATTTGAAGTACCAATTTAGGAGGTCTAACACCCAAAGAGTAAGTCAGAGAGGAAGAGAGAAAATAAATTGTCAATAAAAGAATATAGTTTCTTACAACCAAATGACATGAATTTCCATTTGAAAGGGCCCGAGAAGTGCCCAGGATAATGTCATAAAACTTCGGAATACCAAAGGCAAACAATGAAGCAGAGATCAAAATGGCACCAGAAACCAATGTCACAATGTTTTAAGCTTTTGAAAGGAGCCTTATCGTCAAGGTAGAGCACTACATCCAATCAAATGATCACTCTGACAAGGTAAAGGTAGTTTTTTCAAAGGTAGCTTTACTACCTTTAATTTACATGACAAAAACCTTAGAAACTACAATTATCTGAGGAAGCAATCTGAGTATATTCTCCATCAAAACAATGAAATAAACCAAAAGAGAAAAAAAAAATGGCAGAGGAAACGGAATTCAAGACGTTGACTGATAGAGAAGCAAGACTCAAGCAAGATCAATGAGGCACCAAGCACAGAACACAGCCAGTCGGGTCGGGCTGAACCACATGAGAAAGAAGATGAAACTGATGAAATACCTGGCTGCATCCAAATGTATGGAGAAGAAAACGGAGACATAAACACAGAGCTTGGGGTTGAATTAATGACCAGTACCAGATTAGTACACAAACTAAGCAAATAAGCAATCAAGACAATTCATTACTCTAGAGGAAGCAGAAGATTTTTCAGGAAAGTTAAAATGATTACAGTTTACTCCATGGCTCAGTTTGGAATACCATTTCAAAGGTCATATTAAAGTAAACTCTAAGTATTGATCTTACCAAAATTATTATATAGGCAAATATTTTTGGAAGTTGGAGTAGGAGGACCAAACAGGTGGATGTTTGGGGTGGGGGTGAGGCGGGAAGGGTGGAAGAGGAATATAAATTGATGTTATCTAAAACTAAAAAAATCCAGAAACCACCATCCAGCAGTGTCATTTAAAGTGTTTCTTTCTGAGAAAGGGGGCTCAGAGGAGAGAGGAGCAAGGGGTGTCTGCCTTCAGTAGCAAGCCTTTTAAAATATTTGTTTTTAATTTAAAAATTGGTAAAAAAAAAAAAAAATTTTTTTTAAAAAAAAAAAGGCGCCTGGGTGGCGCAGTCGGTTAAGCGTCCGACTTCAGCCAGGTCATGATCTCGCGGTCTGGGAGTTCGAGCCCTGCGTCGGGCTCTGGGCTGATGATGGCTCAGAGCCTGGAGCCTGTTCCCGATTCTGTGTCTCCCTCTCTCTCTCTGCCCCTCCCCCGTTCATGCTCTGTCTCTCTCTGTCCCAAAAATAAATAAACGTTGAAAAAAAAAATTTTAAAAATTGGGGCGCCTGGGTGGCGCAGTCGGTTAAGCGTCCGACTTCAGCCAGGTCACCATCTCGCGGTCCGTGAGTTCGAGCCCCGCGTCGGGCTCTGGGCTGATGGCTCAGAGCCTGGAGCCTGTTTCCGATTCTGTGTCTCCCTCTCTCTCTCTGCCCCTCCCCCGTTCATGCTCTGTCTCTCTCTGTCCCAAAAATAAAAAAAAAAAAATAAACGTTGAAAAAAAAATTTATAAAAAAAAATTGAATAAAACAACAATAAATAAATAATAAAAGCAAAAGGTAATGATAGGACAAGATATCCTTGGCAGAGGAAATGGCATGGCATTGTATCAGCAGCACAGAATGTTGTGCTAACGTAAGGCTTAGAGGAGAAGAGGCAAAGAGACACAAAGAGGAGAAGACAAAAGGAGATGAGTCTGGGAGTCCTTTCCTTATCTATGTTGTGCAAAGCTCCAGGAGAATGTTGCTCTGATCCCAACAAGGAGCAAAAGCAGGATAGTCTACAAAATCCTAACTTGTCTTGAACCCAACAGAGAGCTGCAGTTTCAAGGCAACCAAAGGAGCTAAATTCCAAAGAGTGGCAAGCCCCTCCAAGGATATTGGGACATAGTAACTCTTTCACCATCGGAGGAACATGGGTCAAAAAAGAGGCTGTGATAGAAGTGGGTAAGAAATCAGCTAAGGGGAGCCCAGCTGGCTCAGTCAATAGAGCATCCAACTTTTGATCTCAGGGTCATGACTTTAAGCCCCATGCTGGGAGTGGAGCTTACTTAAAAAGAAGAAAAAGGAGAAGGGGGGGGGGGGGGGGGAGGGGGAGGGGGAGGGGGAGGGGAAGGGGAAGGGGGAAGGGGAAAGGGAAGGAGGAGGAGGAGGAGGAGGAGGAGGAGGAGGAGGAGGAATAGAAATCAGCTAAAAAGTGAACAAATTCCTTAAGGCCACATGTGGCTAGTCCATCAGTTTGGAACTGGGAGCCCCAGACACACAGAAAATTTGCACTCATCCCAAGACTTTTCCATGAACCTACACATGGCACTCACAAGAAAGACTGAAGGTGGCAGGGCAGGGGACCTGAGAGAGCTCTTCTCATTGACACAGGTGTGTGGCAGGTGAACGCTGCCTTTAGCGGCCAGTCACAAAACATCATCTGCTTCCCCAGACGTTCTTCTCACAAGAAGCAAAAACCTTAAGCCTAAAACTGAAGTTGGACCAATAGGACCATGAGAACCTCTCTATCCCTTCCTAATAAATTCAGTACCGAGTAATCAACAGTAACAGTTTACCAATGGAGAAGAGGAATGAATGTGGAGAGAGAATCCACATTTGCTTAGATGTGCAAAGATAGTTGAAGGCTGAAAGTGGAATGAGAACACTGAGGAAAACCCTCTGGCAGCCCAACCCTGAAGGAATATGGAGCCATGGTACACTGAGGGTAACAAACAGCAAGGAAACTCAAATCTTGCTCAACTAGATTGACTCATTCCCACCCCCCCCCACACACACACCCTAACAAATGAACTAGAGTTTCTATTTCCAGATGTAAATACTGCTTACCCAAGTCTCTACTGTTCTATCAATGATGCCCATCATTCAATAACAAATTACAAGACACATAGAAAAGCAAAGAAAACACAACCCATGGTCAAGAGACAAAGTAATAAACAGAATCAGATTCAGAGATGATCCAGATGTTATAACAGGAACAGGGACTTGAAAATAACTGTGATGTAAATGTTAAAGGATCTAATAAAAAAAAGATGGACCAGTGCATGAACTTAATGTAAGAGGAGAGACAGAAACTATTTTCAATGTTTGTTTGTTTGTTTGTTTGTTTGTTTGTTTGTTTGTTGAGAGAGAGAGACAGAGTGTGAGCAAGGGAGGAGCAGAGAGAGAGGGAGACACAGAATCCGAAGCAGGCTCCAGGCTCGGAGCCGTCAGCACAGAGCCCGACGCGGGGCTTGAACTCACAAGCTGTGAGATCATGACCTGAGCAGAAGTCGGACACTTAACCGACTGAACCACGCAGGCGCCCCTATTTTTAAAAAGTCAAATAGAAATGCCAGAAATGGAAAGCATAATATCAGATATGAACAATTTTTTTTGATGGGCTATTGGATACAGCAGAGGGAGAAAAATCATTAAACCTGAATTTATATTTTTAAAAATGATGTGGGTATATAACGTACAGCATGGTGACTATAGTTAATAATGTGCTGCATATCTGAAGGTTGCTAAGACAGATCTTAAAAATTCTCATCATAAGAAAAAAATGTAACTATGTGCGGTAATGGAGCTAACTAAATTTATTGCAGTGATCACTTCATTATATATACAAACAACAAAATCATTACATTGTACCTTTGAAGTTAATATAATGTTAAATGTCAGTTATGTATCAATGAAAAAAGAAAAACCAACAAAAATATAAGATAAACATTGTCCTTACAAAAAATAGTTAATGGAAAAAATGGGCAATTTGATCAGACATTATCCCAAAGAAGATACCTAAAAAGCCAATGATCCTATGAAAACGTACTCAACATCGTTAGTCATTAGGGAAAAGCAAATCAAAACCCCAATAAGATACCAATGCACATCCACTGGGATGGCTAGAACGAAAAAGACATTAACAAGTATTGGCAGAATGTAGAGAAATTAGAACCCTCATCATCGATGGTGAGAATGTAAAATGGTACAGCCAGTTTGGTAAACAGTTGGAAGTTTCTCAAAAAGTCGGACATAGACTCAGCAATTCTACTCCTATTCTAGGTATATATCCAAGAGAGCCAAGAGAATTGAAAACAAGTGTTCAGACAAATATTTATAGCAGCATTATTCAGAATATTCAAAAGATGGAAACAACCCAAATGTCCATCAATGAACAGAAGGATAAACACAATATGGTATATCCATGCAATGGAGTTATTATTCACCTATAATATAGAAATGAAGTCCCAATGCATGCTACAACATGGAAGAACCTTGATGACATTGTGTTAAGTAAAAGAAGCCAGGGACCACATATTGTATCCATGCATTTATGTGAAATGTCCAGAATGGGTAAATCCATAGAGACAGAAAGTAGATGAGTGTTTGCCAAAAGCTGGGAAAAGGAAAGAAGGGAGTAACTGCTGGAGGGTTCATGGTTTCTTGTCGGGTTGATGAAAATGTTCTGAAATTAGATAGGGGTGATGGTTGTACAACCTTGTGAATGTACTAAAAAGCACTGAACTGTATACTTTAAACAGATGAATTTTATGGTGTGTGAATTATATTTCAATTAAGAAATTGACAGGAGGAAGAGGTTGATAAAGGCAGTATAGGCAACACTTTCTCCATAAACTTGAAGGATGTTACGATACTGATACTGAAGGATGAGAGCTGCAGATATACAGCTAAGTGAGTATGCAGAAAGTCCGGAAGGTTAGAGGCTTGCCAAGACACTACAGAGGCCACATTGGTTGTGGGGCCTGAGGGGAAGGTAGGCACCAAGGGTAATTGACAGATGCCTTTGGAATTTGGACACAATACCTGGGGAACACTGGTTAGGAACCAGGACCGATTTGAGGACTTGATGAGGTCCATTTCAAATATGTTGAACTCAATGCATGGGCAGGACATCTGGGTGAAATGGTTACCAGGCAGTTAGATACTGAGAATTACAGAAAGTGGTCAGAGGTACAGATGGGTTTTGGGGAAGAAAAACACAAAGATAGCAGCTGAAGTTGCAGGAGTGGATAATCTCACTTACAGAGACAATGAGGAAAGGAGGAAAGAAGGCCAAGGGCAGAAGTTTGAGAAATGTCTGCTTCTGCAGAAAAAGCATCAGAAAAGCCACAGGATGGGAGAGGTCCGTGGACAAAAAGGGGTGCCGACAGTATAATGTGTTGCCACAGAAATCATACCTACTAACAGGCTATCGGAAATTATGAGATCTGCAGCAATTCAGAAGGAATAGTTCTTTGCAAGGAGTACGAGTAGGATCCAGAGTCCTCTCTGTAATCAAAGACTGAGAAAGCTTAGTGCTGGGACAACACAATACTATTCACTGCTCTTGACTTCCCATAAGAACAAAGCCAGAGTCTCACAGTATATGACACTCCACTGCGGAATAGAGCACCGTGCACGAATATTCCAGCCCGAGAGCCAGAGTTAGACCAAAAGGCTCTCTCAAATTCCATAAATTGATGTGGCATGTCCGTGTTAACACAAGCAGGGCACCACCCCGTCCAACCTTCTCAATTTTTAGATGAAGAAATTTTAAATTCTCCACATGGGGCTAAATTAATTTTCCCAAGGAAATTCTCCCAGTGGAAGAGCCAGTTCCGTACCTAAGGATCCCTGCCTCCTTTACTGCCACTGTCTCCCCACCAAAAATATCACTCACCTTTGCAAAACAACCTCCAATGCTCTTTAAGAAGTGAGAGAGAGGAAGCAATCGAAACACAATGTCCCGAAAAATCTGCTCCTTAGCCTCTCCTGTTGGAAATCTGCTCGGCCTTTTTTTGTAGTGGTCTCCCAGCTGTGAGAGCGGACACTTGTTCACTTGCTATTGATTTGGTCAATCTAGTAGAAGATTCCCTTCCTTTCTTTCTCACAGTGATTCTTGTTGCAGTGTGTCAACTGGGATGCCAGTGAGTGACAGCGTTTGTCCAACAATGACAACAGTTGCCCTTAACATCAGCCATATAGAAGAAGCTTACTAAATATTATTTGATGACGATGATGATGATGACAATGCAGCCATCCACAGCCTTTATCCCCTTGTCACTTTTTCCTTGCTGCTCATAATCACAAAGAAGAGTCACACACACACACACACACACACACACACACACACGCACATGTGTATTTTTAGCTTCCTATCTCAAAGCATTTGGCAAGCTGAAAATTCATGCACCAGACACCTGCAAGGACCATCTTGCAGCTCACAAAAATGCAGCCTGCTCCAAGACAGCATCTGTTCTGCAGCGCAGGGCAATGACACAGAAGAGCCCGGGGCAGGACCTGAAGACAAATGACACGGCAAGTGAAGCAGCAGGTGGGATTCCAAGTAGCCGGAACAGAAGGAGCAGATGGTAGAAACAGAGCAGCCAAAAAGGGCTTCTTTACCCAAAGTGCTGTGGATTCCTTCATGACCCCAAATGCCTGAAACCTGAAACAGATGATTGCTGGATCTAGAAAACAAGAAGGGGGGGGGGGAGATATTTTAAAGAAACACATTATAGCCCTTCGATACCTGAAGCCATCTGTGTCTAGAGGGCTGGGCGGCTGGGACGCAGGCAACATGCATGAAAACACAGTTTCCATATTTATAATTAGACTTGCAGCTTCAAGGTTGTGACCAAAGCTGGCTACAGGTGGCCACCAAATGCTTGCTGGTTTTGCAGTTGTTCAGAGAACGTGCCTTTACTGGATGTCACTGGTCCACTGTGGTGGTAAGAGTATGAAGGTTCTGATTTGCCCAAGCAAATCAGAATTTAGGTCAGAAGGGCATTTTAGATCTTTTGCCTGATTCTCATGGGCCTGGGACCTAGAGACAAGTACGAACAAAAGAGGGTCTTTTTAAAACCAGACACAAACACAAACGCTGCCTCTACTCTTCTCTCTTCCCCTCCTTCTCCTCCTTCCTCCTCTTTTTCTTTCTTTCCTTCCTTCCTCAAAGATGTTTTTATTACAGTTTCTCTTTGACTTCTACACAATTGGATAAACACATTTCTTCTGAAACACCAGAGTGAATGCTAAAAATATCAGATAATTTGTGTTCCCATTTAGATTTTTTTTTTTGTAGTGTTGCATTGAAAGCATTGGAACAATAAAGGAAATAACTTGTTCATAATCACATCATTCTATCGGCCATGTATTTTTTTCCTTGTTTCCTCCCGGTCTTTGTTCACAGACTTGGAACATACATCGCATAGAAAGGACCATGTTGTACTTACGATCTTTCTTTTCTGTATTTTTCCCTGAATTCCGAACCTTCAATTCTTTTTCTTGCTGTATCTGCCCTTCTGTGCCACGCACACCACAGCAGAAACTAGCAGAAGCAGGGGACCCAGTGTGCTTGGTTCACTGTTTCAGGGTCTGGCATATTGCAAGCATTCAATAAATATTTTTCTTGAATAAACCTAAATTTTACAATTATACTTTTTAACAGCTGCCTGGATACCACTGAGTAGATAATATGGTTATTTCCTGCCGTTGAGTGTTTGCTTCCAACTTTTCTCTAACATATGTAGAAAAACTATATGTATAACAAAATAGGTATCCACTTTCCACCCCTCCAGCCTCCACTTTCCTCCCCTTTAGCTATTTCCTTAATATGATGTCTCAAGAGGGCTGTCTATGGTTTAAATGGTCTTAACATTCTTATACCTCTTGACATGTATTTCCAAATTACTCTTCCAGGGAAGACAGTCCCCTGCCTGTCCTGAGCACGCGTCATTGGAGAAGCTTCTGGCTGATTCCTAGGGGCGGAGCTAGGAGCACCTGTGGGATCTCATGGCCTCGGGTCCTCGGCTTCAGAGTAACCGGATGCTTTTCTTGTCCTCTGTGCATGTTCCCAAGTGCTTCCTGAAAGCCATCACCTCTATCTTTCTTGGTTTAAATCACTAAGAGGAGGCTAGGCGCTGATGCTGATGCTGACAGCAAGTTGGACTGCAGGGACGCTTTTTGGAGCTCTTGCCTACCACGTGGGCTGAACACAGCCTTCACACATCTGCTCCTCTGTTGCGGGACCGCATCCTCTGCTCTGGCATCGCTTACTTTGCACAAGATGTGTCTGTGTAAAAATGCTGTTTCCCCACCCACTCCTTCTCCGCAACTGCCTGTCCCCAAACCAGCACCCATCACGCGACATCTGCTGGGCACACGTGGGGCATCATTGGCTCCTAGAGGAAATTCATAGGGAACTCACAGTCCAGCCACATCCGTGGGTTGTCAGTTACCCTGCCACGTCCCCATGGAGAAGATAGTGGAAGACGCTGGACGTCAGTGTCGGAAACCCTTGTTCTATTTCCAGAAGCTGCAAGATCATGGGTGAATCACTCACCACCTACGATCCTCAGTCCCCCTCTCTGTGAAAGACAAAGAACGGCTCTCCTATCTCTCCCGCTCATGGTGAGAATCAGTAAAACAATGTACGCTAACACTTTGCAAACTGAGAAGTGTTAGTGGACGTACAGCGTTGTTGTCACCCCTGCGGTACCAACTCTGAAGTACACAAGAGACCGATAGGGGGACAGGCACCCTTGTTTACCTTCTTGACTGCCATGTCCTCCTCAGTCCTGCCTCCCTGAACCCCAGTTGTGTGCAGGTGGAGGGTGGCTCTGTGCTCGGCACAAGGGGATCACGACTGAACCACAGGAATCATGGAAATCCTATCCCCTCTTTGCTACTTTGAAGTAAGCATGTGATCTGGTTCAGAATCATGACACCTGCAGGAACACGGTGCAGTGAGGGGTGGTGGGAAAGACAGCCCTCCCTGACATGAGGAGGAAGCCATGTGAGAAGAACCCTCCTCCTTTCTGCTTGATGTCGCCACTCGAGGCAACGGTGCTGGGCATTACCGCTGCCCTCTGGCACCCGGCAAGGGAAAGCCAAGAGCAACTCGGGTGCTGATCCAGGGTCCTGACTTGGTTGAACCAGTGCATCAACACCATCTGGAAATGCCCATGTCCAGATTCCTTGTTTTGTGCGATTTGCTACCAACAACAATTACTCTGTCTCTCTCTCTTTTAATGTTTATTTACTTTTGAGAGAGAGAGCCCACAAGCACAAGCGGCGGGGGGGGGGGGGGGGGGGGGGGCGGGCAGAGAGAGAGAGACACAGAATCCGAAGCAGGCTCCAGGCTCTGAACTGTCAGCCCAGAGCCCGACACGGGGCTCAAACCCACCAACCATGAGATCATGACCTGAGCTGAAGTGGGATGCTTAACCGACTGAGCCACCCAGGCACCCCAAAGCACCAGTTATTATTCTCTTCAAGGTGCAAAGGCGAGATGCACGGGGTGATGCAGGGGGTTCAGCACACTTTGGTTGGCATGTTTAATTCCTCGTCCTCTGCCTCCACCACTTTGCTTTGTTGTGGTTCACTCTTCAAATTACAATAATTAGTACACGTTGGAGGCAAAAGCAAAATCATATAAATTTGGGAGTGGAAACAGAATGAAAATATGACAAATATGTGATGAGGAGAACTGTGGGCACGGGGGCAATGGGCCAGCAGGTCTACCGACCTGCGGACACGGGGAGGCTAGGACAGAGAACTGGGCCCAGTGGGGGTAAATGAGGGGATCCTGGGGCTCAAAGAGACCCTCTGAGGAGGAGAAAGGCTTCCCCCTGGAATACTGTCACCTACCCCTCGGCTGTCCCCAAGTGCAGCTCTTATTCCCACGAGTAGGCTGGACATTGTGTCTTTGTTATCACACAAGTTATCAACGAGCTTTTTGTTTTGTTTAGTTTTGCTCCTTAAGTGCATGGCCCTGTACCAAGTGTCTTCCTTGGCTCCTGATGCATAATCATCACTGGTCCTTACATAACCCCTCTTGCTTTCAGATTTATTTTTATTATATAACAAACTGCCAAGCCAACCTCACCAAAGACTTAAAAATTTCCCAATGACACGCACGCACCCATATGCTCATCTACTATCCCACTTCCCCACTTGCTTCCTGCAGCAAGTTAACACCTTGGGTTTTGTGTTTATCATTCTTAGCCTTTTTCCTTTTTTGTGTTTTACCCCATCTATATGTCTGTCCACCAATACATTGTTTGATTTTGCTTGCTACTTAACAAGTGTAGTTAAAATTCATCCAAGTTGTCTCACGTGGCTGGAGCTAATCTATTTTTCACTGTGCTGTGATAGTCCGTTGTGTGCATGTATACCACAATTTATTCTCTTGTCGAAGGACATCGGTTGTTTGCATTGTTTTACTGTATAGAACAAGACTCCCACGAACAGTCTCGCATGTGCGTCTTAATGCACAAGCGCTAAAAGGTCTGGTGGATATTTACCTACAGTGGAATTGCCAATGTGCAAATATTGAAATGGACATGATAATGCCAAATTATTTTACAAAGCAGTCGCTACTTTCTTTTCCCACTGGCATTATATGCGAGATCCCAATGACCATGTTATCACTAATACTTAGCATTGTCAGACTTCTTAACTGTTATAATCACATGGGTATCAAATAGGGTTGTACTTGTGCACAGGCTTTGCAATCCCCTGGGGGCTTAGCATCTTTTTATGTGTCTATTGGCCACATGCGGTTCTTCTTAGATAAAATACATTAGTATGGTTTTTGCCCCGTTCTCTATATTGGTTTGCTTTCTTTTTCCTACTGAGATGTAAGAATTCTCTCTTATTCTTGAGTAACCTTATTGGTTAGTTTTGTGGTGCAAATATCCTCTCTGGTTCCTCTCTTGCAAGGATACACAATTATTCTGAGAAACAATATATTCTAAATACACATTAAGAAAGACTTCAGTATTTGGTATTGTCAGCTTTTTGGAGTTTGGCCATTTTAGTAAGTGTGCAATAGTATCTTGTTTTAATTTGCAATTCCCTAATGACGAATAATGTTGAGCAGCTTTTCATATGCTTATTTGCCATCTGTGAATCTTCTTCGGTGAGGTGTCCAGATATTCTGCCCATTGTTTTTGTAACTTGGGTTCTTTGTTTTCTTATCGTTGAGTTTTAAGATTTCTTTGTATATCTTGGATACGAGTCATTTTTGCAAGTATTTTCTCCCAGGCTGGGTCTTCTCTTTTCATTCCCTTGACAGTATCTCTTATAGGAAAGTTTTTTTTTTTTTTTAATTTGAATAAAGCCCAATTTACCAACGTTTTTCTTCTGCGGATCACGTTTTTGGCATATCTAAAGATTTTTTTTTAATCTTTATTTATTTTTGAGAGAGACAGAGACCGAGCGTGAGTGAGGGAGGGGCAGAGAGAGAGGGAGACACAGAATCCGAAGCAAGCTCCAGGCTCTGAGCTGTCAGCACAGACCCGATGCAGGGCTCGAACTCACGGACCGTGAGATCATGACCTGAGATGAAGTCGGATGTTTAACTGACAGAGCCACCTAGGCACCCCACGTTTTTGGCATATCTAAAAGCTCATCGCCAAACCCAAGGTCACTCGATTTCTTTCCTATGTTGTCTTCTTGAACTTTTTTCATTTTGCATTATGTATCAAGTCCAAGATGTATTCTGAGTTAATTTCTATGGAAGCTGGACAGTCTATGGGTAGGCTTTGTGTGTGTGTGTGTGTGTGTGTGTGCGCGCGCGCGTGTGTATTTTTGCATATGGTCATGTGCTATTTGTTGAAATATCTTTTCTCCATTGCAATGCCCTTGCTCCTATGTCAATGATAAGTTGACAACATTTGTGTGGTCTATTACTGGACTCTCTATTCTGTTCCACTGATCCAACGGTCTGTTCCTTCACCAGTATCATGCTGTCCAAATGACTGTGGCTTTATAGTAAGTCTTGATGTCCAACAGGCAGCCTTCTAGCTTTGTCTTCTTTTTCAGGATTGTGTTGGTTGTTCTGGGTCTTTTAGCTTTTCACATAAACCATAGAATCAGTTTGTCTATATCCATGAAAGAACTTGTTGGGATTTTGATTAAGATTACATGCAATCAAGGAAGAAAAAGTGACATCTTAACAATAGTGTCTTCCTATCTGTGAACATAAAAGATCTCTCCGGTTAATTTTTTGAATGTTGCATTTTATTTTTGTCTATTCTTTTAGGAATAGAGCATGAGGTAGAAAGAAATAGCTGCTAAGGAGGTGACTCAGGTGAGGACATAAGACAAACGTCTTCTTTTTAAATAAAACTGAGAAAAATATCATCCAAATAAGGAAGGGGCAGACCTTAAATCACATATACAACAAATAAGCAAAGACCAGGAGCTCTTTTGATACTTAGACAAAGCATATAGTGTATAAATAGGATTATATAAGCCCTAAAACAAAAGCTCTTTGTTGAAAGAATTTGGTGCCTATAAACAGTTATCTGTTTGGAGTATCTGAAGAACTCCGCATGTAAATCATAGTCTTAAGTTTTAGAAAATTGGTAAGTTGGACTCATTTTTTTTTTTTTAATTTTATTTTTGGGACAGAGAGAGACAGAGCATGAACGGGGGAGGGGCAGAGAGAGAGGGAGACACAGAATCGGAAACAGGCTCCAGGCTCCGAGCCATCAGCCCAGAGCCTGACGCGGGGCTCGAACTCACGGACCGCGAGATAGTGACCTGGCTGAAGTCGGACGCCTAACCGACTGCGCCACCCAGGCGCCCCAAGTTGGACTCATTTTTAAAAGAGATAAATTGGAAACTTCATTTACTTATCATTAGTTAGGCAGCGATCCACGACAGCATTGGGATAAAATCTAATTTATCTCAGCAAACTGGGGCGTGGCTGTCACTGACAAAATGAGGAAGTAATCTGAAGCAGTTCTTGTTCTATTTGGGTCAAAACAGAGTCTGATCTCAATTTTCTAGGTCACTTAAGCAAAAGTCGTCCCCGGGACTGGAGACCTCAGTACTTGCTCCATTTCTCTGTCTTCTCTGGTGGAGGATGAGTCCACGCTGGTGTTTCTCTGAAGAAAACACCAGCACAACCTGGATCCTCTTTAGCATGAAGAGTGAATATATGTTAATTATCCTTTCCTTCATTTATTTAGTCAACAAGATTGTATTGAGCACTATGTGCCAGGCTATGTGCTAGGCTCAGAAGACAGGAGTGCCCTGAAGAAAAACAGAGCAAAGGAGGGAGACAGCTTGCAGGTCCTGTTTTACACAGGGTCCGTGGACGCTGGGGCCAAGAGCACCATCCAGGGCCTTCCTTGTAGGACTTGGTGAGGACCCCGGAGGTCTTGCGGTAAGAGAGTGAAATGCCTTGATTGCGATTGGTGAAGGCTCACTCCTCCCTTTACTCTGTAATAAAAGCATTTTCTAACAACTAAAGTTAAAGTAGGAGCTCGAAGCTCAGGTCTGCCACATGATCTTTTACAGGAGCACGTCAGAGACAAAACCACAAAATGTTGATACGTTCCAGAACTTCAGCCATAGGATGCTGGTGAGTAATTTCCCAATCAATGTATTTCTTTATCACATTTTATTACATCTTTATTAAGACTAAGTATTAGTCTTAGCACAATTATTTTATTCTGCCATAAGAGGACCTTTAGACTCTCATACTGATAGGGAAAGGGATGCTTACAGAGTCGGTAGCATTTTCGAGAAGCTCTGTATGTGTGGGCTTCTCCTTTCCTCAGTGAGTTGGGAGATTTGGTTGTTTGCCTACAGGAGCTTGAACTCTGGACAGAAAAGCTGTAAGTTCAGAGCTTCGGTGCAGAATGTGAATGAGTTGTGTCCATATCACATCATTACAGGGCTTCCTAGGCACTCAGAAACCATCCAAACAGTAAGGAAAGTGCTTGGCTTGCTCAGCTATATGTTCTGAACAAAGCAATGGCTTTCACTTGGAAAGCAGTTTTCTTTATACTTAGCCAAGTACAGTCTACGGAATTAAACAAACCTAAATGGCCATCCTGGTCCTGCCTTATTAACTAGATGACCTTGACTAAATTACCCAGTCTTGCTGAGTCTTAGTTTTCTCTTCTGTAAAATGGGAAGTTTTGATGACGAACAAAGTACCTGCCTGTAAAGTGCTTAGCATAATGTATAGTCATAATTAATAGTCCACACCTGCCGGGTGCTGTTATTATTACTATTGATTACTATGATCATTATGAACTTCCTTCCATTGCTCCCATCCATCTGTTGTAAGTAATTACTCTCCATGCTGGCTTGTTTTCCACACCCTCAAGGACCCATAGGCCAACACATCGTTGCTATGTCTTTTAGCCTTTCCATAACCCAACCTTTACTGTCACTTCCTAGCTCACATCTTTCTTGGCTGACCCCAGAAACCCCCACAACCTCTAGATTGTGTGTCTGTGGCTGGACAACAGTCAATTTGTTTGGCAGTCTGTTCTTTTTTGGGAGTAAGCTGGCTGGAGGATGGAGACTGGGCTTGCAACAACACGTCTAGGGTCCACAGAAAGATCTTTGAGACTGAGTAGGGGACAGAGTAGAATTTTCTTGCCTGAAGAGACCTGAGATGGCCAAACATCAAGGCTTGGGAGCCTCCTTGAGAGGTCTCTGAGCCCCAGCTTTAGTAAGAACCATATGCCCCAGGGCAATGAGGCATTTCAATTATACAAAAGCAGACTGAAAACCAGAAGGTCCTTGGGGCAGGCTGAAGAGTGGCTCCCCAGGAAATACGCATCTCAAATCCCTAGAAACTCTGAGTGTTACCTTAATTGGAAAAAGGATCTTTGAGGGTGTGGTTAAGGATCTTGGGATGAGGCAACAAGCCTGGATTATCTTGGTGGGCACTAATCACCATCATAAATATCGTCATGAGAGATACAGAAAATAAGACAGAGAAGAGAAGTCACAGAGAAGGTGATGTGAAGACAGAGGGAGAGATGAACCAATGCAATCGCAAGCCAAAAAACGTCAAGGAACACACACCACAGTCACCAGAAGCTGGACAGAGCAAGGAAGGATTCTCCCCTAGAGCCTTCAGAGGGAATGTGGCCCTGCCAACCACCTTGCTTTACATCTTCTGGCCACAAGGACAGTAAGAGACTACATTTCTTTTGTCTGAAGCCACCGAGTTTGGGTTAATTTGTTAGAGCAGTCACAAGAAACTAATACGGTCTCCCTTCAGATTTTCTGGAAAGCATTTATCTCCAACCCTAAGAACTCTTGAATGATCTTAGGAGGTGGTCACCCTCCCCACCCACCTCCTTCCCTCCCCTCCTCCAAAATGCATGACTGAGATTGAATTACTCAAAATCCTGATAAGCAGGAGTTGGAGCTAAATCTAAATCTCATTTTTAAAAACAAAGCTATCCTATCACAGTCCCTGCTTCCACAGCTGCTGGAAATTCCAGAGGGAAAGGAATTAAAAGCAATAGGAATCACTTTCTTGAGCCCTCAAGGTATCGTAGCCCATTCCCAGAGGACTCCGTCTCAGGAAGTCAAGACCAGCTCCCCCTGCCCACAAAGGGTAAGGATTTTCTCTGGAGCCACCATAGGCAAACCTGGAGGCAAGCCTTCCTAATTTACTAATTTATCATCATCCTGCCCACACCCCTCCCCAGTGATCTTTGAAGCATTAATTCATTCCACACGGAATTTACAATCAGATTAGTTGTAGTTTCCTCCTCTTCTGTTATTTACTGGCCAATGACCACCAAACATCCTAACTTTCTGTAGTCTGTCTTTGATCTCCCTAGTGGTGCCCCCCCGCGCCCCCTAGAATCTAGTACCAACATCTACTTTGCTGCTGATTCTCTCCCCAGATATTTTTTTTCCTTAAAATGTCAAGTTAGCCTAGACCTAAAGCCAACCTTTGCAGCAGCCTCATTAAACTCAGCTCAAAATCCATTTCTCATTTTCATTCTTTTGAACCAAGCCGCTGCCCCGCCTCCCACTTCTCCTATCTAACTGGATCGTTGTGATGGGAAATCATCACTAACGTCTCAGCCCTTCTCCCCTTCCTGGGGCTCTCTGGTAGATCTGACTATGAGATCATAAAACTTAGTGATTTTATACTCACCGACGAAGCTTGAACTCTTTCTTTACCAAATGATATAAAAACTAATGGCAACCTGAAATGGTAGGCTTTCCTCCTGTAAGGGCAAAGCTCTTATCTTAAAATTAAAAGGGGGATGGGGCACCTGGGTGGTTCAGTCAGTTAAGCTTCTGACTCTTGGTTTCAGTTCAGGTCATGATCTCATGGTTTCCTGAGTTCCAGCCCCACAGCTGGTTCTGTGCTGGCAGTGTAGAGCCTGCTTGAGGTTCTCTCTCTCCTGCTCTCTCTGCCCCTCCCCCACTCAAGAGACAGACTGTCTCTGTCTCTTAAAATAAATAAATAAACCTTAAAAATTAAAAATAAATTAATGGGGGGCACCTGTCTCAGTCAGTTGAGCATCCAACTTTGGCTCTGGTCATAATCTCACAGTTTGCAGGTTTGAGCCCTGTATCGGGCTCACTGCTGTCATCTCGGAACCTGCATGGGATCTTCTGTCCCCCTCTCTCTCTGCCACTCCCCGGCTCATGCTGTCTCTTTCAGAAATAAATAAACATTAAAAAAATTAATATGGGAAGAATTACCACAGAAGTGAGACACTGGGGGGCATGATACAAATCAGTGGGCTGACCTTCTCCTCTTTCTCAGGACCAGGAAAATGGCACGCAGAGAACTTTACAGAGGAAGCAGAGAGCAAAAGCAGCCCCTTTCCTTGATTTACAACCCACACCATTTACATGGTGGACTTTGCTGAGGACTCTGGGAGTTAGGGCAGGTGTTTACACTGTCAGCCAGTTTAGCAGATCGTGTAGAGTAGAGCCTTAGACATCCCTGACCTTCAGAGCTCTTCAGCTGTTCCCACCATGAGTGGCCCCTTCTCCCCAGGTGCCAGCATCCTGCCTTGGTTCTTGGCCCTTCTTTCTCCCTGGATGTCCCCTATCTCCCTGCCACCAGCTCTCTGAAACCCTCGCTCAGAGGTATTCAAATGTCTTGCAGCTCCCTTGACCCACCCAAGCCACCTCTGACAGCTATCATTTCACAGGCCGAAAGGTCTATCACACTGCTGTCCTAAAAACCATTTCCTCCCTAAAAGGAATTCTGCCGCCAGGTTTTGCAGTTTCTTATCACTCTGTCTTGAGGAGAGATATTTTTACGTTTTTATATTTGTGGAATGCAGGGTGTCTTTCTCCCGGCCTCCACTGCCTCCCCCTCTTCTACCAGAAACAGAGCCCTTGAAGTTTGTGATTGACAAAAGCCAGGAAAGCAAAGCATGCAACTGATCCAAGCTGTGAGATGGGGGATGATGCTAGAAGATGAAATTCTTCCTGTGGTCACCGTGACCTCTCCTCACCAGTGTGCCATGAGGGGCCCTGTTTGCCAGCACGGTGGGGCAGCCGGACAAGTGGCTGGGTGGGTGCTCACTCCTGCTCACCCACAACGGCAGATGGCAGAGAAAATCCCAATGAGCATGTGAATCCCAGGAATGAAGAAAGGAAGGAGCGGGGGAGAGAGGGAGAGAGGAAGGGAGGAAGGGAGGAAGGGAGGAAAGGAGGAAGGAAGGAAGGAAGGAAGGAAGGAAGGAAGGAAGGAAGGAAGGGAAGATGGAAGGAAAGAAGGAAGGAAGGAGAGAGGGAGGACGGGAGGAAGGGAGGAAACAGAGAAGGAAGAAGGAATCGTGTCCAGAATCCCAGGGAGGCATTGGGCACAGAAGAGGAAAAGTGCGGAGTAGAATGACACCTCTTACTTACAAGGCGCCACCAACGAGAGAATCCTGATGATTCAGGAAAAAATTTTCCTTTTCTGAAACCTTGGCATCTTGGAGTGTAGGAAGAGAGTTCTGACCACAAAGTCCCTGAGAAAGGCAGGTGAGGTAGACACTGCTGAGCAATGTGCCCCTTCCTGTTGGGAATTTGGGCCAACTAAGGATCAGTGGGTGACGGTAGTTTGGGAATCGACCTGCAAATCCTGACCTGTACTTAGTGGGGTCCTCCATGAAACTATCCCTTGGATCACCGTGTCCCAATACCATGGCAATGCCTGTGTGCCTCTTAATTACCCCAACGTTAGGAGCAAGCTGGGCTGAACACCAGCAGAGAGCGCCCGGGAATTCTCTCTACTATCCTCACGATCCCTCTGTAAGTCTGAAATCATTTCAAAATTTCAAAATTTAATTTAAAAATCACAAGTTGTATTTTACTCCTCAAAAGCCCCATGGAATTCACATCACACCCTGGGTAAATCGTTATCATGGCCTACTTGGTCCCGTGTGATCTGGCAAACCTCTCATTTTGACCTTATCTCCTCGTTCTCTCTCTCTCTCTCTCTCTGATTCCCCTTACTTCTACTGGCCTTCTTACAGTTTCTCAAACCTCAGAGGCTCTGCTCGCCAGGTCCTCTCCACCTGGCATAGTCACATTGGCACATGGCTTGTCCCAGAGCTGGACCATATGGTAGTGCTATTTTTAATTTGTCGAGGATCCTCCATACTGTTTTCCACAGTGGCTGCACCAATTCACATTCCCACCACCAGTGCACGAGCTTCCCTTCCTTCCCCACCCTTGCCAACGCTTGTTGCCTCTTGTCTTTTTATGACAGCCGTGCTAACAGGTGAGAGGTGATGCCTCATCGTGGTTTCGATCTGTGTTTCCCCGGCGATCATGGATGTTGAGCATCTTTTCCTGGACCCTTTGTAGGTTTTCTTCTGAAAAATGCCTCTTCAGTTCCTCTGCTCATTTTTTAATTGGATCGTTTGGGTCTTTCTCTCTCTCTCTCTCTCTCTCTCTCTCTCTCTCTCTCTTTCTTTGCTATTGAGTTGTAGGAGTCCTTGTACATTTTGGATGTGAACCCCTTACCAGATGTGTGGCTTGCAAATATTTTCTCCCATTCACATGCCTTTCCACCATGTCTGTGGTGCTGCTTACGGTACAACAGGAAATGAACAGACTATGCTTAGTCACCCCATGGGCTTCCCTTCCCCTGTAAGACATCGAAACTCTGACTTGCTGCAGGTTCGTGTCTGCTTTCTCACTACACTTTCTTCCCTGGCAGTCTAGTTGATTCCAATTTCCTTAAATACCGTTTACATCTCGATGACTCTCAAATTGTTATCTTCAACCCAGACAACGCCTCTCAGCGCCAAATGTATACATTCAACAGCTTTCTTCACCTGTGCGTTTGGAGAGGGGATGCAAACCCGTCCCTCCCCGCGTCTTCCCCGCCTTGAGAGTGGCCTCTGCTAGCTCTCTCGATTCAGACGGTTGCTGATGCCAAGAATCTAGGTAACACCCTGGGCTCCTCCATCCTCTCATCCTGCCCACCGAACAGCCCACCATCTGGATGTCCTGCCAATTCTACACCCAAAATATAACAAGACTCTGCCCACTCCCGCCACCCCATGGCCCACCACCTGGTCCACCACACCCCCGCCATCTCTCGGTGATGCAAGAAGTTCCCGTTGCCACTCTGGCCCCTCAAAGTCTAAGTTTTCCACATGTGTCCAGCATGGTCTTTTAAAGGGACAGATCAACTTGTGGCCAGCCACTCCTGCTTGGGAAGCTTCACTCGCCTCTGTGGGTGCCCAGAGTAAAATCAAAGCCCCTAACCTGTTATAGAATCCAGGCTGGCAGCTCCCTTGTCCCCATTCATCTTTTGCCACTCTGCCCTTTGCTCCCCACACTGCCAGGCTCGCTGATATTGTGACAGTTTCTGGAACATGCCAAGCTGTTCCCCTACTTCTCTGACCTGTGCTTGGCTGGCTCCAGCTCTTCCTTTGATCTTGGAGTCCTGAATGTTCCTTCCTCAGAGGCACCTCCCTGACCACTCTCTGAAACTCTCGAGCCTCATCTTGTGGGGTTCCTTCGCAGTACTGATCACAACGTTGTTTGTGTGTCCGTTTTTTATTTGTTGTCTGTCTTTCCCCATAGAATGAAAGTTCTGTGACAATGGGGACATATCAGCTTGTCGGCAGCTGTGTTCTCAATTCCTGGCATGAGAGATGCTCCTACCTCCCTCCCAAAAGAGTCACTCATGTATCAGTGAATCAATTCTTGGCCCCTCAGACCCTTCGTGCTGGCTAGCAGCAGGCTTCCGTGTCTTGAGCTTGGGGAAGAGGAGGTTAGGTTCTCTCAGGAAAATCTGGCACTGATTTGTGAAGTAACCTCAAGTAAATCACTTTGCCTCATCCACTGCTCACTTCCTTCCCATGAGATGCTTCTCATCTAGCTCTGCTCAGATGGACGGGCCATGTTCCGATGACGCAGGTCAGGCGGGGAACAGAGCCTCATCCTCATGGATGCAAGGCATTTGTTTGCAGGCACTTCCTGTGCTATGTGTATTGATTCTAGAATCAGATTTAAGAACGTTCCCAGGAGGGCCCTCTGTTGTGCTGCCATCTGTGAGCCTAACTGCCTGAGCTGAAGCTATGGGGAAGGAAAACAGCGCCATTTCTGGAGCCCAGAGCTGTTGTTCTTGCATACTGCTGTCACCGAATTCTCTTGTCAAAGAGCTCAGTATGGAGATAACTTCCTGGGAAGTTTGGAATGACACGATCAGAACACTGCTCAGCTCATTGGACATGTCGCAGGAAGCATCGAAGCAAGTAGACATGTCTTCTACGAAGGGCTCTGGACTGAGAACGAGTTAGCGCTTCCAGAAAGGACAGTGGATCGCACACACAGCTGTATCAAGGGCACATCATCAGTCAAATAGGGGAGGCAGGAAACACCTAGCTGAGCATGACAAGGCATGCTGTACCCCCTTAAATGGAATGGATGGAATTTCCTGCACAAGATGCATTCACAGGCCCAGAAATCTTGAGTATGGGTGGGATGAGCCCGAAGGACACATTATTAGATAATGCCATTTGAGAAAATGTTAATATAAACAGAGATGTTTTTCTTGTCCTTTTTCCCCCCTCACTCTTTCAGAGATATTTTTTGGTGGAAAACTCCTGCAGCCATCCATTCCTGGATTCAGACCAATCATATGACCATATGAAATTAAGATCCTCAAGCATATAGAAGGAGATCGACCCTGCTAAGTGTCACCAGCTAAACAGGAGCAGGAACTTTAGGACACAGGTTCTCTCTTTCACGTTTGGCCTGCCAGGTATGTATTGCAGGAGGTTCTGTAGCTAAGCTCCCTGGTTTCTGAAAACACCAAAACTTCAGAACCAAGGATAACATCTTCAATCTATAAGTAGGACTCTGAGTCCTTGATTTCAAGTTCCTACGAACTGAAAACAATGTGAGTCCCTCAAATTCATGGAGACATGACTTCCAGTTTTGAATGTTTTAGTACCTTCCTTCCCACACCAAGGCGTGTCCCCAGAAGCAGTAACCTCTGTCCCCTAAGTTTTGTGAGGTGCCAAGCCACTTCCAAACAGTGAGAGAGGAACGGAGATAACTTGTCGGGGTTTTGGGCTGAGAACAGGCATTCTATTCCCTGGAAGGTTTCTTAAGGAAAGAAAACTATGTTGAAATTCTGCTCAAAATCAGCTCTAATACATCATCTAGAAATAATAAGTTCATTTAGGTAAACTGTGCTGTCCAGAGACAGTCAAGTATAGTTAGACCTTTTTGTGAATTGCTTTACCTAGACACTCAGTCACACACTTACTCAATGTGTATTTCTTACCTTCCAAGGCAGAGAGGTCCATCAGTAAATGGAGTCATAAAGCTCAGGGAACAGGAGGCATAGCTTGAGTTTTCTGGAAGGCCTGGACATTGTGGGGACTTTGGATGGCACACTGGACGGCATGGAAGCAACAGGTAATGGAGAGAAAGAAGGAGGAAGAAGGAAAAGAAAAAAGGAGGATGGAAAAGCATCCAATCAACTGGCCATTTCCCTAGCATACCAGCAGCTACTATCTGCCAACGAATGGCATTTCTGAGTTTATTCCCATTTGCTCTCTCTAGTGTGCTCTGATGGAGGGAAACTGCCTGGTTTATGAATAAGCCAAAAACTTAGGAATTCTGGTTGGTTTCCAGATCTACAAGTAGGACCACTGGATCATTTTTTGCAAGTGTTTGGGAACTGAACACAATCCATGAGCCACTCTATTATGGCAGTTCCAAGAAGAAGGAGCCCTTTCCACAAACACATGTGTCCACATCCCTCTGAATCTTCTTTAAGGGAAGGGGCTGTGTTCCTTTCCATGACCTCCAGCACCCACATGGTCTGGCCCCGGCTACCTAGCTGGCCTCTCACCCTACCATTCTCCTCCTCATTCACTGATCCTCACCCACAATGGCCTTCTACTCCTTGGACACAGCCACGTTTTCACTCACTGCAAGTTACTGTTCTTGATATCTCCTGGCTTTAGCACTCTTCCCCAGATCCCGGGTCCTGACAATGCCAGCCTTTTCTCACTCAGATCTTGGTCCAAATGTCACCTCCCAAATTTCCACTTCTGGAAGTGGTTCTTCCCCCAAGAACAGCGAGCAAGGCTGGTGCAACTAGAACTACATCTGTTGGGAGGCATCAGAGAGCCACCGAAGCAGTGAGGAATCACAGTTCTAAGGAAGAAAGGAGGCCCAGGGGTGAGTCTGGCATCTGGGACCACTTGTCCCTGGAGGCATTTGTAAATTCTGCAGGTGGAAGCTGAGAGCCTGAAACACTGAGCAGCGTTCTCCACACGTCATTTCGTTTATAGGTGGAATCTGAAAAGCAAACAAAAAGCAGAATCAGACCTACAAATACAGAGAACAAATCGATGGTTGGCAGAGGGGAGGGGGCTGGGGAGGGATGGGCAAACATGGGTGAAGAGGGGTGGGAAGACACAGGCTTCCAGTTGGATGAATAAGTCATGGGAATAAAAGTTATAGCATAGGGAATACAGTCAATGATATCATAATAGCGTAACCTATAGAGTTGTCGAATCACTATGTTGTACACCTGAAACTAACGTAACGTTTTGCGAGCTATACTTCAATACGAAAGAGAAAGAGACAGAGAGAGACAGAGACACTATGGGTTTCAGAGACTGCTGGGGAGGGGAGCCCAGGAAAATACCCTAGGCTATCAGTTGCCTTTGAAATAAGTGTGAACCAACAGACCAGCCCCCTCAGGGTCTGAAGCTCAATTTCAAATAATCTAAATCCTTGATTGAATTAAGGCAACTTGGAATTAGGAGTGTTTGTAGCCAGATGCCTGCCAGAAGCAACAGTGCATCCTCTCTGGAAGAATATCACAGCATTAAAAGCCTCAAATTCTCTCTGCAGATGTTCATATACAATATCTGGCACTCATTAGAAGAGAATTTGGTGCATAGAAAGATAAAACATGACGAAAAATGGAGACAAAAATAGACCACGGAAACAGACCCACAACAGGTCCAGATAATAAAACAGACACAAACTTCAGAACAACCATGACAAATATGTTTGAGAAAGAAAAGACAAGATGAAAGATTTCGGTGGGTAACAAGAAATTACTACTAAAAACTAGAAAAGATGAGCCAAATGGAAATTCTAGTGTGGAAAAATAACACGACTGAAATCAAGACCACTTTGGATGGGTTTAGTGTCAGATTAGATACAGCAGAAAAGAAAATATGTCCACTGGAAGCTAAGCAAGAAAAAAAATAGAGGGACAAAAGAGAGACAAAAAGACAGAAAGAGACAGAAGAGACAAGACAAATAGGACATTGTGAAAAGTTCTGACATAGTTGAACTGGTGTCCTAGGTGGAAAACACAAAGAGAATGGGGCAAAGGTGAATTTACTCAGCTGATGAGATTTAATGGCTCTGTGTGTGTGTGTGTGTGTGTGTGTGTGTGTGTGTCCCCTCATGGCAATGTAGCAGCTGAAAGGAGCAAGGTTATATTGACCTCAAGACTCCATGTGTAGGAACATGGTAACACCACTTGCCTGCCAGACTTCTGGCCTCCGTGATACATGCAGGTGTCCCTACCCAGAGCCCACCCAGCTCCGCTGATGCGTGTGATCCTGGTTCCCACTCACTGTGTCTCCCTCTGTCCTTCTCTCATTCTCTGATGCTTGCTACGGTCATCATTAGTGCTATTCACCCGAATTTCTGGTTCTCCTTCTTTTAATATTTATTTATTTTTGAGAGCTAGAACATGAGTCGGGGAGGGGCATAGAGAGAAGGAGACACAGAATCTGAAGCGGCCTCCGGGCTCCGAGCTGTCAGCACAGAGCCTGATGTGGGGCTCGAACCCACCAACTGCGAGATCATAACCTGAGCCAAAGTTGGACACGTAACCAACTGCACCACCCAGATGTCCCTCTTGTTCTCCTTCTAAGCATGGTAGGATTGGAAGTTAGGTGTGAGCCAGCTGTCACCTTAGTAGTGACATGTGACAGTCACATGTGTCACATGTCTATTTGGTGAGGGAGCTTAAAGACCCAGTGCTCAATAGAAACTTAACACACGTTCTCGTCTCCTTGCCTAGAAGTCAAGACGGAGCCTCCATGGGCCCAGTTCCTGGATGATCACAAGAGACAGAGCTTCTGGCTTATCTACGAGCAACAAGCCACATGCACAAGAAATTAACCTGTCGCTTGAACACTGGGGCTCTTTGTCACCAACCACCGTGTGACTCGGCCCATGCAGACCTAGTTCAGTCTGCTCTCACCATCTACTTCCTATTTCAATCCAGGCACCAGGAGACCTTTGCTTCCTTTCTGTCTCTTGGGTGATAGAATCTTACTTTCCCCTTAGCTTTTCTGTACCTTTTCTCATCCCCTATTTATCTTTGCTGAAGGTGGTGACCTTCTTTATCCCCGAGAATGTACCTCGTCTCTACTCCTTTGTTCCAGACAGCTGCAGCTCAGTACGGCAAGGGAAGCTTCTTGGCAAATGACTACAGATCACGTCCTAGGGGAAAGCTGCCTGGCCCCAGTCTTCTCTGAACTGCCACCATTCTGCCAGCACAGGGCCGATCCCCACTGCAGGCAGATGGAGAAGCTTCCCCAGGTCTTGTCTGACCGGGGAATTCAGCCGGTGACTCCTACTGGCAAAGACTACAGTTAGTTATGGATTCTGGGCCAGCCCCTAGCAGGCTGTCGGAGTGCTGCAAATGGAAACAGACAACAGGCTTTGGATGATAGCTTGAGAGCTGGATGAAACTAGAGAAAGCAATGCTTATGACGATGGCCTGGAGGCCACAGCGAGCATCACATTTTCTGTGAAAGAAGGACAGAGAGGCTGGAGAATATTTCATGTATTTCTTAGTGCATAAAATTAGCTGTGTGTGTGTGTGTGTGTGTGTGTGTGTGTGTGTGTGTGTAGCCATGAAAGGGCATTCCTCCCACATTAACAAGGGCTAAGGACATCCTTTCTGATTAGCAAGATAAAATTATTTTGCATTTGTTGAGTATTTTGTTTCTAAAAGCTCCAGCAGATCTCTGAATTCAAACGTGCCTGTGTATGCACGCATGCACACACACACACACACACACACACACACTCACTCACTCATACCCATTTTCTACAAGCAAGGGGATAATGAAAGGGAGAGTCATAGATATGTGAAGAAGTCCCATCTCTTTGGGGGAACAGGTGGACTTCCTAACACCCCCTACAAAGGACAGTGGTAGCCGCTGGGCTCAGCTTGCTGTTTTCTGCCAACAACGTATCCAGATTCTAGCGCGCCGAGTCTCTGAATGACCCACGGCAAGAACCCTGCTGTTTCTGCAGAAAGCTAAAAAAAAAAAAAGAAAAAGAAAAAAAAGAAACAAATCCCCTCTGTTGCTTCCCCCCAAAACCACAGCGAGTAATTTCTCTCTAGCACTCGCTGCGGCTGGAGCAGGGCCGGCTTCGTGACTGTGAAAAGTGGCCGTTTCGCGGCTGTGCCCTGCCAGGGGGCACTTTGGAGTTCTTCCTTTCTCAGAGTCACAGAACGCCTCTCCCTGTAGTACTCAACAGTTGGCAAGGCTGACGGCTCAATCCTCCAGGCAGGGCTGAAACAGCTGCTATTCAAGGAACTATTTAAAAAATACTGGTGTTCCTTAGAGGCGGGGAGGTGAGAGTGGCATATTTCGCTGGAATCCAGGAAGAAAATGAAATGCGGTCCATCTACTCGGCGTCAGCTGTGTTCACGGACAGAGCAGGTGGCTGCCTATATATTGGTCTGTGAAGGGTGATAAGAAAATCCGCGGCCAGAAACCCACCCCCACCACACCCAACTGGTCATGAGATGCTAGAATCTTCCTTTATGATTCCTTCTTCGGCATCCTCTTCATGAATGTGAAGGTGCTTTAGAAGGAGATCATTGATCCTTAACGCTTTGTTATGGGCTGAATTGTGTTTCCCAGAATTCTTATGATGAAGCTCTAACCTCCAGAAGCTCAGAATGTGGCCGTGTTTCGAGAAGGGACCTTTAGAGGGGCAATTAAGGTTACATGATATCATATGGTGGGCCTTAGTCCACCCGGCTGACATCCTCACGAGAAGAGGAAATGTGGCCACACAAGAGATGCCAGGGACACACGAGCACAGAGAAAAGAGTATGTGAGGGCAGCCATCTGCGCCCCAAGGAGAGGGGCCTCTGAGGACACTAACCCTGTCAGCAGCTTGATCTTGGACATCCAGCCTCCGTAACCATGAGAAAACAAGTAGCTGTTGTTTCAGCCTCCTGGTCTGCGGTATTCTATCCCGACAACACTAGCAGACTAATGCACACCTTAACGTAAATTAGTTTATCTGATTCTCCACTCTTTGCCGACTAGTCGAAGTTTGGAGGAGAGATGAGAAATAGGTTCTTCCCAAGAAGGGAAAGGTCTGGAGAAGATTCCCAAAGAATTACGAGAGCTGAGCACGTGGGAAGGATGGTGTGTCAGATTGGAAGGAAGAGCTACAGAACGGGGAGGAGGGAGAGCATGCGAGCACTCACACCTGCCATTTATGGAGGATTACGTGGCTCCAAAGTGCTTTCACGTTCAGCATCTCATCCTGACAACTGTGTGAGGGAGATGAGTTCTCCATCTTGTGGATGAGGAACCAGAATCTCAGAAAAGATGCGTGCGTTGCTCGAGGCCAGCAACCCCAGAGCCCAGACTCAGACCCGACACCGTCGAGACCCGCTGAAGACAATGTCTCTGGCCGCCCAGGGTTGCTGCGGTCCACCCTGGGCACCTCGCTCATCCCACCACTACGCAGCCTCCCGCAGCCGGCATGAGCTGGACTTCTCGGGAACACAGGGCCAAACCACCCCTTAACCCAGCAGTATCACACCGCAATCTCTACCCCAACTGGGATAGAGATTGGGGGCCAGAACTGCATCTTGGTCCCCCTCAGAGCCCTAGAACACCTGATGGAGAGACTTATCTAGATGAACAGAACATCTGCTGACTGAGTCAGTATGATCCCGTTTGCTTTGTTTTTGTTTTGCTTGCCAAAGCCAGGTCTGGATTAATCCAAGGTATATACAAGGATCACGAGCGACCTGGTCAAACTCCTCAGGTGGTCACTGCTATCCATCTGGCCAAGCTCCTTCTGTCTTATTCGAGAATTTGGGTGGCCACTCACCAAGCTGGCCGTCCGCAACAGAAACTCGGGTACAACTTCATTCAGAGTCACTCAATTTAGACTTTTCACTGTAACAGTACCTGAAGAGGTTCTTCAAAATAGGACTTAGAGTGACAACAATAGTAAAAGCTATTTACTAAGGATAGCCCCCCCACACTATAAAACGAGCAGTGTATCATTTAATAAAGTTTTCCTAAGTGCACAGTCACATATACAACATGCAACGGTAGAGAACAGACGACCACAGTGTGGGACCCAATTCTGTCCCACCGCCCAGGACAGGGACAGGTCCCTTTTGTAGGCCCAGCACCAGCTCTGAATGAGCCCCCTGGCCTCGGCTGTGTCACACCTCGTTCAGTGAGGCCAGGGCTGGCTTTGTGGACGGGGAGCTGAGAAAGGCCCCATGCTCGGTTTACTGGTCAGTTTTCTCCATCCTGAAATGTTTCAGAATTTTTGAACAAGGGACTCCTCATTTTCATTTTGTGCTGGGCCTCACAAATCACAGAGCGAAGGTATAAACTGCAGAAAATTCTCAGGCTCCAGGTCAGTAATTCAGAAGAGGAGATAGGGATTTCTCAGTGGAGGAGGGGGACGAACCAGACAGAGCTGGGTGGAGGGCACCAACCTGAACACGGAGGGCCTCCTTGTCACACAGGGTGGACAGCTGTGAATCCAAGGGCAGTAGCTAACCTACAATCACACCCGGACCTGCCCTACCAAGGGTTTGGGAAGACACATGACAGGTGGCAGCAGGGAGTCAATGCCTCAGAAGACAAGGGTCGGAAGCCGGAAAGTTCTGTCCACATCGCAGCAGGAACCGCTGGGAGCAGGGCTCAGACCCTGTGCAGCAGCCGCTCGCGAAACCTGGCCAAGAAGTTCAGGGACCCAACCACCCAGGCCGGGGTGGGGGCTGGACCCCTGCCCGTCTGGGAAATGGGCTGGAGACTGGTAGCCATGAACTGTTCTAGCAGATACAGAGGAAGGGAGAGAGGGGGGGGAAGCTGCTGTCCTCTCTTCCTGTGTGGCCCATAGTGCCTGCCCACCCCGGGGCTAGCTCCCTCCAGCCACCAGTGGGGACACGCCCAAACCTGCTGTGACGGATGCATTAGAACAGCCCAGCAAATAGAGCCTAACAGGTGAAGGTCTTCAAGCTACGTCTAGAATTTTCATCATTGCCTCCATCGCTCTGGCTCCACCTGCTCCTACCTGCTGCAAATTTTTGTCAAAATCCTAGATTTCAAGAAGGCATGGCTCGGGGTGACTGGGTGGCTCAGTCGGTTGAGTGTCTGACTCTTGGCTTCAGCTCAGGTCATGATCTCACGGTCGTGGGATCGAGCTCCACGTTGGGCTCTGCACTGACCATGTGGAGTCTGCTTGAGATTCTCTCTCTGCTCCTCCCCAGCTCTATCTCTCTGTCAAAATAAATGGATGAAACTTTAAAAGAAGGAGGAGGAGGAGGAGAAGGAGGAGGAGGAGGAGGAGGAGGAGGAGGAGGAGAAGGCGGCGTGGCCCATCTTCAATGTTTGTGCTGCAAACTTGTTTCTGCTGGGGGAGTAAAAGATCTCTTTTTCTCTCTGCTGGCTCCCACCCCCTCCCTCTCCTGCCCCAGATCTCACTGGTAATAAACACCAGCCTGAATGTTACTGCAAAGTCTCCCCATGACTCAGAAGGCCTGCGCCCCACAGAGCCCCCTGTGCTTACCACAGCCACCCACCTTGGCGTGAGCAGCCGCTTTGAAAACTGTCCACCTGCCGCCTGGTTGGGACTTGCTGTTGGTTTGATTTCTCTATGGGTCACACATCTACTCCCAGTGGGGAGGCTTTGCTTGGTGTAAGAAATACAAATGAAAGGGGGCGCCTGGGTGGCACAGTCGGTTAAGCGTCTGACTTCAGCCAGGTCACGATCTCGAGGTCCGGGAGTTCGAGCCCCGCGTCAGGCTCTGGGCTGATGGCTCAGAGCCTGGAGCCTGTTTCCGATTCTGTGTCTCCCTCTCTCTCTGCCCCTCCCCCGTTCATGCTCTGTCTCTCTCTGTCCCAAAAATAAATAAACGTTGAGAAAAAAAAAATAAAAAAAAAAAATAAATACAAATGAAAGTACACGCATTATACTCTGAATTCTTTCTGGAGGTTAGAGTAAATGACTTCTAAGACTCCTGCCAGAATCGACTGTAAATAAACCAAAATCTGATGGATAAAAAGTCTACCTGGAATCGTCTGAGATCTAAAGCACAGAATCTACATAGACACAGGAGAATTCTAAATGAATCTAATGCTTAGATGACCGTGGCTCATGTTTCCTGAGCACTAACTATGTGCTAATTGCACCACTTACAAGGAACGATCCTTCATGTCCTTGTCATAGATGAAGAAATGGAGGCTCCCAGGGTTTGGCTGATGCCAAAGTCAAAGCCGATAAGTAAGGGAGCAAGAACTTCCTATCCATGTCACGCCCATCTGACCACCTCATCAGGTTATTGTCAGAGAAAACCAGTCCCAGCAAGGAACCCGCTCCTAGGCCCTGGTTGCAGCTTACCCATGACAAGCACCCAGACTTCGTCGTGGTGACTGGGCTGGAGCTGCCGAGCCCATAGGTTTACTATGCTCCTGATGTTGATTCTGACAGTTTCTCACATCACCTTTATCTCTGCACCATGTCACTGCTTCCTGGCCTTGACTGTGTGTGCAGACAGAATATTTCCCTAATGCTTTGGAAATGCACTGTTTGAGATCAATAACTCTGGGATCAGAGGCAACAGTCTGCACCTTCTAGAAGGGATACCTGGTTTGCAATACCCTCCAGCTTTGTTTTTGTGCATATCTACCTCCCTTTACACGCTATCTGCTTCAATAACTCAATAACTGGAGGGTCATATTTGGTTGGATCCACTTTCTATGTAGTGAATCTGACGAGCCACTATACTATGCAGTCAAATCTCATTGCCCTAAGGCATAATTCACTTAGCCATTGAATGATTTTGACAACAGTGTCAGACCAGGACAGACAAGTGTGAGTGTGGGTGCACTTCCACGTGTGTATGTGTGTGTCCCATCATCTCCATCACCCAGACCATGAAGAGCAGTCTTCAGGTTGCCCATCCACACTCACTGGCTCCCCCTAAAAGTCAGTACCCTTCCCTCAGTCCCACAGATACTTTCTTTATCTGGGGTCTCCTCCTTTCCTCTGACCCAGACCACTCTACCAGCCTCCTGCCCCACTTGCCCTCATCACATTAATGCCTGAATTATCACCCTTAAATCAGGTCAGCCAATCATGGGTCTTCTCAGTCCCACAGGAGTGGTACCTCCGACCTCATCACCCACTGCACGCACTGACAATTTATTGCACCAGCCATCACAGAACCGACATTACTGAGCCTGCACTCAAGCAGGGGACTCGCATCTGCTCAGGAGTGTTGGTAAACAGAACATGAGCAGGTGGTCAGTGCTGGCCCTGGAGCTCTCCTTGCCCTTCCATGACTCTACCCCACGCTGGCTCCATTCCTTCAGCCTGAAAGGCCCTACTCTCTTCCTCGCCTATTAAAATCATTCTCATCTCCTGAGGCAGATGTTGCCCTCTCTAACAATGAGCCTAATCTCCTTAGAATCCCCTTCCGGAGCCTGAGAACCTGAGTTTTAGTCCCAGCTTGCTACTAACTAGTTGTGTGACTTTAGGGAGTTTTCTGAATCTCGCTGGGTCTCAGTTTCCTCATCCTGAAAAACAGGGATAATAAAAATACCTCCTTTCATAGTCGTTGAGAGGACTAAACAAGATTTTGTATTTAAAGCATTCAGAACTGGGCAAGAAAACACTTCCCACACATTGCTTATAGGGCTATTCATGCTTAGACCATTCTACCTGCTTCCTCTAGTTGACTTTTTTGAGGCCAGGAACTGTCTTTGCACCCCACTGTCACTTGCAGAGGGTTTTATCAAAGTAGATGTTTAATAGATGCTGTCTTGGTTGAGTTCAATTGCTACAGGATTAGAGACATGTTGGGTAGTTTGAAGGTCATTTTAGCCACTCCCCCTTACTTCAAGTACAACTTTCCTAATTCTAGGTAGATGAGAGTCTGGCCCACTGACAACCTATTCCACTCTCTGACATTTCAAACAAACTGCCTTCACAGACCTTACATAACATTTCACACAAGGACAACACATAGATGCCCTTTTCCATGCTGATCAATTAACCATTATGTAGCTGGCAGTGCTACAATTGATTAGTGATGTCTGCTCCCTGCATGAGTTGGGTGACTGGTAATGTGTGCATAGTGTATTTGCTGTTCCCAATTTACTCCATTGCTCTAATTCACACATGAGGAAACTAATGTCTAGAGAAGTTGAGTGACATCCTAAAGGCCACACAGTCAGTTAGAAGCAGGGTACAAACTGGAAGTCGTGTGTTCTGGGTACTAGCTCAGTGTTTTTTTAGAGGGAATAAAGTATAGAAAAAAAGAAGAAATAGATCCAACTGTGAGTCTACCCATGGATTTAAGTGTCCATGCTTGTCATTCTGTGGCCTAGGGATTGTGTCTTAGAAGCATACCACATGGGCAGTAGTAGCATAGGGAGAGTTTCTCCTTCAAACCACGGACACATCCTTCTGTCAGACAACCTGTCCTAACGTGGCACTACCAGATGGAGCCCACTCAAACCACAGGACATCAAGGCTGAGTCCTGGCTACTTTAAAAGCAGAGACATCTCAGACAAATTCCCATGAATTTTAACCTTGTAGAAAACAAGATTAGACACATGGTATCTTCCCTCCAAGAAAATATCCTGTTCTTCATAATTTTGAATTTATGTTTTCAAATGAAAAATCGAAAAGGTTTAACGGGTGCCTAGGAGGCTCAGTCAGTTAAACATCTGACTCTTGATTTCAGCTCAGATCATGATCTCATGGTTCGTGAGTCTGAGCCCCACGTCAGGCTCAGCACTGACAGTGTGGAGCCTGCTTTGGATTCTCTCTCTCTCTCTCTGCTCCTCCCCTGCTCATGCTTGCTCGCTCTCTCTCTCTCTCAAAATAAATAAACTTTAAAAAAATTGAAAAGGTTTTTTTGGGAAGGAAAGTACTCTTCAAGATTAAAAAAAAAAAAAACAGTTTAGCATTCAGAAGTTCCAAACAAGCTAAAAAATTAATTTCTAAAGACTTCAGAATGTATACCTTGTGTCAATAGAATCTAGACTCTGAATATGTCCAGATTAAAAGTAATTAGGGAGAAAACAGGGTGCCAATACACAAAAAAAGAGAACTAAGAGGCAAAATTCATTAAAACCCAGGCATCCGCTCTTGGGAATGATTGATGCTCCACCTGTAAGCTATGCAGTCCCATGGCTGAGTCACATCGCACTGTAACTCTCCTAAACACAGCTTGAGGCCAACTATAAAATGGCACACCTTATTGTACATCTTAGAACACAAACACTGGCATGCAGAATCATGGAATATTACAGCTGAAAAGGAAATTAAGACCAAGGCCCAATCCTGTCTTTACAGGTGTCCCCACAAAGAGTGAAATGGCTCAGCTGAGACTACACTGCCAGCTCCAGGCAGAGCTTGCCTATAAACCTGGAAGTCTCCGTTCAAAGTCTTTCTGGTGTCTAATGTACACATCCCATGGAAACACAGACCATCAGAAGGAAAGTATCCAAGAAATTGTATTCATTGCCAAAAACCAGTGTTTATATAACCTGAGTTAACAATTCCATTTGTTATCTTTTGCTTTAAAGCAGCCGAATAATCTTCATGTGCCCCCGCTTGGGCCTGGGAGAGCTCCCCTATTCTTGCCTTACAGATGAGTGGCGAGGCCAGTTCTTGTTGATTGCCTATTATTTGCCATAGCCTACCCACATTATCTCACTAGAACTTCTCAATTTATTTTCAAGAACCTGATTCTCTGAGAGGTTTGGTTACTTACTCAAGGCCCTACAATGACTGATAAATGGTGGAGCCTGGATTTGAAGCCAGGTCTGCCTGCCTGTCTCCAAATCCTGTGGACTTTGCACATCACCAAACTACCTCCTAATACCAACAGGGTTAGAGAACATTTCCCATGTTATTTCAGAAAAGGCAGGGAGGGAGGGAGTAGGGAGGCAGAGTCGTGTGTACTTGGTATTCACATAAGGACCCCCAAGCAGGACTCAGAAGCATGGGATCTCATCTTCTCATCTGCTGCAGCCCCAAAGTCACAAGGAACACGTGGAGTCTCCAGCTGCCCTGTCCCTGGAGGAGCTGGCCCCAACCTTAAGGTGATGGTTAATTTTATGTATCAACTCGGCTAGACCACGGTTCCCAGACATTTGGTCAGCCATGAGTGTAGATGTCACTATGAAGGTATTTTTTTCAGGTGAGATTAACATTTAAGTGGGAAGACTTTGAGTTAAGCGGATCTCCCTCTATCATGAAGGTAGGTCATTCAATCAAAGAAGAGGTCCCTGAAGGAGAAGAACTTCTGCCTCCAGATGGCTTTCAGCCTTTAGCTGCAAGCATGAATACTTCCCTGGGTCTCCAGCCTGTAGACTGCGGACTTGCCACCTCCATGGTCAAGTAGGCCAATTCCATACAGTCAATTTCAGACTCTCCTTCTTCCCTCTGCATCCCCCCTTGGCTCTGGTTCTCTGGAGAGCCCCAGTTAATGAACATGGGGTGAGCCCCTTGAGCCCCTTTTAGTCTAGAGCAGAAGCCTCCTCAGCAGCACCCTGGGTCTCTTTTCTCTAGACCTCACCCTGGGCTCCATTTGGCCTCCCTTGTTTGGGCTGGGGGTGGGGGCCTGGAGGGCCCCCTCCTCCCAAACCAGAGCTTATTTCTACCTGTTCAGAGCACTGGCTGTGAGACAGAGCCACCTGAGAGCACAGGACAGAGGCTGAGAGTCCCTCAGCACCTCTAACTAGAAGTTCCACCTATTGTATGGGGGTGGGAGGGGTCCATGACCACAGATCCCATTTCATCCCTAACACGGGTTTGAGTTTCCACCCCTTAGAGAGCAGAGAGTTGAGAACCAGAAGGTCTCCTAGAGGCTAGAATGTGTATCAGCTTCTCAATCTGCACTGTTCATACATTTCTGGTCAGAAGGGAGGAAGTTGCAGCATCCAGCGTGGACCACTAGGGTGGGCTCCTAGCACCCCACGGTGAAAGTAGGGGTCCTGAAGTCAGCCAGGCATGGCTCCAACCCAAAGCAGCTTCAACATCCCTGCTTTTTTTTTTTTTTGAAATACCCCCCTTTCTCCCTTTATTGATTTGAATATCTATTCCATTTCTATTCTTTTTGTGGATACTTTTAAAGAGTAAATCAGTATTGATTTGGTTGAACCAGGTAAAATTGCCAATATTGGGTCATTTCTTATTTGCAGAACATGGTAGTTTTATGTGGTTCAACAGTCTCCCCCAGGATAAACCAGGATCCTTAATACATTTTTTCTCTTGTTTCATCTCTACGCACTACATGCATAACCTGCAAACTGAGGTCTATCTTTCTAATATAAGGCTGAATTTGAAACAAAAGTACAGTGGTGCCTGGGTGACTCAGTTGGTTAAGCGTCCACCTCTTGATTTTGGCTCACATCATCGTCTCACAGTCATGAGATCAAGCCCTGCATTAAGAGACCTGCATCCGGCTCCACGCTGAGCATGGAACCTGCTTGGGATTCTCTCTCTCCCTCTCTCTCTGCCCCCCTCCCTTGCTTGCACTCTCTCTCTCAAAATAAATACATAAACACTTTTAAAAAGTACACTTACATGTTCCCACTGTTACACCTTGTATAACACGTCTTGCTGCTGGACTCTCCTATCTGCTAACTGGAATACAACCATACAAAATCTATGGGTGACAACTTTATAAAGACCTTATATGACATAAAATGCCAGTTACTCCAACTCTTAAGTGATTATTTGGCCAGAGATAGAATTACAGCTCACATTCTTTCCCTCGGCACTTTATACATATTCCTTCCCCATACTCTGACTTCCAGTGTTGCCAATGAAAAATACATTGCTTTTGCAAAATTGTGCTGTTTTCAAGGTATCCAAATAGGCTTTCTTCAAAGTCACGTGTCCTCACTTCATGATCAACAGCTTTATGGATGTGACACCCTCCTTCGTTCCTTCGAGAATTTTAAGTTTGCTTTTTTCTTTTTAGTTTCTGTGATGCTTTATTGAAGTATCATGTACATTCCATAAAAATACACTCATTCTAATGGTACACTACAATTTCTAAAAATTTACTATTGAAGTATGGTCGACATACAATGTTATAGTAGTTTTAGGTGTTCAACATGGTGATCAAGTCTATACGTTACGCAGTGCTCAGCACGGTGAGTGTCGTCACCATCTGTCACCATGTGTTATACTATTATTGACTATGATCCATATGCTGTATGTTTAATCTCCGTTACTTAATTATTTTATAACTGGAAATTTATGCTTCCCAATCCCCTTCTCCTCTTTCGCCCATTCCCCATCCCCCACCTTCCTTCTGGCAACCACCAGTTTGTTCTCTGTATTCCAGAGTCTGTTTTTTCTGTTTGCTTGTTTGTTTTGGTTTTTAGATTCCACACATAAGGGAAATCATACAGTATTTGTCTTTTTCTGTCTAGTTTATCTCACTTAGCATTATCCCCTCTAGCTCCATCCATGTTGTTGCAAATAGCAAGATATCATTTTTTATGGCTGAATAACATTCCATTGTTTGTGTGTGTGTGTGTGTGTGTGTGTGTGTGTGTGTATATTCCATATATATTATATATATAATGGTACATATGTATATATACCACATCTTCTTTATCCATCCATCTACTGGTGGACGTTTGGGCTGCTTCCATATCTTGGCTATTACAAATAATGCCGCAGTAAGCATAGGAATGCATATATCTTTTTGGATTGCACTACAATTGTTCTTAATCAATGTACAGAATGCTGCAACATCAGTACCATTGAGAAGCACCCAGTTCTAGAACATTTCCAACACCTGAAAAAGTTCTGTCATGGCCATTTGTATTCAATCTTCCCATCCCAGCCTGAGGTCCTCATTGATAGGCTTTTATCTTTATATCTTTTCCTTTTTTGGAAATCTCATGTAACATGTGGTTTTTCCTGTGTGGCTTTTTTTTCTCTTAGCATAATGTTTTGAAGACTTCTCCATGAGGCAGCATGTATTAGCAGTTTATTATTTTTATTGTTGAGTAGTATTCCATTGTGCCTCATTTTTATCAGGTGCTTCCTATGTGCACTGTTCTAAGCCTATTTCCATAGGGTTTATAGTATACCCGGGGGATGTGGCCATGCCCATCCAACCTGGAATCACTTCTGGAATAAGACACTGCTGCTTCTTTAATAGAGCCAAGCCCAGCCTCATCACCTATCACTTCAAGATGAACAACAGCATTCTCCTTCCACAGCTGATTAGAAAGCAGGTGTCATACTGTGAGACCAAGCACCTGCCTTCATCACTTGCTGGCTCCAAGCCGGCTTCCGGGTTCAGTCCATCTCAGCTGGGAAAGTCTGGGGCGGGGGGAGGGGGCGGAGCCGCCTGCATCCAGCTTTGGGGAGGGGCCTAGAAGCTGGAATTTTCCCACTGCTCGTTGTAATGGAGCTACGTGTCTTGTTCTCAAGTGTGCAGCGTAGAATTGGCTCTTCCCATGAAGGAAAATGTTCTGAGTGTTTAATGCTTAAAAAAGGAGAACGATAAAATAGGAAAGAAGGAAGGAAGGAAGGAAGGAAGGAAGGAAGGAAGGAAGGAAGGAAGGAAGGAAGGAAGGAAGGAAGAAGGGAGTGGGGGAGGGAGGATGGAAGGGAGGGAGGGAGGGAGGGAGGAAGGAAGGAAGGAAGGAAGGAAGAAGGGAGTGGGGGAGGGAGGATGGAAGGGAGGGAGGGAGGGAGGAAGGAAGGAAGGAAGGAAGGAAGGAAGGAAGGAAGGAAGGAAGAAGGGAGTGGGGGAGGGAGGATGGAAGGGAGGGAGGGAGGGAGGGAGGGAGGGAGGAAGGAAGGAAGGAAGGAAGGAAGAAGGGAGTGGGGGAGGGAGGATGGAAGGGAGGGAGGGAGGGAGGGAGGGAGGGAGGGAGGAAGGAAGGAAGGAAGGAAGGAAGGAAGGAAGGAAGGAAGAAGGGAGTGGGGGAGGGAGGGAGGGAGGGAGGGAGGGAGGAAGGAAGGAAGGAAGGAAGGAAGGAAGGAAGAAGGGAGTGGGGGAGGGAGGGAGGGAGGGAGGGAGGGAGGGAGGGAGGGAGGAAGGAAGGAAGGAAGGAAGGAAGAAGGGAGTGGGGGAGGGAGGGAGGGAGGGAGGGAGGAAGGAAGGAAGGAAGGAAGGAAGGAAGGAGGAAGGGAGTGGGGGAGGGAGGGAGGGAGGGAGGGAGGGAGGGAGGGAGGGAGGAAGGAAGGAAGGAAGGAAGGAAGGAAGGAAGGAAGGAAGAAGGGAGTGGGGGAGGGAGGATGGAAGGGAGGGAGGGAGGGAGGGAGGAAGGAAGGAAGGAAGGAAGGAAGGAAGGAAGGGAGAAGGGAGTGGGGGAGGGAGGGAGAGAGGGAGGGAGGGAGGGAGGGAGGAAGGAAGGAAGGAAGGAAGGAAGGAAGGAAGGAAGGAAGGAAGGAAGGGCGGGCGGCAAGGAAGAGTCATTTCTATCTCCCTTCTCTTTCAAACCTATCTCTGGACATGTTTGTCAGCAGCCCTGCCAGCTGCTGCAAGTATCTAAGAGTCGGCAGCAGGCTGCAGCATGAAAGGCAACCTCTGTTTCTCCAGAGAACTCCATTAGTGAGATATCTCAACTCTGGCTTCGTCTGAAAGAGGAAAGGCAGCAGCTCACAAGTGAACCTCCCGTCTCCTCACAGAGCTCTGAGAAGCAGCTGCGTCCTGTTTCTCAGGCCTTGACAACACTACCTACTCCTTCCGCCTACAGAAATATTCTGGAAAAAGACATGAGTACACTAGAGACACCACCTCTCCTCCCAAGCTCCACCTCACGCAGCCAGAATCCGGCTGGATGCATTTATCAGAGTTCCCAGCCGGCTAAGAATGAATGTCCCAGGGACTGAAAGGGAGCAGAAGTAGAGCAGAAATCCTGCCCTCAGGCATAATACTGTAGCTCTCCAAAGCCAAGGACACGCTACTCACACGAAGACTGACACATTTAGCAAACGTACTTGGAAGGCTAGGTGTATATAGCATGAACGTGATTCAGGATAGCTGGTCTGCCATTGCAAAACCAGCAATATGGGTGCGATTTTATCTGCATGACCATTTCTTTGTAAAATTCAGTATTCATTTCCCAATTAAATTAATTATCAGAAGCCAGGGGAGTGTTTATAATTACTGACCCCAGAATCCCACTGCAAGGAATATGTCCTAAGCCACCAACTCAATGGGGGTGGGAGGATAAAAGCCAAGATGTTCGAGGAAGGCTGTCATCATTAAACTGCCGAACTAGATACTATCAAATTGTGCCACAGAGAAAAATAAGTGAGAAGAAATCAGTGTGTTGAGACATGATGCAAATATTAAAAGTGATTATGATGTCAATTATGCTGTCGCATAGGAAATTGAATGAGAAGTGGGGAATCAGGAGATATATCTGGTATACGGCCCAAGCTTACAATATCACAGAAATATTTATGTATACGGGTATGTCAATAGCATGTTACAGAAAAACGAAATGCGTTGTATTAAAATAGGAGTAAAAGGGATATTAGGAGAAACAGTTTTCTCTGGATGGTGAAATATTATATATTTTTTTAAGATTTTATTTTTATTTATTTTTTAAAATTTTTTTTAATGCTTATTTATTTTTGAGACAGAGAGAGACAGAGCATGAATGGGAGAGGGTCAGAGAGAGAGGGAGACACAGAATCTGAAGCAGGCTCCAGGCTCTGACCTGTCAGCACAGAGCCCGACGCGGGGCTCGAACTCACGGACTGTGAGATCATGACCTGAGCCGAAGTCGGACACTTAACCGACTGAGCCACCCAGGCGCCCCTTAAGATTTTATTTTTAAGTGATCTCTACACCCAGCGTAGGGCTGGAACTCACAACCCTGAGACCGACAGTCGCACGCTCCATGGACTCAACCAGCCAGGTGCCCCCAGTGGTGCACTTAATATTTTTTAAATAAAAACGGAAACCAAAAGCAACACAAATTTTAGTTAGCTCTGCAGCAATGCGTAAAAGCTCTTTCAGCTCATATGCAGTTAATCCCAGTACTAAATGTTCCGTCGCCAGCTGTAGGGCATGCAGACAGGCTCTGCAGAAGGAAAATTAAAGAGAGAGAAGGGGCTAGGAGAGGAAAATCAAGGAAGGAGGGGGAGGGGAGAAAAGGGATCAAGACTTACAACCACCTCATGTTCCATCTATGTTTGCTTTTAACATTTTGTCTTAAGTTGAGCTTACCTCTTCAGCTTCTGGAATCAATTCCTCCCCTGCATTACATTTTTTTTTTTTTCCAATTTCATATTTACAAACTGAACACCAGATTCTCTCTTCAATCAAGATCCGTGGGTTTCAATAAATACTTGATTAAAAATCAGCTTGGCAAACTTCCTTCCAATGGATACTGGCTTCATCCATCAATGTATTGGAATGGGGATAATATTTTAAAACTTAGTAATATTTGATATTTTTACCTTTCTCATTGCATGACCTTCGTCCTAGTTGGTCTGGGGCATCCATTTTCCTAGGGGAAGGCACAAATTGGGAGGAGGGGATGTTTATGGGGAAGATTAAACATGTCACAGAAAAAGTATAAAGATAAATACAGCTTAATACCCAGCTTTTGACATGTAAAGTAGGATTAACTACAAAGGCAGTAATAGTCTTGCAATAAGGCTGCAGCTTTAATAAAAGATTAAACACCTTTCTCTCCTCCGTTGGAATATTAACTATCAAGCCTGAGTGATTCAGGTCATAGAGGCATCCACACAATGAAGAAGAGGTAACCCACTTGCCCATAACAACCACTTCATGGAGAGAATACCATGACCGGGGTTCCTCCATGGTAGAGGCAGAATATGACTATACGTTGAAATGTGTTCCCCTCTCAAATTGATATGTTGAAATCCTAAACCCCAGTACCTCAGAATGTGATCTTATTTGAAGGTAGGTCTTTGCAGCGGTAATGAAGCTGAAATGAAGTCATTAGGGTGGACCCTAATCCAACATGACTGGCGTCCTTATAAAAAGGGGAAATTTGGACACGGCTATACAGGCAGAATGCCTATGAACATAAAGATGGCCATCAACAAGTCAAGGAGAGAGGTCTGGGACAGAGTCTTCTCACACAGCCCTCAGAAAGAACCCACCCTACCAACACCTTGATCTCAGACTCCCAGCCCCACAACTGAAAGACAATACATTTCCATTGTTTAGACCACCCACTTTGTGGTGCTTTGTTATGGCAGCCCTAGGGCACTCATATAGTAATCAAAAGAAGAGGACAGACAAATTTAAATCCCTCTTTTCCACTCTGAGGGGCCATAGAAAGAAGAGGAAAGGTGTGTCTTCCTCTCTCCTCATCTAGGGCTCTGGAAGAAGATCACAATAATAGGCTTCCCTGTACCAACCCAGCATGATGCCACTCAAAGTGAACTTGGCCACAGAGGATGGTCAGGTGAGCAGGCTTTGGGCACATCTTGACAGCTTCCCTCAGTTCAAATGGGGTATACTGGAGGGGAAGAAAAATAATTTTCCCTCTGCCCATCTGGGTTTCTAGGCTGTGACACCATCACTACACCCACCCACCCCCAAATAAGACAGATTAACAGGACAAAAACAAAACAGAAGTTTAACAACATGTAACTCCCCAAAGTGGCCCAAGCCACCACCTTAAATACCGTCTCCAGTTAGAGACAAAAGAAGGTGTTAGGGGTAGAGGAAGGCAGGTTATGGGAGGTGACCAGGCAAAGCAGGGTGGCCAGGGTATGGTTGTTATGCAGATTTAAGTTCCTTCTCCATTGACAAAAGTTTCCGGAGATTTAGTTATTCTCTTCTGCCTGACAGAGAGAGAAAGACAACTTTACAAACAGAGACTTCCATTATAAATGTTAATGTCCCTCACAACATGGTAACTTCTACTCCCTTTTTAGAGATTTTCCTATGTCTGCTGTTTCTTAAAAATAACCGACTCAAGATAATCCTTATGCCAAAGAGGCACATCCTGGGGTATTTTGCACTCCTTCAAAATACAAGACCCCCAGTGACTGACAGAGTCTGAAGGGTGGGAGAGGACCAGAGGAGGTCACAGTAGCAGTGATGTGGTGGCTCTCCAGGGCCACCATGGGGGCCCAGCCCAGTGGGAGTCACAGCCCGGCTTTGGTCTAGACTGGGCCCCAACCAGACAGAAGCTTCAGCTGCAAGCCCTAGCAAGGTGAGCAGCTTCCGGATGGACAAGAGAGGTCACCCCTGAAGATCAGAGCACTGCTAAGCATCCCACCAATTCCCCACCACGTAAGCAAGATGTGTGTAAGCTTCACTCCATTCCACATACCATGTTTATTTTTTCCTTTTGCTTAAAAATGTTTATTTATTCTAAGGCAGGGGAGGGGCAGAGAGAGCAGAAAGAATTCCAAGCAGGCCCCACACCCAGCACGGAGCCCAACTTGGGGCTCAAACTCCCGAACCGTGAGATCATGACCTGAGCCACAATCAAGAGTTGCACACCCAACCGACTGAGCCACCCAGGCGTCCCCAAATACCATCTTTGAGATGGAAAGTGAGAGAAAACATATCTGAGAGGCTGAGCCTTTTTAGTCAAGAGAAGCTGGGCACAACCAAATGACCAGATAAGACTAAATTTTTAAACCAGGACGGACGTTATTTTTTTCCTCACAGTGCCAAGTCGCATTAGGAGTTTAAATTCTATGGCAGACCCACAAAATGCTTCATTATCACAGGATTTGGGGGGCATGGGGGAAGAAGTGGGACTGTTCACCACCAAACTCTCTTTCCCTCACCCATGAGACACAAGTCTCTCGATTTACCTTTGCCACCCATCCATTTCTCTCTTCGTCCCACTGTTTCCATGTCAGCATTAGCCAGGAACAAGAGCAAGTCGTGAAGTTTCCTTCCATCTCCAAAACAAACCTTAAACTTAGGAATGAAAATGATAGAACGTTTTTTTCCTAAACCAACAGTGTAAGCCAGCTGGACTGTTTTGTAAAAATATCACACCCTCTCGACACTTCACTGGCTGATTTGCATGGTGCTAGATGATTTTTCTTTTCCCTCTTTCAATCAACTCGAGTAAATATACAACACTCAGCCAAATTACATCCTCTAGCAGAGGAGAGGTTTCGAAATGTTTTCTTGTTAATTGTTTACCTTAATCTGTTTGTTCACAATTTCGGAGACAGGCAAAGATGAATCGTCAGAACAAAGTTATTCCAAAGATTTTGGGGGGGGGGGGGGACAGGATGCAGCTGGAGAGTTGTTATATAACTTCTGTTATATGGCTCTTTCCATTTTCAAGGTGTTCAGCAGACGCTGACTAATTAACTCAGGAATTGATTTATGTGCTAGAGCATCCCAGCTAGCAGCAACAAGCATTTCACACTCAGTGTTGGAAAACATTCTCATGCTTCTCCGGTAATGCTGAGCCCTCGTTAAGAGGTAATGACCGTTCCCTGTTGTCACTCCATGAATGATGCAGTAACTAGGTTCATGAGCCACAGAAACTCGGGGATCACGTAATCCTCTCAAAGCAGGGACTCTGGCCCCCAACTTCGACACATGCTGATGCTCCCTGAACACGTCCAGTGACCGCCAACTCAATACTGTCAGGCAGCTGTTTGCTGTGGTTCTGGTGGGTCTGAGTCAAAGGGAGTTGTTCACACAAGCATTTCCCCCTTTGGGGGTGTCAGAAGGAGACACGTGATTCCAAGGGTCACCTGGAGAGATGCCAATCCAAGTCTGCTCTCATCCAAGATCAGAATTCTCCCATTAGACAGGCACCTGGGTGGCTCAGCTGGTTGAGCGTCCAACTTCAGCTCAACGGTTCATGAGCTTGAGCCCTGCGTGGAGCTCTGTGCTGACAGCTCGGAGCCCGAAGCCTGCTTTAGCTTCTGTGCCTCCCTTTCTCTCTGCCCCTCCCCCACTCATGCTCTGTCTTTCCCTCAAAAATAAACATTAAAAAGAAAAAAAAAAATTCTCCCATTAGAACTTGCTGCTTTGAGGTTAAGAGATTATCACTTTTTCATTATTATTTATGAGAAGCAACAATTTGGGGCCAGATATCGTGTCGTCCTTCGGGATTAAATAAGACCTACTCTTTGCCGAGCAGGAGCTGACCATCTAGTTCATTACATTTTAATTACTTTTACTTTCCAACAGGCAATTTTATAAGTCATTTTTATAAATTTGGACATACATTCATGCATTCAATAAAAGCTTATTGACTAGAAGTTACAGTCTGGTAGGGATAGAAACCTAAATAAACCGTTGCAAGTGCCAGATACAAGTTCCAAGGGCCATAATAAAGCACAGTTCCCTTCGTTGATCCTTAAGGCAACTGGTCAGGGAAAGCTTTCAGACGTGTTAAGGCAGAAAACCTAAGGGCACTGACAGTCTGTCAAAGCGGGCTTTGGGAGAAGGATGCCGTCACAGAGATCACTTACTTTCCGATTCTGTTCAAGGGCAGCTCAGCCATACGCCAGCTGCCTGACCCCAGGAGTCCTTGGAAAACACATGAAATCATTCTCACCCACTAAGGTGGTATGACTAATGAGAGGTCTTGTGGTCGTGGCTTAATGAGGTGAAACGATTAAACTGTAATTAGCACATTTATTAGCTTAATATGAATCAATGCTTTTAAAGTTCCTGAAATGAATTTAATCTCCAAAATAAATTAAGCCCTTCCTCCAAGCTCCTTCATACCGTTAACATACCGATTTTTTTTTTCTTCTTCTTGGCATTCAGTCACAAATCCCATCCCCCACAAACAGTCTCCACCATGCAACCAGCCTGGGGGCAGGTAATCAAGTTTTATTGTAAATTGTTCTCTGGGCTGTTCTGAAAATTCCAAGGCAAGGTGAGGAAGAGCAGACCTCCGGGTAGGATCAAATTCTCATCGATCATGACGACAGAACCATGTTTCTGGTAAAGCCAAAGACGGTGCTCCCTCGCCAGAGGGCCGCCTGCCTACTCTGGCGGCCAGCTCTGTGCCTTCTGCAGTCACTTGTTGCCTTTACGCATTCATCCATCAGGCTGAACACAGAATCAATAACTAGTCGCCCGGCAGGATTTTTTAAGGTTATTGCTCGCAATCCTTCATTTGATGGATGCCCAATGTTGGTCGTATTGACTGGGAGCTGAAAAGTAGCTTTCTGATGCAGGTTTGATGAGTTACCGTTCTCTGCCAGATAAAGAAGTTTCTACAAAAGAAGAAAAATTACTTTTCTGGAATCTGCTCTTGTTCTACAGGACCAGAAATGTAGCTAAGAGGCTTGAAGTAGAAACACCAGACAACTCGGGCTTCGCCAAGGATGTTGCCTACTTTTGACAGGAAATTCCTCGTGTCCTGCACCCATACAGTTGACACTGGGACAATGTGGGGGTTAGGGGAACAGAACTCCCACCCTGGTGCAGTCATACAACTTTTGACTCTCCCGAAACTTTACTAATAGCCTACTCTTAATAGGCTTATGCTCTTAATAACATAAACAACACATATTTTGTATGTTACGTGGATTATATACGGTATTCTCACATTAATGTGAACTACAGAAAAGACAATGTTATTAAGAAAACCATAAGGAAAAATCGAAAAAAAATCCACATATAAATGGGCCTGTGCAGTTCAAACCTTTGTTGTTCAACAGTTAACTGCATTTTAAAAATTTTTTTTTTTCAACGTTTATTTATTTTTGGGACAGAGAGAGACAGAGCATGAACAGGGGAGGGGCAGAGAGAGAGGGAGACACAGAATAGGAAGCAGGCTCCAGGCTCTGAGCCATCAGCCCAGAGCCTGATGCGGGGCTCGAACTCACAGACCGCGAGATCGTGACCTGGCCAAAGTCGGACGCTTAACCGACTGCGCCACCCAGGCGCCCCAATTAACTGCATTTTCAAAAGCCACTGTATCTTTTTGCCCAAAAGATTTTTTTCTTTTTTTTTTTTAATGTTTATTTTTGAGAGAGAGAGAGTGTGAGCAGGGGAAGGGCAGAGAGGAAGGAAGGGATTTTTTTTTTTTTTACAGGATATAATTTTTAAAAGGAATTTTCTTTGGAAATGCCGAAACAAAGCAAAACCTATCAGATATCTGAGATGTGGTCTTAGAATAATCCTGAGCTACAATCAACACATATCAAAAGTTGTAACTATCAAGTTCCTGATTTTATGATGAATTTTCATTTATCCAAAATGTTTCCAAATTCTGGGACATTTTTTAAAAATTCAGATTGAGGGATGCCTGGGTGGCTCAGTCGGTTGAATGTCCGACTTTGGCTGAGGTCATGATCTTGCAGTTCATGGGTTCAAGCCCTGTGTCAGGCTCTGGGCCGACAGCTCAGAGCTTGAAGCATACTTCAGATTCTGTGTGTCTCTCTCTCTGCCCTTCCCCTGCTCGTACTCTCTCTCTCTCAAAATAAACAAACAAACAAACATACATACATTAAAAAAATTAAATAAGTAAATGAATTAAATAAAATAAAATTCAGATTGAAAGAGAGAAACCAGAGTGCTGGCTTTGGCAATAAACTCTCCTCCTTTCCATATTTGTGACTGCTTTCTCCAGCGGGGAGAAACACGCATTTTACTAATAAAAGGAGTTTTCTTCCGCTTTTTTGAGGTATAATTGACAGAACTATAATATATTGTAAGTGTACATGTGATCATTTGATAGACGTATCCATTATGGAAGAATTCCCACAATCCCACAATTAACACATCTGCACCTCACATATTTGCTTTTTGGGTTTTTTGGGGTTTTTTTTTTAGGTTTTTTAGCAGGTTTTTTGTTTGTTTTTGGTGAGAATAGTTAAGTTCTCTCTTGTAGCAAATTTCAATTATACAATACACTAGTATCAACTATAGTCACCATGTTATAGATTAGATCCTCAGACCTCATTCGTGTTATAACTGAAAGTTTGTACCCTTTTATCAACCTCTCCCCTTTACCCCCACTGCCCACCATTCCACTCTATGCTTCTATGAGTTTGACTTGTTTTTGTAAGACTCCACACGTAAGTGATACCGTGCAGACTTTGTCTTTCTCTGTCTGGCTTATGTCACTTAGCAATCTCACCACCGTTTGCTATCTCTTCTCTTTTTGCTAATGGACATCCTAACAGGTGTGAAGCGATATCTCATTGTGGTTTTGATCTGAATGTCCCTGATGGTTAGTGGTTCTTTTGTTTTGTTTTTCCTGATGGTTAGTGTTATTGACCACTTTTTCATGTATCTCTATCTGTATGTTTTCTTGGGAAACATCTTCAGATCTGTCGCCCATTTCTTAAGTTGGGTTGTTTGGTTTTTTGCTAGTGAGGTGTATGAATTCCTTGTATATTTAACCCTTTATCAAAGAGGTGATTTGCAAATATTTTTTTTTCCCATTCTGTAGGTTGCCTTCTCATTTTGCTGATGGTTTGTTTCCTTTGCTGGGAATAAAACTAGTTTCAGAACTGTTAGCCCAGACCACAGCAAAGAAGCAAGCCTACTAACTAGAGTTCAGTATTCGTTAAATTTCTTTCTCCCCTGAGGTACAATTTGCATGAAGTGCAATGCAGACATGTTAGATGTGCAATTCATTGAGGTTTGATAAATCTACAGTCTAACCAAGATACAAAACAAACAAACAAAAAAACAAACAAAAACAAAAAACCACTTGTATTATTCCAGAAATTGCCCTTGTGCCCTCTTCTGCTCAATCCCAGTCACCATAGACAACACAGCTCTCAAGTCCATCACCAGAGATTACTTTCAGCCTACTCCTGAACGTCATATAAATGGAATCATCAAACCCTTGTTCTTCTATGCCTGGTTCTTCTGCTCAACAGAATGTCTGGTTTTGCCATCAAGATTAAGCAAAGGTCATAGAAAAAACTGAGGACTATTTGATCTTTTATTATTCTCTGGAAGAATATTTCTAAGATTAGAATGATTTGTTCTTTGAAAAATTGCCAGAATTTACCTGTAAAAGTCCTCTGGTTTTGGTGTTTTCTTTGTGTGAAAAATTTAAAGCTACTATTTCAATTTCTTTATAGATATTGGGTCATTCAGGCTTTCTGTTTCTGTTTTGAGACGATTTCAGTAGGTCATATTTTCCTATGAACTTGTCTAGCTTATCTAAGCTTCCAAATTTATCAGCATAAACCTGTTCATATATTCCTTATTTTAATTTTGGTTGGATCTGTAGTTATATAACTTTTTTCTTTCCTAACATTACTATTTTTTTCTTCATTAATCTCAACAGAGATGTAACTACTTTATTAGTAACTACTTTATTAGGACAAAATTTTGGTTTTATTGATGATTTCTAATGTAATTTTTAAAATTATTATTGATTTCTGCTCTTATTTTTTATGTTCTCTCTCCTTCCACATTCTTTGGATGTATTCTATTGTTTTATTTTCTTCAGTTTCATTTTATTGACACTTAGCCTTTCTTCCTTTTCAAAATAAGTGTTGAAGGCTATATATTTCATCCTATCACTCATAAATATTTTAACATGTATAGCTTGCCTCATTTGAGAAAAGATTAATAAAGAGGCATATAGTACAAGATTTAAAAATAAGATTATGAGGGGGCACCTGAGTGGCTCGGTCGGTTGAGCGTTGGCTCAGGTCATGAGGTCATGATCCCAGGGTCATGGGATGGAGCCCCACATTGCCCCAAGTCCACACTCCGTACAGAGGCTGCTTAAGATTCTCTCTCAGCGTGCCTAGGTGGCTCAGTTGGCCAAGCATCCAACTTCAGCTCAGGTCATGATTTCACAGTTTGTGAGTTCAAGCCTCACGCTGGGCTCTGGGCTGACAGCTCAGAGTCTGGAGCCTGCTTCAGATTCTGTGTTTCCCTCTCTCTCTGTTCCCCCCCCCCCACTCCCCCGCCCCACTCACGCTCTCTCTCTCTCTCTAAAATAAAAAGACATTAAAAAAAAAAAAAGATTCTCTATCTGCCCCATCCCTTGCTCATGTGCCCTCTCTGTAAAAGAAAATAATAATAATAATAATAATCAGATGAAGAGGAGATTCTTTAAAGATGGCAATGGTGGTTGCACAGGTCTGGTTTTAACTGAATTGCTTCTTCACATTTACAATGGGTTTCTTGTTGGCAGCATGCAGCTGGGTATTGCTGTTTTTTCCAATCTGATAATCTCTGCATGAGAATTGGATATTTATACAATTTATATTTAATGTAATTACTGATATGCTTTGATTTAAATCTTCCATACAGCTATTATTTTTTGTATGTTCCATCTGTTCGTTGCCCTTTTTACTCTTTTTATGTCTTTCTTTCACTGAGGATTTTTTATTATTCAATTTTATCTCCTTTGTTGTCTTACTAGCTATAACTCCTTGTTGTGTTAGCGTTTACTTTAGGGTTTACAGTACACATCTTATTTTATCCATCCACCTTCAAGCAATATCATATCATTTCACAAATAACACAAGAATCTTACAGTAGCATGCTTCAATTTCTTTGTAGGAATGTTTATTCAAGTACTTTGTCCATTTTGAAAATGAGTTGGTTATTTTGCTATTGAGTTGTAGGTGTTTCTTATATATTTTGGAAATGTACCCTTTATCAGATATATGTTTGCAAATACTTTCTCCCATGCTGTAGCCTGCCTTTTCATTTTGTTGATTGTTTCCTTTGCTGTGCAGAAGCTTTTAGTTTGATGTAGTCCCAATTGTCTGGTTTAGCTTCTGTTGCCTGTGTTTTTGGTGTCATTTCCAAGAAGTCATTAGCAAGGCCAATGTCCAGGAGATTTTCTTCCATATTTTCTTCTAGGAATTTTACAGTTTGTCTCATTTTATTTGTCTTTTTGAGGATCGCCATCCCAGTAAATATGAAGTAGCATCTCATTGTGCTTTTTGATTTGCATTTCTCTAATGGCTAATGATGCTGAGCATCTCTTCATGTGCTTGCTGCCCATGTGTATATCTTTGTTGGAGAATTGCTTATTCAAATATTTTGCCAACACTTAAATTGGGTTATTTGCTTTTTAAAATTTTTTTTTAACGTTTATTTATTTTTGAGACAGAGAGAGACAGAGCATGAACGGGGGAGGGTCAGAGAGAGAGAGGGAGACACAGAATCTGAAACAGGCTCCAGGCTCTGAGCTGTCAGCACAGAGCCCAATGTGGGGCTTGAACTCACGAACCGCAAGATAATGACGTGAGCCCAAGTCGGACGCTTAACCGACTGAGCACCCGGGTTATTTGCTCTTTTATTATTGAGTTGCAATTGTCTTTCTACATTGTACATGCAACTCCCTTATCAGAACTATGATTTATAAGAAATTTTCCCATTCTGTGGGGTGTCTTTTCATTCTCTTGATGGTATCCTTTAAGGCAGAAAAGTTTTAAATGCTTATTTTGTTAAATTTACTTGGTTTTTTTTTTCCTTTTGTGCTTGTCCTTTGATGTCATGTCTAAGTAACATTCCCTAATCCAAGGTTGTAAGGATTTATGCCTTTTCTCTTCTAACACTTTCACATGGTCTTTTGAAAAATAGTCTTTTGATACATCTTGAGTTAATTTATGCATATGGTATGCGGTAGGGGTTTTTCAACTTCATTGTTTTGCTTGAAGATATCCAGTTGTCCCAGTACCGTGTGTTGAAGAGACTATTCTTTCCCCCACTGAATGTCTTAGCACCCTCCTTGAAAATCAACTGACTGTAAGTGTTCAGGTTTATTTCTGAACTCTCAATTCTATTCTATTAATCTGTATGTTTACAGTTATGGCAGGCAGTACCACATTAGCTTGAAAACTACTCATAGTAATAAGACATAATAACTATTAGTTATATGTATCAAATGCTTGGCAAGAATTTTCACAAAGGAGATGCAAGTAAAAAATGACAGAAATAAAATAACAATAGGAAAATTTAGTATACTTCTGTCAGTCCAAGACCAATCAAATGGATTAAAAAATCAGTAAAACTATAGAAAACTTAAGCAACACAATCAACAAGATAGATTTTATAGATATATACCTAACTCTGAACTCTACTAATAAGGGGTACACATCCATTTCAAGTGCTCATGGAATAGTCAAGAATACTAGTCAGAGTTTAGGTCACAAGCAAAAAATGCTATTAACTTTTGGGTAAAAGGTGAAACATAAAGTTAAATAGCAAAATTCTTTTTAAATAATAAGAACAGTATATATCAGAATCTGTGGGATAAAACTAAAGCAGTTATCAGAGCATTAAATGTCATACCAGTAAGTATTTTAAAATAAAATGAATTAAACACCCAAGTAAAAAAGAAAAACCAAAGAAAGCGGAAGACAGAGGAAATATACAAACAAAACTTAATGATTTAAAAAACAGAAAACCAACAGAAATAACAAATCAAAAAGCTGACTCAACAAAATAGGCAAAACACTAGCTAAGCTGATCAAGACAAAAAGTAATAGAACATAAATATACCAAAGTATCTGTGAGAAATGGGAATAACCAACAAAGAGAAAGAAGTAAGGAAAAACCTATGAGACTACTTTGCACAACTCTCTACAAATAATTTTAAAAACCTAGATGAGGGGCATCTGGGTGGCTCAGTCTGTTCAGCAACTGTCTCTTGATTTCAGCTCAGGTCATGATTTCCCAGTTTGTGAGTTCCAGCCCCACATCGGGCTCCATGCTGATGGTGTGGAGCCTGCTTGGGATTCTTTCTCCTCCCTCTCTCTCTGCAACCTCTCTCTGCCCTCTCCTGTTCGTGCTCTTTCTCTCTCTCAAAATAAATAAGTAAACTTAAAAAACAAAACTAGATGAAAAGGATAATTTTTAAAGGATAATTTTCAATTTGAAAAAATTGATCCCAGTAAATACAGAAAGTCTTAATAGACTACCTATCATAGAAAAAATAAAATGGTTATTCACATACACATGCATGCACACACACACAACATAAAGAAACCAAACATAGGTGGTTTCTCAGGGTATGTCCACCAAGCTTTCAAAATTCAAATATTCCCAATTAGACTTAAATTATTGTAGAACAGAAACCAAATTTGTTTTATGAAGCAAGAATAATATTGACACAAAATTTTTTAATGTGATTTTTAAAATGTATTTATTTTACAGAGAGAGGTTGAGAGAGTGTGTGAGCTGGAGAAGGGGCAGAGAGAGAGAGAGAGGGTGTGTGTGTGTGTGTGTGAGAGAGAGAGAGAGAGAGAGAGAGAGAGAATCTAAAGCACATGGGGCTCCATCCCACAACCCTGAGATCACAACCTGAGCTGAAATCAAGAGTCAGACGCTCAACCAACTGAGCCACAGGGATACAAAATTCTGATAAAGATTGTTTTAAGAAGAAAACTAAAGAACAACTTCACTTACGGGTGCTGAGGAAATGATCTTAAATACAATCATGAATATGAAAAGGTTCTCAACATCAATGGTCATAACGGAAAAGCAAATTGAAGTCACAATGTCACAGTACCATCATACACGAAATGGCTAAAATTTTAAAGGCCTGGCAGTACGAGAGTGACAAGGATGTGGAAGACCAGTATCTGAGCTCCCCCAAAGGCTGATGCCGGGACAAGGTTTCAAGGGTAGGTAATTTATTTGGGATGTGATCCCAAATAAAAGTGACGAAGACAGATAGGGAACGGAAGGCAGATAATAAATTACGCATGATCAAGCAAGTTACCACCGGGGTAACTGAAGCTTAATCCCATGGGAACTCTGAGAGACACTGTAGAACACTCGCCTCAGAGTTATCCTACTTGAGGAGTGAGGGAACTGAGGGGTTATACACCAACTCTTGTCAGTTATGGGTTGAGCGCGACTCCTGCAGGCAGTAACCTTAGATAGAGTATTTTCCGGGATGCCATCCGCATGGGCGCAGCAGGTCCCAGCCTTCAGAGAAAGTCCTGCAGCGGAGACAGATGATGACACTGGCAGCTAGAAGTCAGAGTTCGTCAGTCAGTCACCCTACAACCCAGAGTGACTACTAAATGGACCGACTGGAACTCATAAACTGCGTGGGGGTGTAAACTGGTACAATTACTTTGAAAGACGCTTTTGGAACGATCACGAAAGCCGAAAATACCCTCTGACTACTCTTAGGAATATACCCAATGTAAATGAGCGCATATGCGCACCAAAAGGCAGGCACAAAAATGTTCACAGAAGCTTCACTGTAACAGTAAAACCTGGAAACAACCCAAATGGCTACCAACCCGTAGAAAGAACAAATTGTAGTATATTCAAACAATAGCATACATCAATGAAAAATAAAAACGACTATGACACACACCATGCTTTAACCTCAGAAATATAATGCAGAGCCCACGCACTAGCATTCCATTTATATACAAAAACTAATTCATGGTGCTAGAACTTAGAATGTGTACATTTGGGAGTGACAGTAACTGGGGAGGAATGAAAGGGAGGCTCCTCGGATGCTTATAGATCTACTGTGCCTGGATTTGAATAATGGTTACACTGGTGTATACATTTGTAAGAATTCTCTAAGCTGCATGCTTAAGATTTGTGCCATTGTTGCATCTAAGTTGTGTTTCAATGGAAAGACTTTTAAAAATCATATTTCCTTGCTCTTCCCACTGAATAAAGCAAGAATCAATGCATCAACCCAGTAGTAATCAGCACCCCTGAGCCAAGATTGTGGTTGCTAAACACGATTTCCCGCTAAAAGGACAAGGGATTTTTGAGAAGTGGCTGATTCTAAGGGGAAGGAGATGTAAAAGATAAGCCTGGATCACACAAGAGCAAGGACACTACTAAAGATCACTATACTTCTATCACAGGGACTCGGGAATGAATGCGTAATACCACACTGGTCAAAGGTAAGAAAATTTGAACAGCAAAATAAAACAATAAATGAAATGGAGGAAATCATTTCAAATACGTTAGTGTCTATGAGTTAGTTCATAGTGCCATCAAACTAGCCTCATTGGTCACCTTTGGAGACCGGAAACATTTGAAATATGACAAATAAGGTAAAAGAAGTATCTATTTTTGCTGTTTCTATATTATCTGCACTGTAACCAAATAATTGAAGAGAACAAGTTTCTATCTGCATTAGTACTTGAGCTAAAATAATGAGCTGATGGAATGAGACTATCACCCTCTTGTAGCTCCTAATGAATGAAAAGATCTAGATGCTGGTCATCAATGGCAGGTAACGTCACAAAAAAAAGAGACTCCAGACATGATATCCCTCCTGATGGACATTCCCAACACCACCCACTCGGTGGTTGTGCAACACTACAACAAACAAAATCTTCAAATACACAGGGATTCTGACAATTTACATGAAACAAAAGGAACAGAGGAACACGCTGAACAGTAGTATGGGGACGAAGACCAAATCTAGACCAAGGAAAATCTGTAAGACAAACATCTTCCTTTCTTCAAAGAAAATTACAATAAAAAATACGCAAGAAAACGAGGGAGAATCCATAAAGATTTCAGAGTCATTAAGCCAATTATAACATATGGGCCTTATTTGTATCCCAATTCAACAAACCATAAGAATATAAATAGCAAGAGATAATCAGGAAAATGTAAATACCAGCTGGATATTAGAGTATTCTTAAATTTTAGGTGTCATAATGGTATTGTGGTCATTTTTTTTCTCTATAATTTATTTACTTTTTATAATGTACATCTGAGTTAGTTAGCACATGGTGCAACAATGATTTCAGGAGTACTTTCCTTAAGCCCCTCACCCATTTAGCCCATCTCCCCTCCCACAACCCCTCCAGCAACTCTCCGTTTGTTCTCTATATTTAAGAGTCTCTTCTGTTTTGTCCCCATTTTTATATTATTTTTGCTTCCCTTATATTCATCTGTTTTCTATCTTAAAGTCCTCATATTAGCAAAGTCATATATTTGTCTTTCTATGACTAATTTCGCTTAGCATAATACCCTCTAGTTCCATCCAAGTAGTTGCAAATGGCAAGATTTCATTCTTTTTGATTGCCGAGTAATATTCCATTGTATATATATACCACATCTTCTTTATCCATTCATCCGTTGATGGACATTTGGGCTCTTTCCATACTGTGGCTATTGTCAACAGTGCTGCTATAAACATCGGGGTGCACATGCCCCTTCAACACAGCCCACCTGTATCCCTTGGATAAATACCTAGCAATGCAATGGCTGGGTCGTAGGGTAGTTCTATTTTTAATTTTTTGAGGAACCTCCATACTGTTTTCCAGAGTGGCTGCGCCAGTTTACATTCCCATGTGGTCATGTTTTTGTGGGGGGTGGGGGGGAGTCCTTGTAGAGGTACATACTAAAAAATTTACAGATGAAATAATGTCTGGGACTTGCTACAATATGGAGTCCATGTTAGATGAAGTTAGATAAGGAAAGATTAGCCATGTTTTAACAATTGTTGAAGTTGAGCACGTTAGTTGGCTAGAGAGGCCATAACTAAGTAACATGGATTAACCTCACAAATTTAATTCCTCATAGTTCCAGTGGCTACAAGTTTGAGATCAAGGTGTCAACGAGTTTTGTTTCTTCTGAGGACTCTTTTCTTGGCTTGCAGGTGGTCACCTCTCCCTGTGTCCTCACATGGCCACTCCTCTGTGCATGAATTGTCTCTGTCTTAATCTCCTCTTTTATAAGGACACCACCATATTGGATTAAAGCCCACCTGTATGATTTCATTTTAGTTTACTTACTTCTTTAAAGGACCTTTCTGCAATTACATTCATATTCTGCGGTCATGTCTCCGAACATACGAATTTGGAGGGAACACAATTCAGCTCCTAACACTGGGTGATGATGACAATGGGGTCATTGCACTATTCATTCCACTTCTGTGTAAGTTTGAGATATTCCAGAATAAAATTTCCATTTCTTAAATGAGAAAATCGGTGGAAGAGAAAAAATAGAGTTTGGTGTGAACTACTCTACCGAATCTAGATAGAAACATAGTCACTTATTCTTTATTTTTCCAATTAGTGGCTCAATAATCTGTAGGCCGACTAGTAGACCATCTTTTACGTTCCTGAGGTGCCTCCATCCCCAGAGTCTAAGAAACCCGAGAGTATACTGAATCCAAAGTGCAATCAGACCTCCCCCAGTGCTGGCCACAGAGGAAACTCGGGTCTCCTTAGCTTAACCACTGACTGGACTTTGCTGATGCACAATGCTATTCGTTCCTTCCCAACACAGTACACATGCTTGCTTAGTACTGCAACAAAAGTGACCTTGATGGCCAATATTGTGACACTGGCTGAAATGTTTGAGGGAGGACAATTGCATCGCTTTATGCTAAGTTCAGATCGAAGTTAAAGTTCTCAGCTTTCAGCTCTTTTAGGGCATTCAGGCAGTCTCTTACTAAGATGCTTCCAAGAGAACTGAGTCAGGATTGTTCCAACGCATCATGGATTCATGATGGATGGATTCAACACTCAATTCATAAAGTTGAAATAAGGTAAATATCCAAATTAGCTAACTGGGAGAAAGTGGTTAACATCCACAGAATCATAGAACAGCCGACTTCTATTTCTGGCAATAAGGTAGATTACAATAACTGAGAATCTTCCCGCCTGGAAATGTTGCACAAAATATAATAAACATCCTTTTAAATATACAACTAAATTTAAGATACAAAACAGGTGAACATAAGGGACGGGAAGCAAAAATAATATAAAAACAGGGAGGGGGACAAAACATAAGAGACTCTTAAATACGGAGAACTGAGGGTTGCCGCCGGGGTGTTGGGCGGGGAGGGATGGGCTAAATGGACAAGGGGCAGTAAGGAGGACACTTGTTGGGATGACCACTGGGTGTTATATGTAGGGGGTAGATCACTGGATTCCACTCCTGAGTCATTAGTGCACTATATGCTAACCGACTTGGATGTAGATCTTTAAAAAGAGAGAAAAAAAAAAATAAATAAATATATAACTGAACAGGCAAGAAAGTAAGGGAAATCCTTAAGGGAAAAGCCAGAAACAAAACCAAAAAGCAGAAGTTCAGACAGCTCTCATGAATTCTGCTGGACTTGACAGCTGTTGGGGAAGGAAGACTTTTTCTCTATCCTTCAAGACTTTTCCAGCTCATCTAAAAATTAAATTGACACAAGACATTAACAGGAGGAAAAAACCCAAAGATTAATTAAGTGCACATGGCAGCCCATGAGACCTAAAGAAATGACTGAGGCTGACAGTTTTTATACTTTTTAGACAGACAGACAATAAATCTGTGAAGAACTGTAGGACAAAGAAGACTTATTTCAGGTGCTTTAATTACTAAGGAATCCTAGAATTTGGGCAGGGGAAGTCATCAAAGTAACAAGACTTGTTTATACAGCCGTCTCTACTCTGAATTCCCTACCTCTAGTAATTAGGATGTCTTTTTACCTTCCAGTTTTAGGGAAAGTGCCTTTTCCGTGGGAAATTTATTTCCTGCTTTCTGGAGACAAAGGGGGCTCAGAGTCCTTTCTGCACCGGCTGTTTCTTAAGTAACTTAATTTAAAATCATCAATTTATCGAAATGGCACATTTGGTCGGTGGGGGGGCGGGGGGGGGAACTATCCTTGGCCCCTATATGGCCAAGCAGCTATCATTTTAATAGCCATGTTAGGACAAAAAAATAAACAAATAAAGACTTAGACCCATGGTAGGAAAATGGAGCAGAAGTTCTCAACAAGAGTCAGACCCTCCAGGCTGACGTCCCCAGTAAAAGCATGAATTAAGAATATGGCCTATCAGCAATGCGATGTAACAAGAGAGCTTTCTGGTTTAATCCTGTGCTTCAAGTCTAAGTGTCTTCAAAATCAATACTACCTTGAGAGTTTGTCCATGGACCTTTTCTATCCTATGTTTGCACACATTTGTACTACATTTGTGTAGGGATTTCTACGTTGCAAGATTCACATAAAAAAGTCATTTCAGGCTGATAATACCCTTGGTATGCCTGAAAGAAAGAACTAGTTAGAGGGACACATCTTTAACCGAAGCCTAAAGGACTCCAGCAGATAAAACTCCACCAGATATGAGCTCACAACCCATAATTATATATGATACTTAAAGAAATGTGAGGACTGAACCCACTCATACATAAATGAACCATCTGAAACCCAGATATTTTAATGACTTGCCAAAGTCACGTGGTTTTTTAGTGGCTGAGCCAGAACAGAGCTCAGGTCTTATGACTTGCTTGCAAATTATGTATTTTCTTCTAGCAACAGCCTTTTTTTCATATGGTGCTTCTCTCACTTCAGAATTCTAAGGGGAAAACCAGGTCTGTCTTTAAATTCAACATTCCAACACTCAAAACTGAGCCTTCTGCCCCCAAATAAACAAGTTGATTCTGCTAGTATGATTGTTCAAGTCCACAGGTAGTCTTATCTGTATTGTAGAAATACTCTGCACCTAAAAAAATACATTTTAAAAATGGGTTACTCAGTACTCTCATGGTCTGCTGATCGGAACATCCTTTTGGAAAGTAATTTTGTTAAACACACCAATAGTTTTCAATGTGATGCTCCCTTGAGTAATTCATTCGTAGGATCTTCTCAGAGATGTGAGCAAAGGTTTAGTGCTCAATTAGGCTCACACTTTTGTAATCTAAATGGCAAAAAATTAGAAACGGCGTAATGTTCAACAAGGAGGAATAGTTATATAAATTATAGTACACAGAATAGATTGTTATAAAGCCTCAAAAATATCTTTGAAGGCTCTGATGGAAAACTGAGTGGAAAAAAGGTAATATAAAAATATAGGTGTATAAACCACCATTAGGATGGCAGTTACAGAAAAAATAAGAAAATAGCAAATGTTGGCAAAGAGATGGAGAAACTATCTTGTGCTCTGTTGATTACAATGTAAACTGGTGCAGCCACTGTGGAAAACAGTATGGAGGTTCCTCAAAAAACTAGACACAGAATTACCACATGATTCAGCAATTCCATTCCTGGGTATATACCCAGAAGAAATGAAAGCAGGAATGTAAACAGATATTTGTACATCTATATTGTTAGCAGCATTATTCAAAATGGCCAAAATGTGGAAGCAACCCGAGTGTCTGTTGACAAATGAACAGATAAACAAAATGTGGTCTATCAGTACAGTGGAATATTATCCAGCCTTAATCGGGAAGGAAATGCTTCACACATGCTACAAAATGAATGACTCCTGAAGACATTACGTGAAATGCCGATCACAAATGGATGAATATCATAGAGTTACAAATCTATGAGGCCCCTAGAGGAGTCAAACCCATAAACACAGAAAGTAGACCAGTGGCCGCCAGGGGCCGGGGGGGGGGGGGGGGGGGGGCGGGGAGGGGCAGGGGAGGGGGAGTGGGGAGTTAGTGTTTAATGAGGAGAGAGTTTCAGCTGTGGAAGATGAAAAACTTCTGGAGATAGATGGGGGTGTGGTTGCACAACAACATTAATGTACTTCATGCCATTGGGCTGTACATTTAAATGGTAAATTTTGTGTCATATATTTTATCATAATAAATAATGTATACATATATACAATATATACAAAACATATTAACACATAGCATACATAATGTATATTGTATCTATTGTTATATACGTATTTGTATACATATATAGTAACATAAATTGTATTAAAAAAGGTATGTGGTAAGTAGGTTAATAGGTACAAAAACTGTCAAGATTTATGCTGTATTCATTCCTATTATTGCTATAACAAATTACCATAAATTTGGTATCTACAGTCATAGTCTCTTACAGTTGTGTGGGTCAGAAATCAGGAATCAGTATCACTGAGCTAAAATCAAGGTGTCAGGTGCTGGGGTCTCTCCAGAGGCTCTAGGGGAGAATCCATTTCCTGGCTTCTGGAGCTTCTAGAAGCTGCCTGCATTCCTTGGCTCACGGTCCTTTTCTCCATCTTCAAGGCCAGTGGCATTTTGCTTCACTGGTGACTTTGCCTTGTTCTGCATCACATCTCTCCCTGCTTCCCTCATCTAAGGACACCTATGACTGCATTTCGGCCCCACTGGACTATGCAGGATAATCTCCCCATTTCAAGATTCTTAATTTGATGTCATCCTTCACCACAGAAGGTAACATCCACCCTTTTGCCATAGAACACAGCTGTCTTTAGGGGCCATTATTCCGCCTACTCACACATGGATGGAAAGAAAGAAGAAAGACAACAGAAGGAAATGTCATGAAACATTACTAGTAGCTAAATCATGAATCGTTTTCCTCTGTATACTTTTATATAGCTAACATGCTTTTTGCAATGAACAAGTTTTATAATAAAAAAAATACTATTTTTTAATGTTAATTTTTGAGAGAGAGAGCGCGCGCGCGAGAGAGAGAGAGCGCATGCATAAACACAGAGGAGGGACACACAGAGAGAGAGGGAGGCACAGAATTTGAAGCAGGCTCCAGGCTCCGAGCTGTCAGCACAGAGCCCAATGCAGGGCTTATGAACTGTGAGATCATGACCTGAGCAAAGCTGGATGCTTAACTGACCAGGCACCCCTGAATACTACTTATTTTTAAAAGGGCTTTTATTTATTTATTTATTTTTTTGATTTTTTTTTAACGTTTTATTTATTTTTGAGACAGAGACAGAGCATGAACGGGGGAGGGCCAGAGAGAGGGAGACACAGAGTCCAAAACAGGCTCCAGGCTCCGAGCTGTCAGCACAGAGCCCTACGCGGGGCTCGAACTCACGGACTGTGAGATCATGACCTGAGCCGAAGCCGGCCGCTCAACCGACTGAGCCACCCAGGCGCCCCTTAAAAGGGCTTTTAAAATACAGATATAGCTCAGTGTGTTGGAGGTGCTTTTCCAGCTGTGGGTTGGATTTCACTAAATCTCGTTTAACTCTCCCGACGACCAGAGTAACCCATCTGTAGATGTCAATCCCCTAACACGAACGTTGTCTATAATGTAGAAGCAAAGTAAGTTGCCCAGGAATGAATCCAGTCAAAATTAAAATAAAACTCCTCTATAGGGAAGGTTAATATACACAAATGTGATGCTGCAGTTAGAAGACATTTCGCAAAACCCAGATCTCAATTCCCAGCATGGCCTTGGTTTGCACCCAGTTGGCTCGTCTGTAATATTTATGGCTCCTTCTGGAAATCTTCCAGTCTTACCACAGTCAGGTCTCTCCTCCCTGAATTCCTCCTGGGCCACTAGCATTCATAATTAGATTTATACACATGGTCTGCAAATGAGGTATGTGTGATGTGGTGTTGCATCCATTATTTTGGTAGCATGGTGAGAAAGTGAGAAAATTAAACCTCCCCCAAGGGTCTACACCATCACTCTTCAGTTAGTGAAGATTCTTTTCTTTGAAGTGAGGCACTGTGCTAAGTGTGCCACCACATCCCAGCAGACGCTCAGCCATAGGCAGGTCTTGGTCCAGAGAGACGAAGACAAGACACAGAGACAGCCATCAGGACACAGGTGCACTGGGGGAGCTTATGTCCAGGGGGTCTGGGAACAGCCTACCGCATGAGGCGCCTGCTCTGGGATCTGCAAGCAGACAGCTTTGATGGCACAGCGACTACCCCAGCAGCGGTCTCTGGCCTCTCCTCCCTCCTGGTACAGCCCGCGTTCCAAGGAGATCAAGGCCTGCCATCCACACACTCTTCATTGCAAAGGAGATGCTTCACACTGACCACCCCCGGGGCCTCTGACCTTGAGTGCTGAACAACGTGTCCCTCTACATATTCTGCTTGCTGGGAATATGGCAGGAAGACAGGATCTCTACTCTCCAGAGATCGTGATTAATGGGCATTCAGGGCCTTCTGGCACATCCCATACAGCTGGATGCTTTCTGGAGAGTACCACATTCAAGTTCTCGCACTCGCATCATGGTCATTTTATCGATGGAGAAGCTGCAGCTTGGAGAGGTCGTGTCACTTGACCAAAGTCACCCCCAAGCTAGTAGCTGTTGGAAGCATGAGTTGGCAGGGGGGAGGGGGGGCGGGGGAGGTATTTATGAAGCCACACGGAATATACACTGTAGTTCATCACACATCTATCCACTGAGAAGACAGAAAGTCCAACCCAAGTCCCCTCATACCACTGGTCATCTTGGGGGGATTATTCATTAACAAACACCTGCTCTCTTCAAAGTTTCCAAACACACAAAGAAAGCAGAAGAGAGAGTTTTGTCCTTTTAAATACCCCACAATCTAATTGGGGAGACAATACATACAGCCTGTGATGTACATACAGTGACAAAGCAGTATGTAATCTCAGAAGAGCCACACACGAGTGACCGATGAAGGGCTAAGACACGTGAACTGAGGCTGGCGTTCATCACAGAAGGGGATCTGCTGGTTAAGAGCGTTTATCTTTGAGGGCAGAGTGGTTTAGCGTGATAAACCAGGGTTCTACAGATTTTACTCACCATAAATATGCTTTCATGGCAGAACCAAAAAGATGTTGTAAAGTAAGGCAGGGGCTTTTTAAAATTTATGTTACTGTGCAATTGCTACCTCCTCTGCACCGAGGCTCAGAAAGCAAATTTTTAGGAAAGACAAAGAGGAGGACAAAAAAGGGAATCGTGGTTGAGAGCGACGGCAGGAAGGCAGGCTGCGTCATTAATCTCTAAAGAGCAGTTGGTTAAATAAGTGGTTTCTCTTTGGAAGGCAGATGTTTATCAGTAAATACTCTTGGGAAGCACAGTTTGTTAATCTTTGGGGGGAGATGTCTGGGCACTTCTGTTCCCCCGAGGCCGTGGTGTGATGAGGAGGAGGGAAGCCTGACAGCTGGTCTTGGATCTGTATTCGCTGAGCTGCATTTGTGCTCGTGGCTGATCACAGGCCCTTCCCTCTAAAACACAGGAGGAAGCCGCTTGGCCGTGCCCACGTGCACTTATCGTGCCCGGTTCTGGCATAGCAACAAGGACATTAATGTTCAGAACCAGGTCACCGGGGAATGCACCCGTGTTTTCAACAGCACTACATGGCATACTGGTTTCTAGCTGGGTTAAGCTAGAAAGGCAACCAAGCTTACTCGATGAGGTCTAAAACTGGGGGTGGTAAGGGGACAAAGCAAAAGGTCAAAGTTCCCCCCGCCTTTTTTTTTTTTTTAAGTTTATTTATTATATATTTTTTAGAGAGACAGAGAAAGAGCATGAGCAGGCGAGGGGCAGAGAGAGAGCTGTCAGTGCAGAGCCCAATGCGGGGCTCGATCTCACCAACCGCAAGATGACGACCTGAGCTGAAACCAAGAGTCGGACTCAACCGACTGAGCCACCCAGGTGCCCCAAGGTCAAAGTTTCCTAACGGCCAGCAGTTGCACTCAGAAGCATCAGTAAAATCTTGGGAAAGAGGCCTGAAACCTACATGGGTGGTGCAATACTCCTTCAAGCCGTGCCCTTGAGACCAAGACAGGAGACGGATACCTCCCCAGTTTTTAAATCTGCAGTGGAGATTCTGAGTTTAAGATGCGAATGACACAAGGTACTGGAGGGAGTCCACTTGCTACAAACTCTGCAGACAATGTTACTCTCCCCGAGCCCAGGGAGTCTGACTCACTTGCTACTGTTGTACACGATGCCCGAGAACAGGACCTCGCCCAATACATAAACTCATGAATGAGCATATAAACGGATGAATTGAATGAATATGCGTGAATGCATAAATGTCATCTCACAGTATACATTTCCCCTCTTGGGAATCTCAGCCAAAGCAAAAGAGAGGGCACTTGCCCAGCCAGCACCTCCTCTCTGTAAGATCGTAAGCACTGTTGGAGCTCGTGAGAGAAGAAAAAGGTACACGTAAATGGCTGCAAATCTTAGCAGGGCCCTGAGAGCCAGGTACCAATCACATCTATAAAATAATAGAAGTTTTTCATATTTTTATCTGAAAGGACTGATAGAAATGACTGTATTCACATCAAAGCGATTAGCAACACAGCCTCACCCACTTTTTTTTTTTTTCCTATAGAAGGCAGGCTTTATCCCTCTAATGCTGGTAAGAAAATATTTGGGTAAAGTCCCTTGTGCTCTCTCCCCATTGTTTGGGCCGTCATTATTCTTTCCTACCTCTTCCCTGCCCCCTCCCAAATATGCCCACAAATGTTTGCTCCTTCCATTAGCCAACTCTTTGAAAGTTTTACCCTCGCTTCCCACATCCAGAAATATCACCTTTCCACATCCGCTCCAACCCTACACACTGAGCACAGACTTAAAGGTGGCATCCAAAGCTAATAAACTTTTCACTAAACAAAACCCATTAATTACTCTTTCTTAAGAGTCAGCTACTTCTGCTAATCTGATACAAACCATCCCAAATTAGCATCTTCTTCCCTCCTCAATGCCAACGGCACTAAATGACTCAACCTTGCCATGCACCAGCCCCTTCAGCTTCCAGGGGATGTGCTGACATCCTTGTCACGACACACTCCCTCACTCTGTAACCACATTTCTTCTGCATCTTTTCATACACCCTGATGAACCTCCTTCACTTCAGCAACCCTTTCTCTGGGCTAAACGTCAGGCTTGGCTCTTTTGCCACACAGTGATAGCAGAAGAAGATACTCTTGTTATCTGACATGATGGGGGAAGAATTCTTCTTAGTCTATTCTGGTTAAGGGAGAAGGATCACACTTCTCACACTTGGGTGGCCAACCTTCAAATATAGTAATTCGCACTAAAGTGTACTTAATACTGAAGTCATACTGAATTTTAACAAGTCTTTGATGATTCAGAAGGCACTGCAGGGATATTGCAATACTTGTGACTCATCGTGATGGAGATCAGTGATCACTGAGTAGTAGATTTTGGAAAGGCCACTGGTGGAAGCATCAGTTTTGTTTCTGCCCAATTGTCTCCCTGCATTGAACAGGTGCAGCAAACCTCTGTGTCTGGAAAAGCTCCAGGGAGTCCTAGCTATGATTATTATTATTGAGCTATAACTGACATGTAACACTGTGTAAGTCTAAGACCCACCATGTGTGGCTTGATACGTTTATATGTTACAGTAGGATTTTTACAGTAGCTCAGCTCGTACCTTTATCATGTCACGTATCAAATGTTTTTAATTCCACATACAAATGGTATCATATGGTATTTGTCTTTCTCTGATTTATCTCCCTTTCTAGCTGGTTTCTTGATGTTTGAGCTTTTAATACGATTTCATCCATCCAAGAAATATTTAAATTCCCACTACATGCCTGACGGAACTTCTAAATTTTTGGTTCTGGCATTAACTATTGCAAATACTCTTCTTCCTTGAGTAGCTCAGCAAACAGAATAGGTACCATGCCTCCTTGCCTCCAACTTTCTGATAAAGGTTTGTTTTTGCCTGTTTTCTTCATGATGGTCAATTATAGCAGACAGATGGAGGGCTCGTAAGTTTTCATAGGGTTCTTCTCTCAACTCATCTAGTCTGGTGGGTAATAAGGCACAGAGTGGGAAACACGAATATTTTCCATTTATTGATCATTTTTCTAATTATAGAAGAGAATTGTACCCAAACCCATCCCTATGCCAAGCTGAGAGGGACCCAACTTCTAACTGTACCAACCTCCTTCCATTATAACTCACCAATTTGGGGGTGGGACGGAATATATTCACTCGTTGACATTTGATCCCTAACTGTATTCAAAACTTAACTTGATGGCACATTGTGGGGGAAATGGGATTCTGCAAAGCAGGAACCAACACTGGCTCTGCTAATGACCAAACTCGCACTTAGCTTCAACTTCCTGAGCAGTTGGAGCAGATCTGTTACAGCCTGCCCACAGCAATGCACAGAGAAAACCGATGATGACTGAATAGAAGTTTTAGAGGAGACACGCCATTGAAACCGGACTTGGAGCTAACTACTCCCTTTTCTCAAAAGAGTAGCAGTATTTAAAAAAATAACCGAGCATTTCTGACACTCGGGTATTTTCCACTGACATTCTTTTTTTTTTTTTTTTTAACGTTTATTTATTTTTGAGAGACAGACAGACAGAGCATGAGTGGGGGAGGGTCAGAGAGAGAGGGAGACAGAATCTAAAGCAGACTCCAGGCTCTGAGCTGTCAGCAGAGTCCAATGGGGGCTCGAACTCAAAAACCGCGAGTTCATAACCTGAGCTGAAGTTGGACACTTAACTGACTGCATCACCGAGGAGCCCCTCACTGAAATTCCTCAGATTTTTTTGATGTGCTCATTTCAACACAGTTGAAAAACAATCTATCACATCAGGGAAAACTGTGTTTCATTAATGATATTTAGCACTATCCACCAAGACAAATGGACTTCCCAGGTTTTCACTGAAAACATGCACAAAATACATGGGTCTTCTATAATAAAATAAACAATCCCACGTGATTATAGATGGGAGAGCATTGAAATTCCTTCAGATAATTCAGAAGGAAATGTCACTTTTCTCTCTTCTGAGTTTCCCTCTGGGTAAAAGAACAAACAGGATTGTAAAAAGTTCAAAGTTCCTTTCTCGGCTGCCAACAGCTTCACACTCTGCAGGCTGACTTATGTATTGCATCACGGAAAGCAGAGACTGTGATAAACATCATTCATCAATCCGTCTGGTTTTTGTTTCTTCCATTTCGTGCAACATCTAATCTTAAGGTTCTCAAAAATCATTTGATCCAACCCTTTTCTAGGCAATAATTACAGAAAATCACTTGTTTTGTGAGTCTCCAAAAGGCTGTAATAATACTTAAAAGCAAAGAATGAGGCAAAAGATATCTTTGAAAATCACATTTTGAAGGGAGTATGTACATGGAATGAGATATTCCATGTGTTGAGAAATGGGACCACGTCTAGGGCTGAATTGATTGAAATCCTAACTTTTCAGATTATTCAAAATCACATCTATTTCAAGCTGGCTTTGTTGCCACACTCGTCTTTTTTTAAAAGGGTAACAATAGATGCTTGTTATAAAACTGAAGTCGTGTAGAAAGAATGAGAAATACCCAAACCCTGAGTCCCTCCCCGCTGGCCCCCCAATCCCATTCCCCAAAAGTAACCACTTAAGAATTTCTTGTATAACCTTCTAGGTATTTTCACCGCACATACTAGCATTTTTTTAGACACACACATATGGAATTCTAATATACCCTGTGTTCTGTAATTGGACAACACGTACAGTTGACGTGTGGCCATGACGTGAGCTTGAAGTGAGGTGACTTTTCTGCAGGCCGCCCATGTGCTGTCTTCAAGGGTCAGTAAAGAGAGCATCAGCAGGGCTGTTTCTGCTACGACGAAATCCTGAAGGTGGGTGTGGAGGGTACTAGACTGTTTATGTCCCAGTCTCCTTCTGAGCAAGAGAAAATCACCACGGTTCTCCCTCTGCTCACTTAGAACACTCCATGTAGGGAACCACACGGCCGGTGCTGGGCTAGGCTCTGGGGGTTTGGAGCCCAGGCAGTGAGCCTTGGACCCCGCCCTCATGGAGCTTCACAGAATGCTCTCCCTGCAAAACACTGTCCCCCTGAGAGAGTCTGCTCGTCAACTCAAGCCAACCTTTACTGAGCACGTATCAGGAACCAAGCTCTAGTGAGACACACTAATACCAAGATGAACAAGGATTCCAACCTGCCCTTTAAGAATCACAGCCTAATGGGGACATAGATTATTCTGTCACCATGACAGCAGTGGGAAATACGCACGGTGCTACTGCAGGAAGGAAGAGGGGTCATGTAGCTTTGCAGCAGGGAGGGTTGAAAGCTTTCCTGAAGCCCATGGATGGAGTGGGGCGGGGGGGGGCAGTTATGTCAGGGAGAGGAGACCACGTAAGAAGATACCTCCTACCGGGCATGCAGGAGATGATTATTGAAAGTGTGTAAGGAGCTTGGACATATCCTTGGCGAGGGGGACATATTGATCTGGGGAACAGGGCCAGGTGGGCATAAAGGTTCCGAGAGCTCATGGTAACAGCCGTTCGAGTCCAGGATACCCTCTTGGTGTTCTGAGTCCAGAGGAGAAATAAGAATCTTAGCCTGGGCAGGGGAGGAGAGAGGGACTGAGAGGTATTTAGTGGGTAAAATCATCAGGGTACGGCAACCAACTGGATGTGAAGGTTCAGAAAAAGAGAGGGCAGGGACAACTCCCAGGTTTGAAATGTGGGGGGCTGTGAGATGGAAGTCTCTCTGGACTTAGGTTCAAAGATAGGTATTTTCTTACTTCTGCACTATCTATAACCCTCTTAATTTGTATTTTCCCCTTGGCATGAAAGCCCTTTTCTATATTAAAATACTATCTCCATTCTTTCTTTTGCTCCAATCTAGTTTTTTGTTTCAAGTTTTTATTTAAATTCCAGTTAGTTAATATATAGTGTAATATTAGTTCAAGAGTAGAATTCAGTGATTCATCCCTTAAATATGACACCCAGTACTCATCCCAGTAAGTGTCCTCCTTAATGTCCATCCCCCATTTGGCCCATCCCCCCACCCAAGGCCCCTCAGTTTATTCTGTGTAGTTAAGAGTGTCTTTTATGGTTTGCCTTTTTTGCCCCTATGTTCACTGGTTCCTTTCTTAAATTCCACATCAGTGAAATCATATGGTAATTCACCTTTCTCTGACTTATTTTGCTTAGCATAATATACTCTAGCTCCATCCATGTCGTTGCAAATGGCAAGATTTCATTATACACATCTTCTTTATCTACTCATCAGTCAATGGAAATCTGGGCTCTTTCCACAATTTGACTACTGTTAATAAGGCTGCATAAACGTCGGGGTGCATGTGTCCCTTTGAAATAATATTTTTGTATCCTTTGGGTAAACACCTAGTACTGCAATTGCTGGATCATAGGTAATCCTTTTTTTTAACTTTTTGCGGAACCTCCATACTGTTTTCCAGAGTGGCTGCACCAGTTTGCATTCTCACCAACAGTGCAAGAGGGTTCCCCTTTTTCCACATCCTTGCCAAACCTGTTGTTTCTTGTGTTGTTAATTTTAGCCATTCTGACAGGTGTGAGGTGGTATCTCATCATGGTTTTGATCTGTACTTTCCTGATGATGGGTGATGTTCAGCATCTTTTCATGTGTCTGTTAGCCATCTGTAGGTCTTCTTTGGAAAAATGTCTATGCATGTCTTCTACCCATTTCTTAGCTGGATTATTTGTTTTTTGGGTGTTGAGTTTCAACAAGTGGTGCTGGGAAAACTGGAGAGCAACATGCAGAAGAATGAAACTGGATCACTTTCTCACACCATATGCAAAAATTAATCCAAAATGGATGAAAGACCTAAATGTGAGGCAGGAAACCATCAAAAGCCTAGAGGAGAACACAGCAGCAACCTCTTTGACCTCGGCCGGAGCAACTTCTTTAGTAAGAAGTATGTCTCCTGAGGTATGTGGGGGAAAAAAAAAAAAGCAAAACAAACTACTGGGACTTCATCAAAATAAAAAGCATCTGCAAAGCAAAGGAAACAATCAACAAAACTAAAAGGCAGCCTATGGAATGGAAGAAGATATTTGCAAATGACATCTCTGATAAAGGGTTAGTATCTAAAATCTATAAACAACTTATCAAACTCAACACCCAATGTTCTTTAAATAACAGAGAGCTTCCTCACCTCCCATTCAATCATCAACCCAACACAGTCCCCCAATGGTCCCTGCAGCCCCTAAAATGCCACAGCTGTGCCTGTGGCTCCTGGTCCTGGAGTCCAGCCCTATCTCGGGTTCCTCACATTCTCCACAAGCTGCCCGTCCACGATTGCAGCCTGAACTCCACCTCCATACCAAAGCCTCCCAATCCTAAGGCCAGTCTTCCTAAATTCCAAAGGCACGCATCCAAGTGCCTGTGTTCAATGTCAAATTTGTTTCCCCCGCCCTCCATCCTGTGCCACAGCAAATGATGCTGCCGTGCACTTGTTCACCAAAGCCCGCCTTGGGAAGCCAAGCTGGCCCTTGTCCCACGGCACCACTGCGTGCACATAAACCCCCTCCGCCCCTGCCTCTGCATGGCTGTTCACTCTGGCCGAAAGGTCCTTCCTTTCTGAAAAAACAGCTTTAACAAATACACAGTATTATGTAAAAAGTCACCATTCCAGATTTTTATTATTTTGTCTTTATTATTTTATAATACACTTAATACATGCATTAAATACATTTCACAAATATAAAACTGTTACATTATAAAGAATATCACAAACAGCCATCGACTACCATACAACCCAAGAACCAGAATCTGACTAACAACCTGCATCCAGCGATGTGTCCCTCTGAGATCTGCTCGGCTTCCCTCTCTCAGGGTTAATTACTCTGCTGAATTTTGTTTTTTCTTCATTTACAACACAGTTTTACTGTTTACATGTGCTTAGACAATACACTCTTTGGTTTTGCTTGGTTTTGAGCTCAATAAAAATAGCATCATAGCATATATGGTCTCCTGGAGCTTGCTTTTTTTTTTTGGTAATATTTCCTGAGATTCACTCTGATTGTCAGGTACAGCTGCAGTTCACCCGTTTTTACTACTGAACAATACCCTTTAGCGTGACTATACCTAGTTTACTTAACCATTCTCCTACAGACAGATGGACATTTTGGTGTTTTTGGTTATTGACCACCACAAAGGTGTTACTATGAACACTCTTGCACACACCTCCTGGGACAGGTAAGAGTTTGTTGGATCTCCAAGGGGCAGTCCGAGCCATAAGCCAGATCCTAGGGCATGCAAGGGTTCAACTCTGGGAGGCAGAGGTGTTCACGCGCTCACACCATGCGAGCTCTCACAGAACTTCTCTGGCACCCGGTCCTGTCAAGCTCAAGTTCTGCAAATGTTATGGATGCAAAATAGGATCTTGCTGTGGTCTTAATTCGTACTTCCCTGATCTCCATTGCTGTGGAACATCCTTCTACTTATTTATAAGCCATGTGTACTTCCTCTTCTGTGAAATGCCTTTTCCGTCTAATTTTCTGTTGGGTTTGTTTCTTAAATAGGCACCCTCCATATATTCTGCTTGCTAATCCTTTGTCAATTAATTGTATTATAAACACTTCTAGTCAGGACTTGTCTTTTCCCTACTTTAAGTGGTTTATCAGCTTAACCTAAGTCTTTATTTTAAAAAGTTGATACAATCATCTTCTCTTTTATGATTAGCCCTTTATGTCTCAGGGGATTCTTTCCTGCCCTAAGGTTTGCTCGTGTAAACGCTATTTTTTTTTTTTTTTTGTATTTAAGACCTTAATATATTTGGAATTGGTTGTTAGACAACACATGAGGCAGAAATCAAATTTCGCTCTTTCCATACGGTAGGCACAGCTCTGCGCCACAGATGGAGTCATCCTGCCCGTCTCTTATGCGCCCAGCCACCACCGCCTTGTCTCGAAAGTCAACACGCACAAGGGTTATTTTCCAGGCTCCGTATTTCACGGCACTGCTCAGCATGCCCATCTCGGCACCACGTACGACAAAACTCACTACCTCGTAAACTCTGCTTCCCGTTTAGAAGCATCCAGTCATTCTGAGTGCTTTGCTTTTTCCACATAAATTTAAATATCTGCCTGTCCCATGTGACAAAACCGCTACTGTAATTTCTGTTGGAAATGGCATTGAACCTATAGACCAATCTGGAGAGATGTGATACCTATACCGCATTAATATTCCTGTTCACAAACAAAGACGGCTCTTCACTTGTTCCTACCTTGCGTCTTCACCTTTATCCCACAGGTCCCAGATCAGGTCTTCGTCTAAGCATCGCCTTCCCGAGATCTCTCTACCACCATCCCCACTAAAGTAGGCTCGGTGTCTTTTGTGTGCTAACTTTTCAGATACCTGCTACAGTCTAAGCCAAACGCGATATGGGCTGAGTGTGAGGGCTCTTGCTGGAGCGACAGCACTATTGTTCATGACTGAATCTCACCATTTGTGAGGAGGTGAGACACTCTGGGTCTGAGGTGTCTGTATGCCCTCCTGGAAGGGGCTGTGGGATGTATGCTGTGCTCCGCAGGACAAGCTTAGATGGAGACACTGAGTCTGTGAGATCGTCCACTGAAACTATACCGGCAAAGAAGGTCGCTGAGGACTGGCCCTTGAGGACACCAGGGTTTAAATGGGCAGAGGAAGAAAAACTAGGCAAATGGCTGAGAAGTGATCAGAGACACAGAAGGAGAATCAGAGAGTGGTGTCAAGGGGGAAAGCAGGGAAAGGAGGGTGTTGCAGGAAGTGGTCTGTACTGTTCAAGCCCAGAGGGATGAGAATCACTGGGAAGGCCACTGGGTCTGACCCGAGAGGTCACTGATGCCAGGAGAGGCAGGTAAAAACCTAACCTCACTGGATTCAGGAGAGAAGCGGGGAGAAGGCGGGAGACACCATATGTCGAACGCATACCAGAGAGAACCAGAAAGAAGGCGGATGACTCTCTATGTGAAGTCAACCATAAATGTAGACAGGATGTCGGAGAATATCTCAAAGGAGGAAGTGGGGTTTCATAAACCTGCTCTCAACCACCACCTGACAAACCAGACTCCTCAGTGCAGCGGAGAGAGGGGAAGATTCCAAGCAAGGGCCTCTTTAGAGGGAAAAATAAGGTGGGATCCTCAGTGAAATGACGACGCCCACAGATGGTGACAAGAGGTTCTGGACATGCAGGCACTGACACGGAAAAGACCCCGCATTCAGAACGGCCACCTCCCTGCCTTCGAAGTCGCCTGACATTTATGCAGGGAGGGGTTTTCAACTTGTAGTTTATATTCTTTCACGAACCTACAGGCACTCAAACTCGCACCAATTGTTTCTGTCTCTAGGAAAAAAGGCATCCGTCATGGGATTATATAAACAGTACATTTAAGGAAGCCATTCTAAGGGCAGTCGGTTAAGCGTCTTTCAGCTTGGGTCACGCTCTTGGCCTTGCTCGCTCACACTCGCTCACCCTCTCTCTCTCGAAATAAATAAATAAACTTAACAACAACAACAACAACAACAACAACAACAAAGGAAGCCATTCTACCACATAACCAGCTGAGGGAAGAGATGGCAAATATCAAATGAAATCAGGAGACTTAACAACTGTAACTCTGACAAAATACACTCAACTACCCGGAGGAGGTCTTCTTTCTCACAGAAGAATGTACCAAGAATGACACACCTGCTATGGAACCGAAAGTAAGTCCTCCAGCTAAGTGCCTGGGGAAACTGAGTCCCATGCTCACTCAAGAGACCAAGTGCACGTAAAGTCCATGGCTGTTTTTACCTCGTGGGCCCGGGACAGCTGACAGGGGGGCGGCTCTGTGCGTCCGCGTGTGCACGCTGCACATGCGCGGGGGTCTGGTTTCCTACGGTTCCCCCTTCACCTCCAAGGTCCTTGAATGCACTTCTGACGGAGCTGCTTTGGGAAGCGGGGCCGGCTCACCCCCCGAGAGCGAGGGAGGTGGCCGTCACACAGAAAATGGGTACCAAGGTTCACGGGACCCGGGAGGCAGGCTCTCTGTCCCAGCCGCAGTGTAAACGGGGTTCTAATCCCAGAAAGGGCCTCTCGTGCAGTCAGCACCGCCATCACCACCCGCACTCCCCAGTGTCTTTCCACCTCCGTCAATCTGCCACCCTTTCCAGGAGGACTCACTGCGTGCCGAGCTCGGGGCACTACCCCCTGAACCCTACAGAGGCTACCGTTCAGCAAGCAGCCCTGGGAGGCCAGGTCTACACTGCAGGAACCTGCAGCTGGGTTAGTGCAGACAGACTGAGTGGGATCACAATGCTCTTCACCCATCCAACTCCACCCAGGACGTGTCGGCCAGGAAGACTGCTCCGCTCCAGAAAACAGCTCTGAGATGTTATGACCCTCAGCAGCCCCGCTCTCTCCCTATCTCCTCTTCCCCCTCGGGGCAAGGGAATGAGGAATTAGAAGACGGAAATGGTAGGAGAACCCACTGTATTTGGCCACACAGGGGCAAACGGCTAGTCAACGGCCTCCTGCCAAGGGGACTCTGCACCCACGTAATCACGACTTTCGAAGATGGGGTCTTCCTGATAGAGCACAGGGTCGCACTCCGTTCCCTGTCAGTTCATCGCTGCACCCTTCTAGATTAAAACACCCCACTTCACACAGCGTGATTTTGCCCCGGGGTCACATTCTTCTATACATTTCTCTATTCAGCTAAGCTTCAGGCTCTTTTCTAAGAGAGCAAGAGAAAGAAAAAAATAAGAGGCCTTCTCAACCCAAAGTAAAAATGAAACAAGCAAACTGCCTTGCTTTGAAATGCAAAAGACCTCTATCTCCAGCTTATCCTTGTCCCTGAAAGACCAGGGACACCACCGGCGACACCCGGCTTACTGCTCCTCAGTCAAGGTTTCCGGAAAAGACCCTGGTTTCCCAAGGACACAGGAAGGCCCTGATCCTCCACACGGTCCCACCAGTCAATCTTCCGAACCCTGAGGCAGAGCAAATGTCACAGGTCAGAGACCTGAGACCCGCTTGTCTGTTGCTACTGTTGTTTTTAAAGGCACTCTAGATTGTATTTCCGTGAGGATCAAGTGCAAAAAAGGATTTTTAAATAGAAGTTACTCTGTATCGTATCCCAAGATGGGTCCCAGCCATTTCTCAACGTCAGCCACAGACATGTTCTTCCTCAAAGCATAATCCTCAATCTGCAAAAGATTAAAAGCAGCGTATCAAACCACAACGATAAGACCTTCTGAAGTGAAGTTTCCAGGGGATTTGCCAAGAAACATTAAATGCCTTCCATTTCTTGTCTTAATAGCAATCTCCGGAGTCCAACGGGGATGGAGATCTATCTGTTCACCGAGTCGCCTTATTCTCTGGGCAGAAAACAACATGCAGTGCGTATGTGGTGCTTGGAGGCTGGCTGGACTGTGGGTATGAGTGCTGGGCGTGGGGGTGTCTATGTGTATGTGGGAGGGCGAGAATCGGGGTAATGGGCTGAAACAATTTAAGACGTTGACTGGAGTAAATTTCGTCGCGCTTTCTCCCCTTAGTATTCTCGTTCCCACGTGAAATAAAACCAGTTCCACGGTTCCATTTAAAACAGGACCGGCATCTAGGGAAGCCATACACAATGGAACAGCTAACTCACCTGGTCCTTGGAAATTTTCCCCACTGCAAAGTATTTGGACTTCAAATTGGAGAAGTAGAGGCCAGATACGGCTGAAGCAGGTGTCATCGCTAAAGATTCTGTTAACCTGATGCCTAGAGAGAGCAACGTGGGAAACACGGTCACTGCCTCAGTGCCCTGCACGAGCTATCAGCCATTCTTGCTGAACACGTGAATGGAAGTGAGCTCATGCCTTCCAGGGGGACACATGACACAGCATGAAAGATGTGGCAATTCCTGCCAAGTGGATGTACCCCCCCCCCCATCAATCTTCCAGGATCGACTACAGAGGCCTCTGTCTGCTCCTCCACCTGGGCTCCCAGACGAGGAGCCCCAACCCCGCAAGGAAAGCTCCATCTGAACCCCAGGCTCCTGGACAGCCACACGCTGAGAATGAGCCCACGGCAGGACTCAGAAGAGATGCTTCCTAGGAGCTGGGAACTCCAGGGGAACACCAGGGCTGTCCACGTCCTCTAAGCCATGCATCTCACGGATGGGGAACAGAGCGGCAGAGGGGAAATGCTCTGCCAGAGATCAGCGGGTAGCTGATGGCAGGGAAGGACTCAAATCCATATGTTATGGCTCCGGGAGTCCATGCCATTCCTGCCAACCCACATCCAAATGCCTCCGTCCCTCACCTAAACCTACGCTCCTGTCACTTCATCGGCACTGATGGCATGCTTCTGATTACTGATTAATTCCACTGAAACTGTGAATTGTGTCAATAAAGAGTGAAAGCCAAGAGAGGAAAGAGCTGAGCGGTGGGTTGGGCCTGATGCAAGACCAGTGTCCAGAGACACAGTCTGTGAGCGATGGGAGGAGCAGGAGGAGGTGGTATGGACTATGCTACTAAAGGTCACAAAGGTCGCTACTGGAGATAACAACAGTGACAGTCCTGTGACAGGAAACAGGGCAGGAGGGATGCGGGGGGAGTATGACGAGCTAAATTCTCTGTCCTCGGTGGAGAGAAAGCAACTGAAAGTGATCGACCTTAAGATGGGGGAGCGGGGCGCCTGGGTGGCTCAGTCGATTGAGTGTCTGACTTCAGCTCAGGTCATAATCTCGTAATTCATGGGTTTGGGCCCCATGCTGGGCTCTGTGCTGACAGCCTGGAGCCTGCTACGGATTCTGTGTCTCCATTCTCTCTGTCCCTCCCCAACTTGTTCTCTCTCTCTCTGTCTTTCAAAAATAAATAAACATTAAAAAAATGTTTAAAGACTGTGGCATAATGATATGTACGTAAAATACTATGACACACAGCTGGAAGTGAGAAAGGACGGGGTTCTGTGTTTCCAGATTTGTGCGTCATGGGGGTGACCGCACACCCGTGTCCTTGGCGGGGAGGGACGGCGCTCGCCAGCTCCAGGCACGTACCCGTGCAGCGCTCCACGTCAGCCAGTTTCCACATGGTGAGCTTCTCGGTGTGGTCGGGCTGGCTGGGGTAGCCAGGAGCCGGGCGGATGCCCTCGTAGCGCAGCCTGCGCAGGTCGGCGGCGTCCAGCTGCTCGTGGCTGTGGTAGGCCCACAGCTCCCGGCGGACCCTCTCGTGGAGCTCCTCCGCAAAGGCCTGCAGCCAGGGAGAGGCGTGCTTGGGCGGAGGCGGGGGACCCCCACGACGGTGCCCCCCGGTGCCCCCTCCCCCTCCCCCCACCCCCTGCACCGCCACCAGGACGGAGCCGGCAAGAGCAGACAGGCTGGGCTCTCGGCTCGCCTGTCGTTTCACTGGCTGCTCTGTGGCCGGCCTTGGCCTCAGCCTGGGCTCTGACGTATCATATTCAACGGTCCAAGGACTCCAGGCCCTTGAACTGAAACACTTCCCTGATGGTCTACAGCAGACAGGGGCCACGAGGAGAAGCCAGTTACTGCTTCCAGGTCCTCCGCTGTCAGCCTCGGGAAGAGGAGGGGACCTCTGCATGGCTCAGGTGACCCCACCACGCACAGGAAGATGGGGAAGCCACAGAGGATGCCAACGTGACAGCGAGGGGCCCTGACACAGGAAGCGGTTTTGAATCTTTCAGGCTCCTCGGGAGAGACAAGAACCGCAGCAAAGAGGTCACAGGTCCGAGGACGGCTACAAACGACGGCACGGAACTGGGGCTCCCCACTCCGCCCAGCGCTGTGGCGCTACCTCAGCCAGCCGGTCTCCCAGGGCCTTGACCATGATGCTGCTGTAGTCGTCACACTCCCGCTCATAGGCCCTGCTCAGCTCCTCCACCCCGAAGCAGGCAACGGCGAACAGGCCCAGGTAGTCGCGGACGCCCGAGTGCAGCGGCGCGATGAAGTCCGAGAGGCAGTAATAGGGGTCTGCGCTGGCGGCGTCCTTCTCGGCCTGAAAAGCAACCAGCGGCCAGATGGGTGATTAGCACGGGACAGCAGTCTGGTCTCTGCAGATGGCCCTAAGCTTCAAACAGGGGTGTCTGTCTTGTTCACGGTTACACCCCCAGCACTTAGAACAGGGCATGATACAAAGTGAGTATTCGACAAATAGTTGTTGAATAAACAAATGAAATTAGATTTTGAAAAAGCACAAGACAGGACATGACATACGGTCAAGAAACCACTGAATCTGCTCACTCACACGTGGACCAAACATTTCCCGAATGCCTCCAGGCACCGTGCTAGAAACTGGAACCTCAAGCATTCATATCAGAAAAAATTTCCCCACAAGTGTTTCCAATTCCAGATCAACACTAGACCCTGAAGCGGCATCCAAAAGGGACCCACCAAATGCACAAGCCTCTACTTCACGTTGACGGACGCAGCTCGACAAGCTCCCGGCCACCAGCCAAGGGCCACGTACCGCTCACCGTGGCAGCGGCTCAGGAGATGGACGAGGACGCACCTGGGCCAGCCTGGAACCAAACTGAGCACTGAGCCGGACCGGCTTCTGAGAGTCTCGCCTCTCACCCCACTGACAAATCAGGTCTCAAACACATTTCACAATCCACAAATACTTACGGAGAAGGTAAACAATGAAACTGCTATTTACTGAGTGCTGCTCACTACACTCCTGGCTGGTGCTTTACAGGAATTCACTGATTTAAGGCTGTCAACAACCGTGTGAAGGAAATATGTGATGCCACCAGCTCCATTTCACAGCCAGGAAGCTGAGGCAGACAGAGCGTGACCGGTAGCCCAGGGTCAGATGGCGGCAGGTGCGGGGTCCGGCACCGCACTGTATACCCCTGACTGCCGTAGGGCACAGGACCAGTCAGGGACTCGGTGGGCGGCACCAGAAGCTACAGGGCTCACTTGCTTGCTGGCCCTGGAAACAAGCACAGCTTCACCGACACTGGGCGGGAAGTGGTTAAACGGTTGCCGGCCAGAAGGTGTTTGATAACAGCCTGTGGAAATGTCACCAAGCCGGGGACGGGGACGGCTATGTGGGGAGAAGTGGCTTTCCAGCTGTACATTCTCTGCTAACAAAAGCCAGAGGGAGACACAAAGCTTCCCGGCCCCACAAGGGGAGACAGGTCATAGAGCCCCACAGCACTTAAGAAGAGACAGCTACCAGAGCCACTGAGACAGAAGACTCCCAGAGCAGCCAGAATCTTTCGGAGCACTGGAAGAAAGAGCTATCGGAATGGGTACTAAATGCACATTGAGAAGTCATTACACTAAACGCCCTGACACATCCTGCCTGGTTAGGACATGAATGGTTGGACGTAACAAGAGATCAGAGGACGCAGGACCTGAAGGATGAGAAACTGGGTGGAGGCCTTCGAGCCTAATCACACCCGAGAAAGCCAAGCGACCAGCTCCCTAGCGAGCAGGGGCGGGAACGTGGAGCCTGCTGCCTTGTGGCCTATGGTGTCAGCACCCTGTGCACACAGGAATGGTACAGCTGCCTTTGGTGAGCCTATCGTGGCATCATTTCACATCCCGAGTTTAAGAAGCCCTTCAGATGCAGTGACCGTTAAAACACTATCGTTATGAAACACATTGCGGTGATGATTAAAAGCAGTAACACTGCTCTGCTTCTGAATGACCCGAAACGGTAGTGACACAGGGTAATTCACCGCAACCCTTTGTTAACGACCCTGGTGCATCCTGGTTCCAATTCTGGATGGGGACAACTGTATTTTGTAGCAGCTACGGGACACGCACAGGACGTCTGTACTGTCACAGGGTGAGCATGAGAGGCGGCAGTGCCGAGGGAAGCCAGGGCGCACAGGCCGGGTTCACGCTCTGGATGCTAAGCACTTAGCTCCATCCCATCGGCCTCCGTTCCTGCCCCTGCAGGATGGAGATGTGGACTGCCCGCAGCAAGGCCGTGCGGGGATGCGGACTGCTCACAGCAAGGTGGGTGCGGGGGGACACGGACTGCCCACAGGAAGGCAGGGGGGGATGCGGACTGCCCACAGCAAGGCAGGTGGGGGGCACGTGAACTGTCCACAGCAAGGCACGTGGTGGGGGGGGGGGGGACACAAACTGCTCACAGCAGGGCAGGAAGGGGGACGCAGACTGCCCACAGCAAGGCAGGGGGAGGACGCGGACTGCCCACAGCAGGGCAGAGGGGGGATGCGGACTGCCCGCAGCAAGGCAGGTGGGGGGGTGACACGAACTGCCCACAGCAGGGCAGGCAGGGGTCGCAGACTGCCCGCAGCAAGGCGGGGGGGGGGGGGGGGGATGCGGACTGCCCACAGCAAGACCATGTGGATGTGAAACACGATGGTCCGTCCAGCACCTCTAGAGCACCTGGCACCGCCCAGACATGCAGCAAATGTTCGTCCCCACCCGTCTTCCCCTTCAGAAAGGGAGCCCCCAGCCTGTTTTAAATAACACGCATGCCTGCAAACCCAGGTTTTGGAACAAGATGTGTGTCTGTGTGTGACGACCGAGGCAACGGCTGTGTTTCTCACCCATGAGTCCCGCCGGTGCCCGAGGGGCCAGCCTCTCCACCCACACTGGCTGCTTCTCTCCATCGTCCTCACAAACGCCTTGGCCTCGGGCCTGGCATGGTCATTTGGGGGGGAGCTGGGGCAGCCCTGTCATTTGCACAAAGCTCAGACTTATTTAATTCTTATTTACGCTTTTTCAGTGCTTCCACCAAAGCAGCAGCAGCGGGGTGGTCAGTGCGGCTCCGTACCTGCTGCCTGAGCCCGTGGAAGGTGGCGATGGGCTCTGCAGCCTGGGGCTCCGCACCCTCCGCGTACAGGTGGATGTCGTCTCCCACGCTCTGCGCTGGCCAGAACCCAATCACGCCCCTGGCTCGGAGCTTCTTTTGACCAATCAGCGCCGTCAGCATGGTTTGGGCATCATCATAGACTTTTCTGGCCTCTTCACCTATTAGGAAAACACCGTTAAGAATTCACCTAAAAGTGCCAATGATCATCAGCGAAAACCACTTCTTTCTAAAGCCACCACCCCTCCTGAGCCATCGTCTCTGGTCACCCTCCTTTCCCCTCAAATACTGCACTGCTGCCTGTGAGGATCAAGACTTAAGGGGAGCGGCGGGGGGCTGGTGGCTCCTGCTGACCACATGCCCCGCCTGTCTCCCCAGCACAAACCACTGACATGCCTCCAGGCGGCAAGAGGCAGAGAGCCTAACGTGTGGCTCCCAGCACAGTCGCCAGACAGGGCAGCCCAGACCCTTCCTCGCCGACCTTGCTCGTGTGCCCACCACCCCACTGACCTCCCAGGGGCCTCTGGGGATGTGGGACAGGTTGCAGAGGCAAGTGTGGCCCAGGCCCTCTTAAGTGGCTTCAGCACCACACACGGGCAGCCCCAGCTCAGGGGCCTCCCACAGGTTGTCCCCCGTACAGTGGGGACTGCCCTGACCCCACACTTCCAGGAGGCCACCTGCCACCTTGCTCTCAACGGGCTCTTTCCTGATCCTTTGACTGGCTTGGCACCGTGAACCCAGGCCTTTGGGGGCAGGTTCTAGGGGTGGGGCTACAACTCCACTCACCCCCACTTCTCTTGCTGATCGCCCCAAATCCCCTCCCCTGACCAGTGCTCCAGGCGCAAGGGACTCCTGGCATTTCCCCAAATGGGCACCTGTGACTGTGCCTTTCCGTCCTGTCTCCTCTGCCTGGGATGTCCTCTTCTCCGGTGCTGTCTCACATCCCCAGTCCCAGCCTCAGTAACTCCCATGTGCTCTTCCAAAAGCAGTTCAAACACCACCTCCCCCAGGAAGCTTCCCCTGACCTCTCAGTCTGAAGTCTGTCTCATCTTGGGTCCACAGAAGCCCTGGGCTCAGCCCCACGGCAGGAGCTCGGCATGCCATGTGGGAACCACCCATTGCCGTCGGCTATGCCAGCTACTGGCCACATCCCAGAAGGCAGGGGTGTGTTTATTCCCGGGGCCCAACAAAGAGCCTGGCTTATTAAAGAAGAGATCAATGAAATGCCAACTACAGTCCATAAAGACCCATATAGCAGCTTCAAGCCACCGAAGAGGTAAACAACACCCCACACGTTAGACCACAACGAGAAACCATCTCCCACAGCATCTGAACTCTCGGCTCTCCACCTGTTCTCCCCTTCAAAGTCCCAACACTGTGTCTCGAGTATCAGTGCAGAAAGGAAGGGTCTGCTGAACGAACCTACAGTTTTGTCCTTAAATATCTTGGGAAAGTTCCGATTCGGGTACTTGCCACGAAGCTGCCAGACATCAAAGAAAGGCTTCCAGTCGATGTAGGCCACCAGCTTCCACAGATCGTAGTCTTCAAAGACCCGAGTCCCAAGAAATGTGGGCTTCACTGTAAAAGTGAAGTAGTGATGTCACACGGATGCCGCAGCCTGCGGCTAAGCGCCTAACGCGCACGGCAGGGGTCTGTGCCATGCCCCCTGGGCCAGCTCTGTACTGCTCTGGGGGCCCCACGCTCTCTCTCCCCGCAGTCACCCACAGGAGCTGCTTTACAAGGAGGGGAACTGTAAATTTTGCAGTAAATCTTAAATAAAACTACCCTTTCCAGACAGCTGTCTACACCGGCCCTTAAAAATTCTTCCCTCTGTCCTTTGGTCAAAGAGAAAAGACTTGGGTTTCTCTTCACTTGTACAGATGGAGACAATACTAAAGTAAATGCCACTGTAGAGAGACACATAAGGTAAACCACTTACCAGAGGTGTGAAAACAAGAATCAGCAATCTCTACTTCCCACTGATACATATGTATATGGGCAAAGTATAAGGACATGCACAGAAACAAGGCATCAAATTCAGGATTGTACAGGGGAGGGAGGGGCACACAAGCAGCTTCAACCACTTATGTACTGGTTTTTTTAATGTTTATTTTTGAGAAATAGAGAGCACACGAGCAAGGGAGAGGCAGAGAGAGAAGGAGACAGAGGATCGAAGCAGGCTCCGCACGGTCAGTGCAGAGCCCCACGTGGGGCTCGAACCCATGAACCGTGAGACCATGACCTGAGCTGAAATCAACAGTTGACACTTAACCAACTGAGCCGCCCAGGCGCCCCGGCATTGCTTTGTTTTTAAAATGGGCACCAGGTTATTTCTGAGGTGGCTGGCGGTATTCGTGGATGTTCGACATATTGTGCTTCACACCCCATGAGTGTAAAACAGGACCCGAGTTAAATAATGATGAGGAATGAAGAAGAGCAGCACGCCGGCACCCTGCCTGCAGCGGGGTCAGCGGGGTCGGGCCGGAGTCGGAAGTGATGCCCACACACGAGCTTCCTGGCCCTCAGTTTCCTGGTCTGTAAATAGGGTCAGAGAACTTACACCATCCTGCCCATCTCAGGTGCTTGGGACCGAAGTCCCAAGAGCACTTTTGTCTCGTCAGATACTAAGAGGCGGACGTGAGGCAGGAGTACGGGAAAAGCGCGAGCTGCTGCTGAGTCTTGCCTGGAAATCGCTATCTTTTCACACATGTTCGCAGTAGCTCTTTCTCATTTGTTCCTGGTCGTGTTTTTACTATTGAGAATAATCACTTCTTCATCATATTCCAGTATGTTGCTTCGTTTGACAGATAAAAGAAACTACAGATTTCCTCCTGATGAATGTCTCCTCTTGCCTAGAAAGGCAGGGAGAAATGCCCTGTCACAGTCACTGAGGGATGTCAGTCTTGAATTTCCCCGCCAACGACCTTGACAGAACCCTTCTGTCTCCCTTTCCTGACTTCCTGCAACTAGTCTAAGACTGGGGTGTCCTCAAAAACATTTCTGAGGGCTGTACGTCAGCGCCTCGATCTTCTCAAGCAGCAGGTCCAGAGCCTCGCAGAGGCCCCGCACTGGGGACAAGTGGCCGTTCGACTGCTGCCTGGCACCGTGGGCCTTCAGAGGAATGTCCCCACTGAACTGTGTCTGGATGTTTGACTTGGTTAAAATGGACTTCCCTTATGAGACTTTTCTAATTTCACAGTGAAAGGTAAAGAGAAAATAATAGACTAGTTATTTACATTTTTCGAAGGTTTATCTTTTCTTATCCTTACAACCTTTCACAGGGTGACTCCTTCTTACACATCAGAAGAGGTCGAACATGGATGCAGGATGCTCAAGGTCAGTGATTTGCAGCCGGGAGGCAAACTGGGGTGAGAACCAGGCCTCCTGACTCCTGACGTGGCATTCCTCCTACTAAACCACAGCGGGCTCAGCAGGACTGAAATCAGAACCGAGCTCACCTACATTTCCAATTTAATGCTCTCAAGTCAGCCAAGGAGGCGCGGAGCACAGATGTTGTGAGCAAGGAGAGCGGATCTGAGGTATTACCTTGGAGATAGCGATTCAATGAATACAACCCCTGTTCACCCTGTCTGGGCTGTGCGTGTGTATCTCATGCCTCTCTGAGCGTGTCAAACATCCTGCGTATTTTACTCCCTCGTGAACACCTCTATCAGGCAAGAGAGCTGGCTAGAAATAAGGGGAAAAAAAAAAAACAAATAAAAGAGAAAGAGGGAAGCATTCAGAGAGGGAATGGGAGAGAGCAAACAAGAAACAGGAGCTCCAGCTTTGCCGGAATGTTCTAAAGGTCTGTTCAGTGTGAGGGCATCTTCAATCTCAGAACTACACATCGGCCCTGGGGCCTGGCCTGTGACCCAGGCCACTCAGTGACTATACCACCCAGAACCTGCGTCAGGCTTGGGGGGCGGGGAGGGGGGGTGGAAATTGAGCACAACACAGAGGAGGGAGTGTGGGTTAGAAGGGGCAGACCAGGGATAGAACCCAATAACCTTTCGGGCTCTTACCCGAAATTCGGGGTTTTCACATTTAAGCGGGGATAACAGCACATTCACTACGGGGTTGTGTCAAGCACTCAGACGCACCAAGCGGTCTCAGGACATAGTTTGGTCCTCCATAAATGGTACCTGTTTCCTTTCATTTTCAATCATCAATGTCCTTCATCACCATTATGAGACACGATAAAGCATCTCCAGCTGCCTGATTCCCAGACAGCTAAATGCAAACGTCTCTCCAGTCACATTATCACCCACAGCCTTTCTCCAACTGACAGTCAAACAGACCTGGAGGAGCCTCCGACAGCCAGTCCATATGGAAACCGTTTTTTCTAGCCTGACTTAAGGTTAAGTATCTTCTCTCCTATGAAAAAAGAGAAGTTATTTAGTCAGAGACTCTTACTTTTTCAGCTGCTACTATGAAAGTATGTCTGAAAAGCTAGTACATGAGTTTTATTTAAAAAAGGAAAAGGGAAAAAAAAAAAACCCCACAAATGCTTTCATTAATGAAATTCATATCCTGAAAAGTTCTTCCTTTTCCACCCAATGTGAGGGCTTCACATCAGCACCAGAACAATGGAGAGTAAAGATTCAATAAATATCCATTAAATATTGATAGGTGGATACAAAGCTGACCCGTGCCCTTCTCAGAGCGGTGTCCTGCCGGTGCTTCTAGAATACCTGAGGCCAGGCTTATCTGGCCTGCCGTTGACCGCCCCCTGGACCAGAGGGCAAAACTAAGAAATTTTCAACTGTGAGCAAACCTAAGAGGCGGAACGCCAGCCACAGTATCTTGGGCTGGTCACCATCTCACAAACACCTCTTTTCTTCCTGCTGTTTGTTGTCTCATTTCGCTTGCCTCGCCACCCCCCAAATGCCGCCCTCTACGCACAAGGCCCAACAGGCAGATGAACCAGGAAGCAATATTCCAGTGACTTCTAAAGAGTGATTATGCCTCCTTTCCAAGGAACCCCTGAAGCTTATCTAGAGAAGGGCAGTTGTTGAGACACTGCTCCGCACAATCCGTGCTGGGCAGTCAGGGAGAGAGGCGGACAACGGTCCCCTCTAATGTCATTTTCTTCCATTATTTCAAGAACAAGGATCCGTGGGAGTCATTTTCTAGACGCTGCTTCAGTTCCCGTTCTCCCGCCGCGTATGTTTTATTCATTCTCATAGCTCTGCTGTCTAGCACAGCACCTAACACCTACTGTGTACCCAATAAATGTTTGGTGGAATAAATGAAATTAATTTTAGTATAACCCCAAGTTATCAGGAACTTAGACACCAGAGAATTCTGATCTGAACATGAAAACAAGGCTTCTCTAAAATGATGCTAAACCTGTTGCCCTCCTTTAAACAATGAAGTCACATTTTAAAAAAAAATGCAGGATCGGTTTAATACCCAAACTAGCAGGTATTTGTCACTTACCCTGAGAGACTCGTAATGGTCCTGTCTGATCTCTTCATATTCTTCCAAGATCTCCTCAAAATATTCATCCTTGAGATTCTCATCTAATAGCTGAGAGCACTGAAAACGCAAGATCAAAGTTCAAGAACCACAGAAGAGCAAAAGGAGATAAATAAAATATGGACAACACTGGTCAGTGCTGGCGAAACCTCCTTCAGGAAGCTTCCCTTGTCAACGTCATCCCCTCTCCCTTCACCAGCTTCGTGAATTCCTGCCGGGGTGTGCAGTTAAGAGCTGCCTCGGAGGACCTAGGATGTCCAAATCTCACACGTTCGAAAGAAAGCCCTTCATGGTTCCTGAGAGATAAGCTCTAAGCCCTTGAAATGTCCTGCCTGATGAGACACTTCGTCTACATGGAGCCCTGGGCCACCCTGGATGATCTATGCTAACTAACAACGTGACTAGGGACGAAGGGGGGCCCCTTGTTCATGTTGTATCCATCTGACCTCTGGAGTAACTAAGGCTCTGGTTACTAAGGTCAGTCAGGTCATTAAAGCACTCCTACGTGACTGACTCCCAACAGAAGCCCTGGACACTAAGGCTCAAGAGAGCCTCCCTGGTTGGCAATGCCCCCTGTACACTCATCACTGGTGGAAGAATTAAGCACTGGCCACGTGACTCCACTAGAGGGGGACACCAGGAAGCTGGTGCCTGGTCCTGCTTGGATTCCACCCTTTACATCCTTTGCTGACTCGTGGCCATCCGCCATGATTATAACAGTGCTTCTGAGTTCTGTGAGTCCTTTGGCAAATCACTGAAGGGGAGCGTGGTCTTGGGGACCCACACAGTACACTAGCTAGGCGCCTCTCTTCAGTGTTTCAAAGATACCCGGTTCATGTCTTCATCACTGCATTTACCTCAGGCTTTTAGTACCTGTTTATGTACCTCCTTGCCTCACTAGAGGACAAACCCTTTGAGGGCAGGGCTGCGCCTTAACCACTCCGTGTCCCTGGTTTCTAGTTCTGTGCCTGGCACGTGCAGGGCGCCTCCTCACTAAACGCTTGCTGAAGGAATGAGGCTAATCTTCACAGTCAACTATGACTGGCTAAGAAAAGAACAGAAACCCGTCATCTGACAAATACGAGGCTACTCGGTACACTGTAAAGCTAGGATCTGCGAAATATTATTTGTGACCAGCATTATCAAGTTGGTGGAAGTAGAGCCAAAACCAAAGCTCAAAAACGAGAAATGGCTGCTCCTGATCACGATCACTTCACAACGAGGCACCGCCCCACCCCTGTGCCTCCAGCTGGACTTCTGCCACCCCCCCCCACGCCCCCCCCGCCACACACACACATACACACGAGGGCAGGGAAGCCGAGAACCACGACGTGAAACTGAGCAAGGCAGGCCGGACGATGGCTCAAGGGCCCACTGGCTTTAAGTGTCTATGATTCTAGGTGACTTTTCTAAGCATCTCTACCAGCAATCCGATCCCCGAAGAGTTAGTACAAAGCCAGACCACTTTCTTAAGGAACCTAATCAGAAAAGACCCTTGCGGTGAGCCTAAAAACAGGCTCCTGAATGGTGTTCACACCACAGGGTACCTCCCAGCCTTACATTAATCTCGGCTCAACGGAGTCCCCGTTTAGGAAAACCAGCAGAGCTCAATGAAAACAGCAAAGGGATGCCTCCTCCACAGCTCCCCAAAGTACATGCAACCAGTGTCTTAAAATATTGTTTAAAATATTGCATTCTGCTAGGTTTTAGACTCTGAGAAGGCAAAAGCTTGCTTTTCTAAGCATCCAAAGAACTTAACCATACGCTGCCACAGCGACTATTGGGAAGACGGAACACACCCTGGGGGGCCCCCCGTTCCCAGAGCCAAAGTGACAAGCCAGTCCCTCCATGCCCAGTCTGACTTGCTTGATGGAAACAAGTCCGTGGTCAATTATACAGGCTAATCTTCATGATCTTTCCACCATAAAACCACGGCCCAGTCACGCATCTTCATGCCAACCATTTGAACACAGCACAGCTTCTCTCTTCCTCCTTTTATTCTTTGTTCTTGGTGACCATAGCAGTGAATGAGAGGGAATAAGTTGAAAATATATTTTATAATTTAGAAAGAACTAAATACTGGCACCTCGTTTATTTAAAAGGAAAGAAGGGGCACCTGGGTGGCTCAATCGGTTGAGCGTCTGACTTTGGCTCAGGTCATGATTTCACGGTGTGTGGGTTCAAGCCCCACATCGGGTTCACTGCTGCACAGCCCGCTTCAGATCCTCGGCCCCCCTCTCTCTGCCCCTCCCCCGCTTGCACTCTCTCAAAAATAAATTAAAAAAAAAAAAAAAAAAAAAAAGAAGAAAGGAAAGAAAGCAGGGGCATCCTGAGGTCTAAAGCTCCAACTACCAGGTCATTGCCATGTTTGGGACTCTTTCAAACACCTGCGCCAGTGACCCAGAGCACAGGCCGCTGGCATGCGTCTCTCAGCCGAGCCCGAAGACACGGAACCAACAGTCGGCCTAAACAAACTGTACCACTGATCCTGAAAAGCGTCACTAGCAAAAACCCAAACAACTTACTGTTGGACTTATGTCTGAGTAATTTCAGAAGGTGGCCACTTCTCTGGACCCAAGAAGCACTAACCACTGCTGGAGGTCCAGCTGGACGGACCCAAAAGGAGCACCAGTGCCCGTGATCATCTTCTGGCTCTCAGCTCGCCCTTACTGCTTAGCTCTTCTAGACGGCAAAGGAGGGAACTCAAAATGGAATCCAGAGGCTGGTTCCTCCCAGCCAAAGTCCTCCCCTGATGCAATGCTAGCACCATGTACTTGAAGAGGGCCAAGGGCCTGGTCTCCATATGAGAAATGTTCAGTCATTCATTAGCATTTGAAAATAGCAACTAGCCTTAAAAAGAGGTCCACTGGTTAGTCAACTATGAACTCCATACAAGCTCCTTATGAAGCACAATTCAAATATAAAATACAAAAACTGTCCTGAAACTAACTTGGAGACACCTACTTTATTTACACATTAGTTTACGTCAAGAGTAAATAAAAATGTGATTTTATGATTCCAGTCTGATTTAACCGTATCTTTTTTTTTTCTTTTTTGAGAGAGAGAAAGTGCAAGCAGAGGAGGGGCAGGGGGAAGGAGGGGAGAGAGAAAGCAAGAGAGTGAGAGAGAATATATCTTATTCCAGGCCCAGCTCAGAGCCCAACATGGGGCTGAATCCCACGACCCTGAGATCGTGACCTGAGCCGAAATCAAGAGTTGGATGCTCCAGAACAGATGAACATAAGGGAAGGGAAGAAAAATATTATAAAAACAGGGAGAGGGACAAAACATAAGAGACTCTTAAATACGGAGAACAAACAGAGGGTTACTGGAGGGGTAGTGGGAGGGGATGGGCTAATTGGGTAAGGGGCATTAAGGAATCTAATCCTGAAATCACTGTTGCACTCTATGCTAACTAGTTTGGATGTAAATTCAAAACAGAAATAAAAAGAAAAAGAAACAGAAAACTCTTTCTACAAAAGAAGCATACAGTATTAAAAGTACAGAGTCATGTATATAGAGTGTTTATAAATATTCATAAGGAGGTCAGTAAGATTTGACAGTTCACAGAAGAGGATGCATGAATATTAAATTATTCACGCTAATTATTAAATAATTAAAGTTTATAACAATTTAAAAATAGAAACTAAACAACAATAATTCTCTTAAAAAAAAAAAAAAAGGCTGGATGCTCAACTGACTCAGCCGCCTGGGAGCCAATGATTGTATCCTTTTTAATAAGAATCACTGAACATTAATGGGAGCACATTTCGTGCAGCAGAGAGTAAGACCACCGGCCTTCACGCCCTACCCTACCGCTTGATGGACGTGTGGCCTCAAGAGAGGTGCTAACCTCTCTGTGCCTGTTTCCTCTACTCGAAACATGGATAATGAGAGTATCTGCTTCGTGGAGATTAAATTAAACATCCAGGGAAAGCACCCACCACAGTGTCTGACACACTATCGATTTTTAATAAAGTTAGCAATTCTTGTACAACCTCCATATAAATAAATTCACAGATCTGGAAGGATGTCTTTGGAAAACGGTTCAGGCAATGTGGCCACCCGAGCTTCGGGCTGCACCATGTCACCTGATAGTTTCACAAATCCCCAGACCCTCCTTGGTAACCCTCCTCGCCTACAAATGTGAAGGCTGGACTAGATTAGCGGGTTTGGTCTGTTGTGTTTTTTTAAGTTTTTATTTATTTACATGAGAGAGACAGAGACAGCATGAGTGGGGGAGGGGCAGAGAGAGAATCCCAAGCAGGCTCCACGCTGTCAGCACAGAGCCTGACGTGGGGCTCGAGTTCAAACTGTGAGATCACGACCTGAGCCGAAAGCGAGTCAGATTCTCAACCAACCCAGGCGCCCCCATAGACTAGCAATTTTCAAATTGTGCTCTTTCAAGAACTAGGTGTGGGGTGACAGATAGGAGGGGCTGCTCTAATTCATACTGTACTGAGCTTCCAAGTAAGACATCACTGGAAGACAAGCTTTCTGTCACTAAAACAAACTTGGAAACCACTGGACCACATGGTCGTTCAGATTCCCTCCAGCTATTATGTCCTCTTAGTCAATGAAAATAACGAAACACGTAATGAGAGAGGACATTAGGCTTCAGTGACAGAGAAAAACCTAAAAGACCACTCAGGAAAGTGGTTTATTACATTCACCGAGAAGAAGAATCTATTATTCTGGATTGTGAACATCTACAGAACGTTCTTCTCTCTTTGGGTAGGGCCAACCGGCCCATTCCAGATTAAATGTCTTTCTATCTGGAAACAGGTCGTTTAAAAAATTCCACATTCCTTCCAGCCTTGGCATGGAGTTAAGACAATGTATGTTCACACTTGTAAATATATGTAAGTGGCTGAAATCTCTCTCCCTCTGGGTTGGTGTCGAGGTCACAGGGATCCTGGCAGGGCTTCTCGGTGACTCGGACGCGGTCTCTGAAAGCACAGGACACACTCACCTGGCCCCCCTCCAGCAATGCAGACGACCACAGTGACACCATCCTAACAAGCCCTCGCACATTCTTTCACATATTTTAGTAGAACTGGACAAAAATAAAAGACCATCTTGGGAAATACCCCTTATTCAGAACACAATCTTTTCTCCTCTCCTTACGTAGCGGAAATAATGGAAGGCCCCACACTTACCACCACCACACTCTTGGACGCGTCCAGGACGTGGATGACAGGCGCACTGTATCTTGGAGCTATTTTAACTGCCGTGTGGGTTCTAAAAAGAGGGGTCAGGAAGAAAAACATATCCGTCAGTGCTGACAGCTCCCACATGACCCCCGTTTGGAACCATCAGAGACAACGTGTTTCCACAGGGTGCTTTCCAGAGAACGAACTTCACGTGTCCCTCGTAAAACAAGACTGACTTCCTCCCCACCCTAAGATGGGGAATCCAAGGGGAGAAGACATGGGTCTGTCGGCTCAGGCTACTAGAAATCTGACAAAACACGGAAGACCCTGTCCTCAGCTCTCTGCCCTTGGGAATGAGACCGTGACGCCGCACTCATTATCAGCCTAGCCTGCCTGAACCGAGGGAGCTCACCAGCCCAGGTGACTGCCCTTGGCTGCCATACAGGTCAGACTGCGTTTCCTCCCCCAAATGAGCTGGGGTAGCAGCCAGGGCGCCCGGGGAAACCAGACCCAAGGTGGTGGGCCCAGGACGCACCAGCCACGCTCCTCAGCCCTGACCCCACCTTGCACTTGTAATAAGGGGCCCCGGACCCTGAATAAATTTGGCACGAAAGAACCGAGAGGCATAAGCAGCAACAGTCTTCTACTAACGTCGGCTCGGCCCCAAACCCCTCCTGCCAGACTCGGGAATAGCAGCGGTGAGGAACACGCTTCAGTCCTTGACACGACCTGGCTGAAGTACGCGGTAAGCCGTCTCTGGAGACTCAGTCTTACCGCACAGAGTACACACCCGCTCTTTCCTCACAGAACACGGCCCACTACGTGAGGGGTGAGGATGGACCCGCGTGCCCTCCCGACTGCGGTTAAACCAGGGCCCTGAGCACAGGCTGCAGTGCCGCGTCAAGGGCGGCAGCCATACTTCCCCCAGGACGGGCAGGGAGGGGGCCATCCCTGCCGGTCTTTGCTGGACCCACGTTCGCCCCCAAGGCAGCTCCTCCCCGCGTCAGATGCTTTCACATTCTCCCCCTCGGCCCAAATGCATTTCATTTGGGAAGAATGTCCAGACTATGCTACTATGTGGGGAAACAAAATACCAAACAGTACGTTTGTGTTTTAAAAACCACACTACCACCCTCAACCCACCCTAACCCTCCAACCTTACATAGGAGTTTCCGTACATTTAGCAAAAACCAGATACACATCAGATGTCAACACTGGTTACACAGCGGCTGGAGGTGGAACGGAGGACGGCAAGGGAGAGAATAAATTTTACTTTACGTTCCTCTGAAGTGTCTGACATGTTCTAATAGTAAGCATGGACTACTGAGGAAAATTTTAAAACCAAGAGGATATGAGAAGACTGATGTATGTGTGTGTTTTTAATAGACTTCTGAGGGATGACTAAAAATTCATTTGCGGTGAGACAGACAAGACTGACATTTCACCTGTCCCCTTTGTGCAAGTATCTCCACACACAGAAAGGAAGCAGGGGACAGAAGCCGGAAGTCACAGGAAGTGAGCCATCAAATGGAAGTGCAGGCTTAAGCCACTGAGTGCAAGAGACTCTTCCAGAGTCGGGCGCTGGGACGCAGAGCAGCAGGGAGAACCAGACCGTGGTCCTGAAGCAGCCACGCCAACTCCACTGCGTCCCGAGGATGTGTTTTGTGTCCGCTGCATGCCCAAGGACCAAAGATTTGAAAATATCTTTGGTATTCTACAAAGGGAAGATTTTCTTTTTTTTAAGTTTTTTTTTTTTAATGTTTATTTATTTTTGAGACAGAGAGAGAGCATGAATGGGGGAGGGTCAGGGAGAGAGGGAGACACAGAATCTGAAACAGGCTCCAGGCTCTGAGCTGTCAGCACAGAGCCCGACGCAGGGCTCGAACTCATGGACCTGAGACAAAGTTGAACGCTTAACCTACTGAGCTGCCCAGGCACGCCAGGGGTAGATTTTCAAATATTAGGAATACTTTTGTTTTTTTAATTTAAAAAAAATTGTTTTTTAATGTTTATTTTTGAGAGAGAGAGAGCACACACGCAAGCAGGAGATGGGCAGAGAGAGGGAGACATGGAATCTGAAATAGGCTCCAGGCTCTGAGCTGTCAGCACAGAGACCGATGTAGGGATCGAACCCACAAACCGCAAGATCATGACCTGCACTGAAGTCAGATGCTCAACTGACTGAGCCACCCAGGCGCCCCAGGAAATTTTAAAGAAGAAACTGCTTCCAGTTTGACAACAGAATATAAGTGAGACTATGTTTGCTTCCTCTTCTTTAGGTGGTCAGTTCTTCAAGCACACAAATGTACCTCAATGTATATTCTGCATGGAGTTCCTCTAGGAAACACTAAGCCTAATGTGACTTAGTTGACATTTCTCTTAAAGAGAACCAGTACAGTTTTAAACCTTCAAGTCAACATAATTAGTATTTATTAAGCATCCAAGTGTTCTCTGTGCAATTCCGGCCATTCTCACACTGGTGATCTCTGGACAAGGGTACCAAGAAGAAACTAATGGGTTCCACTTTTTAAAAACACTACCACCACCACATAAAAGCAAAGTGTTGCTTTCCAGCATAAAAAAATGACAAAGCCAAATGAGGACAGCCATTAAATCTGTGCTTGCTTGGCCATCAAGAGTACTTTTGGTTTCCTTATAAAACGGTATGATATTGATTCTACTTTCTCCTAAGCTTCCATTTATGCGGCCCTCTCCAGTTGGAGGCAGACTTCTGTCTGAAGTCTGAAAAGATATATAACGTTGGAATCCCTCCTGCCCTCCTACAAACCAACAACACGGGGCTAGCCCCCTGAGGCTCAGTCTCAAATCTGGCTCTGCTAGTCATTCCCCAATGCCGGGAACCCAGTTAGTCGCCTCCCATACTTGCCAAATGGGCATGACAGGGTTAACTTTAGAAGGTCTTTTTGAAAAGCACTGAAAAAGAACAAGTACTCCAAGCATTTATTTCATGCCTTATCCTTCCAGAATTAAAATGTTTTACCTAAATGCAGCATCACACACACACACACACAAATAAATAAGAAATAAAACCTTAGAATTTGGTGAGAAAAACGAGAGAGGAAATAAAGGCACGAACACTGAGCAGTGTCAGACGCAGAAGTCGGGTCCCTGAAATCCTACACCCAGGCCTGAGCTTCGAACTTCCCTACAGCCAACTCAAAGAGGAAAACAGTACAGTTATATCACTCAGCATCTTCCCTCCTAACAATTAAAAAATATTTAAGTTCGGAAAATTACCTCTATTTCTGGGCACAGAATTCCTTCTGAATTCTCCATTACTCACAAAAAATAACTGAAAAAGACACTTTGCAGTTATTGGCTCTAAACCACTTAGAAAAGCTAACTGCCACACTTGTGTCTTTGAGAAGGTATGTAGCTAACAGGGCCAGATTGCCATTAAAGTCAATTCCAGTTTGTGACACAAAACCATACGCATTACAGACAGGAGAACGTTCGGTTTTCCATTCTCTTACAGCTACAGGTTCAAAAGGGAACTCTGGGCCTATTTCCGTGCCCACATGACCCCTAATCGGTACAGTCCTTTCGGCTTCTCCAAGGATCCATCAGACAGCCTTAAGGCTCACTGTGAATGTCTTGGGAGTACAATTCTAATTCTATCATGCCACCACAGGCCACTGAGATCTGGAAGAGCCATGGAGTTCTACCTCCTTATCTCCTTTCACGACAACTTGGAAGTCCTGAGCTGCCATCTGCTCAAATAACCGTTAGCAAAGGAAAAAACTGGAACACTGCTGAGCTCTCAACAGGTCTACAGGAGGCAATAATAAGGGCTCTCAGAGGGCTTCTGAGACATTCAAACTCTGAATGCCTTCTAGCAAAGCTGACTCTCCCAGGAGTAGACGGCATCTTACAGAGATGCAAAAAGCACTAACTGTGAAGGAAGAGACTGATAAAGCAGACTTCATGAAAATTAAAAACTTTGTTATTTAAAAATACAACTAAGATAGCAAAAGGCAAGCCATAATGGAAGAATCCACTTGCAATATATATTTCTAATAAAGGGCTTGCGTCCAATATAAACAAAAACATGTACACGTCAGTAAGAAAAGAGGCAGAATACCCAATTAAAAAAAAAAAAGATTTAAAAAGCATTAACAGCCAACATACACATGAAAAGGTACTCAGCATCATTAATCAGCAAGAAAATACAAAGGAAAACCATACCAAGATGTTATTACGTACCTACTAAAATGGATAAAATTGAAAAAGGTGTGGAATAACTGGAACTCTCATAATTGCCGGTGGGAGTGTAAATTAATACGATCCCTTTGGAAAAGTACCCAGCAATGTCTAATGCCAATGATCACGTGCGTATGACCCAGCAAGTGGCATTCTTCCAAACAGCCCCAAACTGGAAAAACCCAATACCCGCCAACAGTCACATGGATGACCAAGCCACAGTGTATTATACGACGGAATATTGCACCACAATGGAACAGCAACTACTGTAACCGCTGCTTTGGGCCTCCCAGGTAGAACACTGCACAAAATAAGCTGGACACAAGACAGTACACGCCACAGGACTCCATTTATATGAAGCCGAAATGCGGGCAGAACCAACCTACGGTGACAGGGCAGTGGTTACTTCTGTCGTAAAGGATGACTGGGTGGGGGCACCCAGCAAAGTTCCCAGAGTGCAATATTACCGGGGGTTCATTTCTGTAAACGTTCATCAAGTTGTGTATCTGTGATTTGTGCACTTTTCTGTATGCCTGCTACATTTCAGTCAAAGGGCTTACTCAAATATGAGGGCCTGATTAAGCACCGTTAAGCGAGGCCTCACCCACTGTCACTACTTTAGAACGGAGTCAGAAGGGGGGAGGGTTACACCAAGGCTCTGAGAGATTGCACAGGAAATCTGTTCTGCACAGGCGTTTCTGGCACCGCAATGGAGAAGGGAATGGTTATCTGGAAGGACTGCCACTAGCTTTTATTTTCCGAGTAATTTCCTGGAAACAGCAACAGGCATGGAAGAGAACAGAACCAGAGAAGGCAGAGCTCGTAAAGAGAAGAAGGAACTCTGGCAGGTCAGGGGACCCAGCTGTCCCAGCGCCCTTCCCCAGATCCCGAGAACAGAAATTCTCCAACCGCACAGAGAGACAGTGGGTGACTTCCAATCTGATGAATTCTGACTTGATATCCCAGCTTATAACTGTGAGGAGGCACTGATGGCTAATTCTGCTTATGATGGATCTTAGGAAAGTAGTTATGTTGCCTCTGGATATTTTTTTTTTTTTAAAAAACCTCTTTAATCTGGTGGCTTTTACTTGGTAAGAGATATAACAGAATGGACTATTTTGTAATGTTCCAATTTGCACATCACATTTACCTAGCTCATAATACGTTTCGTTACATCTGCTTCTTTAAATATTTATTTATTCTGTTTTACAACCATGATCCCAAAAGCATTTCATGCTCATAAAGGTCTGTAAGTTCTCTTATCATTCTCTTTACTAAGCTAATGAATATTCACGTTAAAATAATCAATTACCCAAGACTATGCTCATTGAAACTCCAGCTATCAACCTGCCTGGTCACATGCCTGGAGAATAATCTGCCACATATCCTAGTGGGTAAGTCCTTGGTGGGAAAAACAAACTCAGTTTTCCAAGGTGAGCGACAACAGCCACCTTATTAAGTCCTTCAAGCATGAAAAGTACTTAGTGAATAAATGACATTTAACACTGTTACTACTTGTGAAAATAATCCATTCAGATTATAAATGGGATGGTTAATTTTATGTGTCAATTTGGCCAGGCCACATGATCTAGTTTTTGGTCATACACCAATCTAGATGTTTCTGTAAAGATAATTTTTAGATGTGATTAACATTTAAACCAGCAGGCTTTGGGGTGCCTGGGTGGCTCAGTCAGTTAAGTGTCTGACTCTTGGTTTTGGCTCAGATCATGAGCTCACAGTTTGTGGGTTCAAGCCCCACATCAGGCTCTGTGCTGACAGTGCAGAGCCTGCTTGGGATTCTTTCTCTCTCACCCTTTCTCTCTGCCTCTCCCCCACTTACTTATTTCAAAATAAATAAAAATAGACTTAAAAAAAAAAGTCAGCAAACTTTGAGTGAAGCAGATTATGCTCCATAAAGTGGGTGGGCCTCGTCCAATCAATTGAAGACCTTAAGAGGAAAGACTCACGTCCTCTGAGAAAGAAGGAATTCTGCCTCCATATAGCCTTTGGAATCAAGACTGCAACATCTGCTCTTGCCTGGACTCCAGCCCTCTGAACTTCCCTGCAGATGTCAGTCTTCCCAGGCCCCCCGATCACATGAGCCAATTTCTTAAAATACATCTCTCTGTGTACGTATTATATTAATAATATAATACAAAGTGATATATAAAATCTACATAAAGAAAATATATATACACAACCTACAGATTCTGTTTTTCTGGAAAACCCGGCTTAGTGCACAGTCATTTCTAGTGTAGGATCAAGTTCAGTGTTCCCCGGGGCATTATTCCCTGCCAAAGTAAACAGTATGGGACATAAAGAATATGTCATAAAAAGTCTAACAGTGCCCATAATTAACATATTTCCCCCCAAACATCATTATGATCATGACCCTCAGGAAAAAATCTGACAAACTCTGTAATGGCCATGTGACCAACTTAGAACTTTCTCCTCTTTAAACTGTTTAATCCAAAGGTTCTCAAAAGGTTCCCCCTTTCGGAAACAACTTCCCAAGGTGATTCTCTGATTCGTTCTTGCTAGGCTGGCCTTCTGCCTCAACTATTTCCAGGTTGGAGTTTCTTCAAGGGAACCTGTAATTACTCAATCAGACACCTGCTTCAAGACAGAGAGTGGGCTAAAGTTCAAGAAATGTCTTTGTGCCAAAAAATACACCTTCTCCACCTGGCTTGATTTCAAGAGGAGAGTTTAACAAAAATCTCAGGAACTGAATGGGAGGGGAGAGGATTAAGGAAAAGACAATGACAAGCCAAAGGAATCCCAAAAAAGGCAAAGGGCGGGGAGATCACAGAGGAAGTTTCCTACAGCTTGCTGCAGAAGTGTCCTGGCCCAGGCTCTGGTCCAAGTGAAGACTGAAAGCTCGTGAGCTTATAGAACAAGGAGCCGATGAGCTAAGCATGATAAAAAACAACCCAGGTTTCATCACTGTTTGTAAACACTGGCATTTAAATGAATTTAAAGGACAGCAAGGAGCTCATTAGCATGACTTACCTCGATGTGGTCGCCCCTCCAATCAACAACGGAATCTTTATAGCCAACCTCTCCATTTCCTTGGCAACAAAAATCATTTCATCCAGGGAAGGAGTAATGAGTCCTGACAGGCCTATTATATCTAGTATTTCAAAAAAGAAGAAAGGACAGTGAGAATGAAGATGAGACAAAAGCAGAGAAGTATGGAAGACTCATTTTAGCAACTCTGTAATAAAGACCGTGAGACCTAACTAACATTGACTCCCCATTTCTAATTCTAAGACATCTCTCCTGACTGGGGAGTTTCGATTTACTATTTGTTTGCTTTACATAAGAAATGGGATTTGTAACTTAACGTTACAACAGTGTACTTTCCACAGTTGGGGGAAGCCATGCAAATAAAATACATTGTTCATGATTTCCCAGACTTGGACGTGTCACGGTGTCTGAAGAAACATTAAAAACGATGAGACGATGAGATGTGGAGGAAAAAATCTAATGCAACCCTGTAATAAGAAGCCTGTTTCATTCCCCGTCCTCCAAGCTGCAAGGAGTTTCAAAGTCACCTATTCACTGATTCGACCCCCACCATCAATGACAATGAAAGCAGTCCCCCACCCCCCACAGGAGCTGGCACCTGTTGGATAGGCTGGGGCATCACCACTTACTGACAGACAGACACAGGGGAAAGGACACTCGGAGGGCCCAGAAGTCCGAGGCACAGTACCTGCTTTGTGCTCAACGGCAGCCTTCAGTATCTTGTCGCAGGGAGTCATGACCCCTAAATCAATAACTCTGAGGTACAGAAATGAGAGGTGAGAAAGCTGGGGAGAACCCAAGAGAGACAAAGCCTTACTTAGCCATCAAATACCCCTCTAATGTAAATTGGAATCACAGTGACTCACTAAGGGTGGACAATGACAACTACAACTACCATTTATTAGGTACTTGCCACATGCCGGGTGCTAGGCTAAGATTTTTAAAGCAGCTTTACTGACATACAATTCATACAGCATAAAACTCACCCATTCAAAATACATGGTTCAGTTATTTTTGGCATACTACATTATTTTTTTAAGTTTATTTATTTATGTTGAGAGAGAGAGAGAGAGAGAGAGAGAGAGAGAGAGAGAGACAACAAGCTGGTGAGGGGCACAGAGAAGGGACAGAATCCCAAGCAGGCTCCACACCATCAGCACAGAACCCAATGCAGAGTTTGAACTCATGAACTGTGAGATCATGACCTGAGCCGAGATCAAGAGTCAGATGCTTAACCGACTGAGCCACCCAGGTACCCCTATGTTGTTATTTTTTTTAAGCTCTAGTAAAATACATACAATACCATGTGCCCTTCTAACGATTAAGTTTAAAATTCAGCGGCCCTAATCAGAGTCAGTCACAGCGCTGTGCAACCATCACAATACCCGGTCATCTCCCCAAATAGCAACTCTAATCATCTGGCAACAGTTCCCCATTCCCAGTGGTCCCTGTGAATCTGCCAACTCTAGACATTTGTGTAAGTGGACTCATACATCATTTGTCCTTATATCTGGCTTATTGCACTTAGCACAATGGACACACACGTTCTGCCTATTCGCTCGCCGGTCAGTGGACACGTGGGCCGTCTCCACCACGCTGAGCTTTTTGCATAACCAATCCCATTTTACCTTCAAAGCGGCTCCAGGATGCAAGTACCACCATGGGCTCCATTTTACTGAAGAAGGGCCCAGAGACATTAAGCAACTTTGTCCACACAACTAATTAGCAGTAGATTTGGGACAAGAACCACGATCTGACACCAAAACCCATTCTCTTGGCCATTGAGGCCAATAAAAACACTGGGCAAGTTCACTCAGTAAACACCTACTGAACAGGAGAGACTAGCTGGAAGCCAATGTGAAGGATCATCAGGAAGGTCGGTTCCTGCTCACGGAAAGCGGACAACATGAGAATCTGCTTACTGAGTCACGGGAGAGGGAGACAGAACCAGGGAGCAAATCACTGAGGGAGACAGGGTAAGAGACTCAAAGGAAAAGCTGACCCGAGGGCTTGAGGGCCACATACATGATGGAGGGCGGGCACGGAGCAGAAGTGCAGGGGCCCGCTTTGTGGGAACACAGTAAGACTGGAGGGGCTCCAATTGATGGAGGAGGCGCTTTCTGAACCCAAGAGGATTCCCACCCTGGACAACGTTCCATGTGACTCCTCTATTCGAGATTTAGAAAGCACCCGTCATGGTGGTCATTTTTACAATTTAATTTCATCATGAGTATGCATTTCACAGCATGATTTTCACCTCTTTCATAATGTCAACAATTAAAATAGGCAAAATAATTGGGGGCACCTGGATGGCTCAGTTGGTTAAGCATCTGACTTCAGCTCAGGTCATGATCTCACAGTTTGTGAGTTCGAGCCCCGTGTCGGGCTCTGTGCCGACAGCTCAGAGCCTGAAGCCTGCTTAAGATCCTGTGTCACCCTCTCTCTCTGCCCCTCCCTTACTTGCACTCTGTCTCCCTCAAAAATAAACATTTAAAAAAAAAATTTTTTTTTAAATAAAACAGGCAAAGTAATTTAAAAAAAAAGAAAATCAACGAACTACTACGGGACACACCATCATCTGGTCAGAGGGGATGCCTGACAGGAAGGAGTCTTGCTTCTCACTATGTATCTTTTTATACTCACTTTCTAGCTTGCTCCCATTATTACTTGAAAAGAAAAGAAAAGAAAAAAACTGGCCCATATGAATCCCCAGTAAAAAGCAAGACAATTTCAAATCAACGATAACTACGCTCAGCTTTGTCGGCACTAACTCAGCAGAGAGTAAATGCTGTGCGTTTTACTGATGTGGGACGGCAGGTCCTAACAGTGAGATGATGCCACGTTTTTGTTTTTAGCAAATTAGGAAAGGCTGGTAACTACACCTTTTGTTAAACTAGGACTAAATATAGACTGTTGCATACAAAATTAAGTACAATAGCGTATTGCTTTTTAAATCGAGACAAGACGGCATACATTTCAAAGCTGTGTTCAACGTCATATGGTATTTTCAAAATTCAATTACAAATCATCAGTCTGATGGCGAGAATCAACTTGCTCTCATTCCTTTTTCTTGTTTTAAGCAGTGTGTCCTTCAGGAACATCTTACACATGCTTGCTTTGTTTGAGGACATTGAGGAGACCCTGTGGCTGGACAGAAATGTGGAAAGGGGGAAACTGTAGGCACAGAGGTCAGAGAGGGCATCTTAAGGGGGGCAACTAGTGAAATTTTCAAAATACCAGGTTTGAGATTTCTTTAGATATCCAAATGGAGCTCGCAGGTAGCCGACTGGATACGTGAGTCTGGAGTTCTGGTGAGGGGTCCATGCTGGAGACAGAACCTGGCACCTGGCACCTGGCACCAAGGTGTTAGAAAGTCACGAGACTGGACGAGATAAGGCTGTCCCGGGCCTTGTTGGCCTGGATGTGCCCCCTGGAAACTCAGAGCCTTGGGTCCTGACCTACTTTTTAACAAGACCCCCAGGGGAGGGGAAGGCACATGACAGTCTGAGAAGCACCACTGTGGGTGGCAGGACACAGAAGAGGTCAAAGCCTGAGCCCTGGAGCACTCCCCTATTTGGGGGTCGCACAGAGAAGAAAAAATCAGCAAAAGAAAGAAAACCCATGACGAGTGAGGAAAGAAGAGTTCTGAAAACAGTGGGCTAGGCGACTGGGACACAAGTTCAACTTCCAATTTATTAGCCTGTCTTAAGAATACTGGGAAACAGTCAAACAAATCATTCATCGGGGGCATACTTCCTGACCTTCCAGGCACAGAGAGTAATACTTACAGCCCTGAGATGCATAGAGGTGGTTGCTCACCATCAGGGACAAGCAAGCCCAGACAGAGGCCGCCCCCAGCCCCACCCTCAAGGGAAAAGGGATGTTCCCCACACATCTGGGCTGAGAAAGTATTGGCAGGTTCGGAATATGCATACGGTGTGACATTCGTGGAGTGTTGTCACCTAAACTGATGACCATTAGAAGCATCCAAGGAGGGGGGATACCTGGGCTGAATCTTGAAAAAAGTAAGTAGGTATTAGCTCAGTGAAGGAAAAAAGAGGGTAGTCTACACAGAGACTGGCACTAAAGGTCCAGAATGATGAACCAGCTGGCCCTGGGGAACTTCAGCTGAAGGAAATGACCTGACGCGTTGGGGGGGGGGGGGGAGGGGAGGCCTTCTATGGCTGCTGCCATTCTTCCCACCATCCCTTTCCACTGTCCCTCTGCTTTACTGCAACTTCCTGTTTCCCCCACATACATCTCCATTCCCCCTGGTTTCCCCTGGTTTCTTCAATTGGAGCCGTGTGCCCACAGGCCTCTTCTAATCCACATTCTTATATTATGCCACAGGAGAGACTACAGAGAATAAAAAATTAATGTTATGGGAAAATGCTGATTTTAGGAATCCTCTTTCTAAAGTGTTTATAAGAGAGCTTTAAACACAAGCATTTACTTTGGGCTTTTAATTCAGAAAAAAAAAAATGTAAGCTGCACTCGATGCTTTAGCAAAGGCATCCGATACTAGATGAGAATACATACACTATTATAATAGATAAGAAGTCCCTTTTACTCTCTACAGAAATTAAAAAGGAAAATCAAAGCCATGCACTTGCATCCATCATCAAATGCTTCACATTTGCTGTCTCTTGAAGAGAACTGAAGATGACATTTGTCTCTGATCCTGCAATTCACACACGCTACCACTAGATGGAAGCACTCAACCACTCTGCAGTCCCCAGCCAAAGTCTCCAAACTGTGCTTACGCGGTGCTGACAGTGTCTGTTTCCATTTCTCCTTTTTTAAAACAATGAATGAGACAAATTCTGGAAAGTCTCCCTTTCAAATATAACAAGCTGGGAAGAGGAACCGAATAGCTATTTTTCCAAAGAAGACATCTGAAGGGCCAACAGCGTAGATCAGAAGACGCTCAGCATCACTCATCATCGGGGAAATGCCAATCAAACCCAAAATGATATCACCTCAAAAGTGTTAGAATGGCTGTTATCAGAAAGCCGCGTGGTAACAAGTGTTGGCCAGGATGTGGATGAAATGCTGTCACCATAAAAAAAGAAACGGTAACTATATGAAGTGAAAGTGCTGTTGGCTAACACTATGGCAGTAATCACACTGCAGTATGTAAGTGTACCAAACCAATACGTTGTACACCTTAAACTTATACAATGTTTTAGGTCAATTACATCTCAATAAACCAGGAAAACTGTGTAACACCCCCCACACACCTATATATACATATCAGCTTGAAAATCTCTGAATAATTATCTAGTGAGCATGTGTGGAGCATAGGACTGGACTAGTCTGCCCTTGACTTGGTCATTTTTCTCACTCAACTGAACACTCTAATATTATTCAGTTTGAAAGTATTTCATTTATAGCCATCTGTGTATTGCTTAATTTTTACTCATACTAGACAGATTAGCAACAACTGGTTAAATATAAACAGGCCTCTGTTATTATTATCTGATTCACCAGATCCATATTTTTAAAGTACTAGATATAGGATATCTAATTTTATTTTGTGTTTAATTTTTTTTAACATTTATTTATTTTTGAGAGATGGAGTGAGACAGTGCACAAGCAGGGGACGGGCAGGCTGGGGGGAGGGGGGACACACAGAATCCAAAGCAGGCTCCAGGCTCTGACCTGTGCTAACACAGCTAGCACAGAGCCCAATGTGAGGCTCAAAGTCAGGAACCATGAGATCATGACCTGAGCCGAAGTTGGACACTTAACCGACTGAGCGATCCAGGCACCCAAATATAGGATATCTAATTTTAAATTTTCTGCTGGCATATCCTACTTTTTCTTACACAAACAATGTGCATTAACTGTGTTTACAGTGTGCATTTACCTGTGCTTTACCAGTGTGCATTTTTTTAAAATGTTTGTTTATTTTGAAAGAGGGAGCACAAGCAGGGAGGGGCAAAGAGAGAGGGAGAGACAGACTCCCAAGCAGGCTCCATGCTGTCAGCGCAGAGCCTGATGCAGGGCTTGAACCCACAAATCGTGAAATCATGACCTGAGCCGAAATCAAGAGTCAGACACTCAACTGAATGAGCCACCCAGGTGCTCCCACATTTTCTTTTTATATAAAAATTATTAAGGAGCATATTTAAAATCCATTTTCAGGTACTATCTGATCAAAAAACATTTTTAAATACTTTATATTACTTAAGAGGAATTTAACTAGAATGTTAACATTAAACATTACAGTTAAAGTTGTTTAACTTTATAATCAATAGTGGAAGATAAACTGAGAGAGCAGAGTCCTCCCTTTTGGAATCAGAAGCCCTGAGTACATGGCTTGCCACTTGCTGGCTGTGTGACCATGAAGAAACTCCTGAACTTCTCTAAACCTCAGTTTCCTCATCTGTAAAATGAGAAAGACAATAATTGAAGCAGGCAGAACAGGATCAAAACCATAAGAAGGAAGGAAGGAAGAAAGAAAAGAAAGGAAAAGAAAACCATCAGGAAAAGAAGACAGAAAACAGAAAAATCAGTGATGTAAAAGCACTAGCTCATTTGTGAAGTGGTAACCGAATATTAGGTATTAGTGGCCTCTTGGTGGATCTATCCCTTAGGTCTATTCAAATTCTCAAATTTACATGTTCTACTAGATCACAGAATCTAATGCATCATCCCCATAAAAATGTTCTCTGTCTGGACAGAACTATCATCTTTAGTCCTCTTGACTTCTTTTTCCTTCAAAAAGAAAAAAATCCTTACCACCTTATGAGATTTTCTGCATCGATGACAAAGAGCCTGGAACTAGAAAGCTGCCTTAAGATTTGGTTCTGGATGGTTTGCTAGACTCACTCACTAGCTGCGTGGTTCACTCCAGATCCAGCCTAGAACCTGGAGGCTCAGCAAAAGTATACATTTAACTACATAAGGTAGATGGGGGGGGGGGGGGGGGGGAGGAGGGAGGGGGCACTTGCCTACTAGCTAACACCATAAAATTAAACTGATCAGGGGGCCACGTGTTAAGAGACACAAGACCCAAGAGGGCGTCTGTCGTGATAGAAAAGGTTTGTACGTTCACTCATGTTTTTATAAAAGGAATAATTACAGTTTCACTAGCAGATGTTTCTCCAGTTAGACTTATGAGCAAAGACAAGCACCCCTTCAACGCACAGGACAGAGGAACTGGATGTGCTGGAGGAAAGCCTCGGGTTTAATAAGCAGGTTTCACAGATGCTGACATTCAGCTGGAGCAGCACCCTGGAGAAATGCCACAGTTCTCCCCGGCCTCTTAAAACGTCTTTAACTGGAGGAAAAAAACATTCCTAGTGTGATTCTTTTGGCTACTTATCCATTTTCTGAAAATAAAAAATTATAAACTCATGACAATAATATCTCAAGAATTGCTTTAAGAAGTTTACCTACAAGCTGCTTTTTTTCAACAGTTTCTGGACCACGATCACAACTGTATAGGTACCTGGCTATTTAGCCTCATAAATAGTAAATTTCTTGAGTTTCTTGAGAGAAGTCAACTAAATCATTTTGGTGTCTCTAGTGCAATGTGCGGTCTATAGCAGATGATCTATAAACATTTGTAAGCTGAATTCAATGCTGACTAATTATGATGAATGCAAGCAGAAACCAACGACATCAGGTTTGAAAAGGTGAGACCAGAGCAGAGATATCTTGTAGATTTCAGGAAGGAAACCCCTTATCCTAATACTTACTCTATAGTTGAAATCTCATGACAACAACCTCCAATGTATTTACCTTTTAAAAAAGAATAAATACATCCCAAAATTCCTCATTTGCAAGACTGGGAGAGAGTACTAAGTGTTCTGACAGCGAGTGGGCAGAAAACAGAAATGTCTGTGAAGAAAGGGGCAAAAGTGCCATCCTGACACCGTTCTCGTTCCTTGACTCCAGCCTCCCTGAGGGCTTCTTGGTTGCATTACATTGGCCTCGAATACAGAGATGGTTAACCAAGTTGAAAGGAGGGAGGGACTGGAAGGGTAACTGTCACGGGACAGCCGGAGAGACCCGTGAGGCGCCACGGCTGCGCCACAGGCCTGGCTCTCTTCTTCAGAGAGGAGAGTACGTTGGAAGGAAGTCCATGACTCACAGGGACTGTGGTTGGACATGGACCAGAGAAGGCATTAGTTGTATTAGGCTTTGGATCATAAAGAATATGTTGAAATCTGAGCAAAACATACACTTACTATAGGTCATCAGCTCTCACATGGAAATAACTTAGTGCTGAATATTTATCCACTATAAAGAGACACATCAGCAAGAGATTTTACTTCTATACATTCCAAAATCTAGCTTCATCATTTCCAAGAGGCATGCACAGTCCTGTTCTAAGCAGAGGAAGGAGAGAATTGTACAGTCAAAGCCTTCTTATAAAACCCCATTTAGCCAAAGTCTCAGCTCTAAGATCTCCGCTCTAAGACTGCCATCGTTTACTGAGGAGAAAAAGAGAACCCGCTCTGGGCCACGGGCTGCAGGCAGGAGCCCAGTGTTCTAGTAATTAGAGCCTCCGGCCCAAGGTCAATTCTCAAGAAGCCTCTTGGTTGTTCTGATCTGGCTTGAATAGTTTTTACTGTTCCTTTTGTCCTTTTCAACCAGATTAACAGGTGACAAACTTATTTATTTCATTTGAAAAGGTGTGTTCAACGTGGAAGTGCGAAAACACAGTCAGGAAACAGAAATTAAAAATAACCTCCAACATCCACGGCTGGACCCTACCCCTCCCAACCAATACAGAATCATTGCTGCAAATGCTTTAATTTTTGAATAAGAAAGGGGATGAGAGAGGTGGGTCTTGACTCACCTGAAATTATTGCAGCCAAGGACAACGCCAACTATGTTCTTGCCTATGTCGTGCACGTCCCCTTTCACAGTGGCCAACACGATGGTGCCCTGGTAGGGGTCCTGGGGAGCAAACCAAGCAGCTGAGCACTGCTGTGGTCACTTAGCACAGACCAACTTAAATCTCTAGAAGCAGACAAGTGTTGCCACAGAAAGCACTCTAATACAACAAAGACAACCCCAGAGACTGACCCAGAACCCACATCACATGCTCTGCAAGTACAAAGCTGTGCCCCCGAGCGGTTCCAAGGCAGCCTGCCTAGCAGGGGAGCTCAGGGAACTTCGAGCATGGGTTCCATCACCTCGAAGAACAGTTTAAGTTCGAATCCAACACGGTCCCATAGCTGAACGACAGATCTTAAACTGCAAAAACACTGTCTGAGAAATATTTATTGTGAGCAGAAAAGGGAGAGGCGGGGAACAGAGGGAGAAGCCTCATCAGAATCTGAACCACCATCTCAACGGCATTTAATTATCTTTTGTTTCTTCAATACCATTGTCCTAAGCCCTGCCAGCAACCCCTCCCTCAATTAATTAGTTAATTTTTAAAAAGAAAAGGAAAAGGCACACAAGGCAAGTGGGAGGTCTGTCGGAGCCATTCACAAGCTCACACCAATTTAAGGATTCAGAATCCCACGGGCCAAAGCTGGCTGAGCTTCTCGGGGAGCTGAACAAGGTCAAAGCTTCATGACTGACTCTGGCGGCACAGCCAACAAGATTTAAATTGGATCCGGAAGCAGTGCCAAGGACATTACCAGAATACAGAGAAAAATCAGTGAAGAGGTTTTCCAAAGCCAAACCTGACTCAGTTACCTCAAGGGGAGGGACCGATCTCTACAGCTACGGTGTCTAGCACAGCACCTGACACACAGTAGAAGACTTGTGAACGGTCAACAGATAAACAGAGTGGTTTTATTTTGAAATCACCGGCTCGGTTTGGAAAACTACGCTCATATTAAAAATTCAGAGAGCCACATTCAGAGGAAAATCCCAGGGTATTCTGATATCTGGTAAAAGAGATCACCGCTCTATTTTATCAATCAGTGACAGGCACAGCCAAGCCCCGTGGTCCCTACCCCAACCCAGTAACCGTCTCTGAGGCCAATTCCTCCCAGGGCCCACCGGCCTGGACAAATGACTTGCCTCCTCTTCTTCTATGCCAGCATGCGTTTTATTTTCTTCTCTTTCTTTTTCCATGAAAGGAATAAGGTGGCCAACGGCCTTCTTCATGACTCGAGCTGACTTTATAACCTAGGAAAAATACACAGAGTCCGGCATCTTTTACCAAACCCCCCGAATGGTTGCTACTGGACCCTCGTAGCCTCTTAATTTAGCATAAATGAAGAACGCAAGCTTTGGCCTCAGGTCAGCCACGCCAGAGTCCACTTTTGACAGCAGACAGGATGAGGAATGAGTTCCTCGTGGAGAAAGACAATGAATGAGGCACAGAAGGAAAACAAGGCTAGGACCCCCGTGCTGCGATTCCTGTCCTCTGAACCTCTCTGCACACTATTGTTTCTCAGCCTAGAAGGCCGCCCATCACTTCTCCAAGTTCTGTGTGCCCTTTTCCACTCACCAGAGCCCCTTCTTAGCCTTCCTGTCTTGCTCCCCAGCACTACAATTCACTTATAATTAAGGCTTATGCTGAAGCAAGAACGGGGCCTTTTACAGAATCCATCAACGTATGCTAATATTCATGGGTGGGAGTACGATGCACCGTCTCCAAGTGAATTCTCAGAGCAGAAACCCAGCAGACACCATTAGCCAAATGATCAAGGTTAATATAACCAGTAATGAGACACAGCAACATTCTTGGCCTCCTCATAGGATCCACTGAGAAGGGCACAGCATCACCCTTATGCTTGCCAAAAATGAGCAAACATCAGACAAACCCAAACTGAGTGGCAGCTATATAAAAACTGTGCTGCACTCTTCAAAAATCAAGGTCATAAGGAAAGACTGAGGAGCTGTCAGAGAGACCAGGATAAGAGCAGTGTGGGATCCTGGAATAAAAAGAAAACAGTAGTGGGAAAACTGGTGAAATCTGGGGCAGCTGGGTGGTTCAGCCAGTTAAGCATCCGACTTCAGCTCAGGTCACGATCTTGAGGTTGGTGGGCTAGAGCCCCGTGTCGGGCTCTGTGCTGACAGCTCAGAGCCTGGAGCCTGGAGCCTGCTCTGGATTCTGTGTCTCCCTCTCTTTGTCTGCGCCTCCCCAGCTCATGCTCTGCCTCCTCTCTCTCTCTCAAAAATAAACAAACATTAAAAAAAAAAAATCTGGTTAAATCTGAGCAAGGTCTTTATTTAACAGCATTACACCGCTGTTAACTGCACTCAGGTCAAGGAAAAATGTTTACCTTTGGGGAAGAAGCTGGGGGAGGGATATACAAGCCATTTTTCAAGGTATGTTTGCAGTGTGTCTGTCTAATGTCACCTTAAAAATGCAAAGTTAAAAGTAAGTCAATGTCATGAAAAACAAAGACTGAGGAACTGTCACAGGCTGGAGGCGATAAGACAGGACCACAAATCGTTCCTCGTCTCGTGTGTGGTGGTAGTTTGGCTGGTGCATACGTGTGAACACCTTTCATTGTCTCCTCCACAAACATGCACTTCATTGTATGTTAATCATACAACAAAAAAAGCTGTAGGGGAAAGGGTGAACGTTATGAAAGAAAGTGGGCATTTAAATACAGGAAGAGTAATTAGAAAAACCAAAAAGGGCCTTGTTCCGTATGACTCGCAGCCCCAACCCTGATGGCCCCACAGACGTTTTGTTAACTGATATGGTTAGTATCCCCTATAAATCAAAATAAGAGTTCTGGTTTTCTCGAAACATAAAATTTAATGTTTATCACTATTCTAAATGCATCCTTCAAAATGAATACTGGCTGGTCAAATCAAATGCTGACGTTATTAACTTTACATGAAGCAGGGGTTTTATTTTAATTTGGGGGAAGAGCAGATAGGTGCTGGGAGTAAGATGTGGTGGCACTTCCTCCTCACAAAGTAAAGGATTTCCAGATGACCTCTAACCTCTAACCTGCACATCACCCTGAACACGGACCTCCCGGACGTCACTCGTAGAACATTTACAGAAAGAATGACCACATCTCAGTGCCCACAAGCTCTTGTCAAACTTCAAACTTGAGAAATCTACCCGAACTTACTATTTACTAAAAGACAAAGTCTTTTTCTTTCAATTGTGAAAACCACCCCCCATCTTTTGCCAACCTGAGGCAGAAACATTTTTCCAGCTCCAAAAAGGTCACCGACAACTTTCATGCCGTTCATGAGAGGCCCTTCAATTATATTCAGAGGCCGGGGATATTTTTCCTGGTTTAACCTGGCTTCTTCAGTATCCTCAATAATATGTTTTTCAATACCCTATTAAAAAAAAAAAAGTTAGGATAAAAATCACATTAAAAATTGACCTAAGGCCAGTCAATAAAGAATGAATCATAGAAATGCTTACGAGTACAGGTTTTGGAATTAGAGTACGCGGGTTCAAATCCTGGCTCACTAATCTCAGCAATTTATCAAGCCTCAGTTTCCTAAACTGTCACACAGTACCTGCCTCATGTGGTTACTTTTGAGAATTAAATGAAATAACCTATGTAAAGTGCTCAGCTGGCTTTACTGATACAAGGTAAGCACTCTCTAAAAGTATGCAGAAGTGAAAGAAGGAATACTGTGAGTGAAGTCCAAATTCATCATAAAATACACTGCGTCCTACCTGAACGTTTAGCAGAGTATGCCTTACTAATGACCTCCTATGGAAGCAGTGTGTGTTGTCAAGGTAAAGTTCTGGGGCTGGGGAGGAATGACAGTGGGCAGGACCCTTAGGCGAAGTCCAAACCCACAAAGCCTCCGCTGACTCACCCAGACTTCACTGATCAGGCCCTAATCCTCGGTGTCCCCAGTTCAAGGTCCCTTGAATGTGGCTCAGTGATTCCACAGCCTGAAATATGTGCATCTCAAAAAAGTGTCAAGAGGTTGAAAGCTAAATTCGAGAGCCAAAAAGAGAACTCGGAAGTTCTCCGGACCACAAACGAGGACACCGAAGCCAAGAGCTTATGTTGTCTGAAGTCCAAATTATCAGCAGAAGATCCAGGACTTGCTCGTGGATCAAATGACGGCAACTTGGTCTAGAACAGCGTTTCCCGACCTTGGCAGTACGGACATTCTGGGCTGAATAATTCTCTGTCACACGGGCCCGTCCTGTGCACTAGAGGAGGTTTATGGGATCCCCGGCCACTGGATGCCAGGAACACCTCCCACCCCCTTCTGTGACGACCAAAACTACCTCTAGACACCGCCAACTGTGCTCCGTGTGGGGGGGGGGGGGGGGGGGGGGACAGTGTCCAAACTGCTCAGGAGTGGTCTAGGGAATCTCCCCTCCAGCAACCACCGCGAGGCTCCACCAGCCAGCCTGTTCTCACTCACCCCGTGCTCCCACAGCTCACCTTCACAAGGGCATATTCGAGGCGTTCTTCAATGGGGCCATTCCTCCACTCGTCAGTCTGGACGACTTTCTTCCCTCCTTTGCCATGAGTCTGAGTTGAAATTAGGACAGAGAGTGGGTACAACAAGCCCTCACAGCAGAAAACTATGGCTTATTCTACTTTTATATTGCTGGTGCCTAGTTGAGTGTCCAGCATGAATTAAGATCTCAATTAATGTTTGAGGGAAGGACAGAGACAAGGAGAGGTGTTTTAGGATTTAAGCTTGTGGTGGAAGGATAAAATGAGGCTCCGTTCCTCCTTTCCTAAGAGAGCAATTTCAAACGAAGTATGGCCAGGCAGAAAGAGAAGCTGTTCCCACATGTGCTGGGCCTCCGAAGGCCTCCACGTGGAGCATCACTACCCACAAATACGTGTGGAGAGGCCGTCATGTGCCGAGTCACACAGCACCCAGGACGCGGGCACACCCAAGGGGTGCAAGACATGGCCCACGCTCTCAAGGACCCCACCACATTGTAAGGAGGCGGAAGGGGAGCCAGCAGAGAAAGCACGTGCCAGGGGCTGGATGAGTAGATGATCCAGACAACTACGTGCTACAAACCAGACCCAGGGTTTCGAGGAATGAGTCGTCACCACAAACCCGGGGGGAGAGAGACTTTGAGGAAACGGACAGATTCAGCAAAGGGACAAAAAGTGCAATGACCGTGGTCCATGAGGTGAATGGCATGGCCTTGTGGTGGCATCACTTGCCCACACCAAAAATCTAAGTACATTTGTGAACATTCATCCCTTCCTCTCTTTCGGTCACTCACCGAGCCCTCAAAATTTCTCCCTGCCGGGCGCCTGGGTGGCTCAGTCGGTTGAGCGACCGACTTCGGCTCAGGTCGTGATCTCCCGGTTCATGAGTTCAAGCCGCGTGTCGGGCTCTGTGCTGACAGCTCGGAGCCTGGAGCCTGCCTCAGATTCTCTGTCTCCCTGTCTCTCTGCCCCTCCCCCACTCATGCTCTGTCTCAGAAATAATAATTTAAAAAAAGTTTTTTTTAATTTCTCCCCGCCGTGCTTCCGCGCTTCCAAGGTCCGAGCCGTGAGCTGGTCTCTGCAGCCCACAGCCGCCCCGACCCCAGTGTACCTTCTGCACTGGAACCAGAGGGGCCTGTCTAAAATGCAAATCACGAAGCACCCCTCCCCGTTCCCCACCTCCCCCCCACCCCCGTGAAAAAATTCACTGTAGGTGTCCTATTCTTCCAGGGATATATTCCCTTTCTAGGCCAAGGACCTCTGGCCACGGCTCCGCTCCGGGCTGTGCCACGCGCCAATCTGGCTTTCTCCCCCCGACCGCATCGGCTGCGTCTTCTGCCCCGCCGGCCCAGCGGCCCAGCGAGCCCAGCTACCCAAACACTGCAGCTCCTCACACTCCCCATCATCTCCCTTGCCCCTGGGCCTTCACAGTCATTCACCTGACACGCATTCACTCAGCACCCACCTATGGGCCAGCCCCCCACCCGCTACATGCAAATGCCCCTCCCTGGGGGACCACCAGCACCGCACTCCAACACCAAATCCTCGCCCGCTGGCTCGCTCCTCTCTAGCTTCTAGGCCTCCCCTGACCCTCGGCTCTGGGAGGCTTTCCCCGACCACCTGTACGCCTTCAGGTTCAGTGTCCCTCCTATGCGTTCTCACGGCGTCCCGCACTCACCGCGCTGGATTACACCTGTGCTGTGCCTTTCTGTGCGTCTCACTCAACCGCAGAGCACATCTCTCTTACTACTTGGATCCTGCAGGCTCAGTGAGGTACACAGCACAGAACGAGAGTTCAATAAATACTGGCTGAGTGGTTTAATGCTGAACAAAACCAGAATTTCTGCAGCAGTGTTTATACAGGCCACAGAGGCCAAGTCACGGAGCACCAGAAATCCATGTGATGGAGCCTGGATTTAACCTCACAGGCAACTGTGGGGCGGGGGCAAGGGGTGGGGGCGCAGGACAAAATTCAAAGTTCTGAAGCTGCAGAATAACGAAGCAGTATTTTTAAGAGAAGCCCAGAAGAGGGAGGTTTTAACAGCCCGGGATAAAGGCCTGGACTACAATGTTGGTAACAGGAAGGAGGAAGACAAACACAAAGACATTAAGCGACAGACCATGTGTAAGCAGAGAAGGAAGGACCTGGGAGAACCCCAGAACTGCAGGGCTGGGGTGCTCACTGCAGTAACGATGGCACAAGGGTCTCCTCACCTATCGGAAAAACTAAAGATGGCGATTTAAAAAGAATAGTTTGCAGCATGAGTCACGGGAGCCGAGACACGGAAGCAAACTAAATGTCCGCTGGTGGACAGATCCAGAAAATGTGGCAGAGGCATACGAAGTCATACTGTCCAGCCACGACGATGGCAAAACCCACAAAACCAGAGCTGTGTAGCACTGCAGAAAAGAAACAGAAAGAGAAAAGACAAAGCCCTGCTAAAGCTCACATTCATGTCACCTGACACACAGAACACCCCATTTGCTCTATGAGCCATCAGACAATTCCTGCCTGCGGGGTGGACTTGGAGGAGTGAAAACAGGGCAGTGTTGCAAACACTCTTGGAACAAGGACCTGGTGTGTCCACAGAAACCCCACGGTGTGCAGCACTTACGTGGTGGGGAGGGGCCCAGACGGAACGTGATTACAAACAGAGGCCAATGAGGACACAGGGAAGGCCAGTGAGGATTTCACCAAAGTGCTGGCGGCTGCAGCAAATGAAAACTACCCCACCCAATGAACGTGCTGCAGAAAATCAGCGCTTCAAGCAAGAGGGACACTGGAGGGCGGCTATTTCAGAAGCACAACATGGCACGCGCAGTCCACCTTGCTCTCCAACTAGTTACTCAACAGGATGTTCACCACGAGCGAAACACAGAATGCCTCACAGGTGAAACACACACAAGACCCACTGTGGAAGCTCAGCAAATACAAAGCTACCAAGTAAAGCGACCAATCAACTGTCATGTCCATCTGGCTGCTCCTTGTATCCATATCTACCGCTCTAGGGGAGATTCTGTGTCACAGGGTCTTCACGGTGATTGCTGCTTCATTTCTGGAATCAAGGGGAGTAAACTGCTCCAGAGGAAGACAGAGAAGAAGGCGACCTCCAATGGCAATGAGGAAGATGAAGGCTAGATGAAGGATCAGATAACTTTTTTCACAGAAAAGTATTAAGAACAGTCTCACAATCCAAGGTCATTCAGGAACGACTATGTTCAGAACAGAGATCCTTCCAGCCCAAAGGGGTCATGACCTCCATTAGGGTACTACTTGGTAAGGAAACTGCTCAAAGATCACATGATACCATGCCATCTCCAGATGTCATTACCAAAAATAATTTATTCATCACAGGTCAGTCTGCACCCGATTAAAAGAATTATTTTTCAACAAACCCATTAACTCCCCCAAAGTGGGATTAGAGAGCTTAGCGAGATCAGAGAGAAGATGCTTTCCACCTGTTCAACAAGGTATCACACAGGGACTTGGGTGCAGACTGCATCGTTTAATAACAAGAAGAGATAATCATTTTCTTACAAAGAAAAAAAATCTTCAACCTTTACTTGCCCCTTAATATCACTGCTTTTTATGCTCCACTTGCACTTGGTACATCCTGAGAAATCGCTACAGAGCTGGCAACTCGTGGGACTTATTAAAGTATACCTGTTTTGGTTATTAATTCCCTTAATGGTAACAGAAGTCACCTTGAAGGTAGACAGCCTACTTGACAGACGGGTCAATGGCTCGTAGTAAGTCCTTGTGGCTACATTAAGAGGGAGGAAATTTCTTATATGATGGATTGTTAAGCTCTTGCAATTGCTATTAAGATCTCCCTCAGTTTGGCTGTGCCCCAGGGGCAAAACCTCTTCACAGCTCAGCAGGATACACAGAAACAAAAATCTGTAAGCAAACTCTAAAACACAGATGGAAAAGAAGGACTGACATCACCTACAAAGTCAACAAAACCTTAAATGAGAACAGCCTTACACACAAGGATTCCCACCTTTCCTCCGTGAGAGCTGGCTCATCTGGACAGTGAAGGAAAAACTGAAACAGCACATCACTGTGTGGGTGAGAACACTCTGGTATGACTTCATGGTTATAGAAACTCGGATGCCCTTTTGGCTTCACCGGAACCCCGAGTTACTAATGGACAGGTCTCCCCACTCAGCGGAAGACAGGCTCGGAAGAAAATTGAATAGCGTTCCACACTCAGGTTCTTGATGTCTGAAGACTATTAAAGGGCTAAGCACTCTGTCTAGATGAGCAGAAACAGTCCTGGAAAGGGGGGGTGGGGGCGATCCAGAGACTGTTTCGTATGCAATGAGGTGAGGAAGCACAACTTGATTATATTTGCGGTAATCAAGACTGGATCCATCCTGGCCTTGGCCCACGAGAGAAATCGGAAATGTGTTTAAGGAACGGGAAGGAGGGGCCTGTGCTCACTGGCACAGTCTGAACGCCGTGAGCTTCAATGAGCCCACAGCAATTTCAGAAACTTAAGTCTTGTCACCTGTAAGCTGACAAGGAGGCAGTGAACCCTGAACCTTCCTAGCCTTCCTCCAGAGCTCTTTAGTCCTCACTCTTCGATGGAAGCTCAAAGTGAGCATCTCTGCCAGAGTTAAATTCAGATTTTAACACAGAAAACGTTAACGAGGGAGACAACATCCACGAGAGCACTCTACCACCTTCACAATGTGCTTTGTGACATTAACGTCCTCCTTTGCCTTCACTTTCAGAAATAAATGAGAAAGTTTTTTTGAGGTAAAGATCTCATCTTTCTTAGAACTGTAGGAAGCCACACCCATGACACATACTTAATGTACCCAGGACTGCCTGACACATAATAAGGGGAAACAAGGAACCGATTTTCAGACTCACTGTAATTATTCTCATGTCTGTAGATCAGAGGTGAACAGACCACAAGCCCTCAAATGCAGAACGCTGCCACAGGTGGACCAGACCCTAGTATCAACAGGCACACAGACATAAACGTGTCACAGTGGGAACCCAGAAATAACACAGCCGCACAGGAAAATCCAAAATAGCTAATTTAAATTACAAGGAAGAAAAATATCTCATAAAATGGAAACGTGACTAGAAAGTTATAACAAAATCTCAACAGTGGTTAACTTCGGATGGTAGGATTCTGATTTTTATTTTCTTCTTTTGTTTATCTGGATTTTTTAAATTTTCTAGAATTAACATGTGTGACTTTGGTATGAGAAAAAACTAATTTTACCTTTTATTTATTTTTTTTTACAAATACACCATTTTTTTGATTTTTAAAAAAAATTAAAAAAATTTTTTTAGAGACAGAGCACAAATAGGGGAGAGGGACAGAGAGAGAGTGAAAAAGAAAGAGAGAAAGAGAGAGAGAGAGAGAGAGAGAGAGAGAGAGAGAGAGAGAAGCTCAAGCACAATCCAAGCTCAGTGCAGAGCCTGATGTAGGGCTCGATCCCACGACCCTGGGATCATGACCTGAGCAGAAAGAGCCGGGCACTCAACTGACTGAGCCACCCATGTGACCCTAATTGTACGTTTTAAAATAAATGTACAGAAGCCTAAATTCAGAACACTGAAGCAGGCTGGGTATGGCCTGCTTCTGCTTCCTTACCCTTAACTAAGACACCTTCTCTGGAACTCTCTGTAGAAATTAAGTGATCCAAAGACTGGATTAGACACTTGCTTCTAGTCTACGATGGTCTAATGAACCTGAGTGACGAGTTCAGACAGGAAAAGCCATCTGTCAGAACACTTTTGTCTCTACCTGCGCATAGCGTAAGAGCTTCTCAGTGGCCTCGGGGTCTTTATTCCAGATGAGATCTTCACAGAGCTGGAGGAGCTCCTTATGGATATCATCATAGACAGGGAGGCTTCCGGCATTCACTATCCCCATGTCCATACCAAACTAAGGGCAATACAAAGAAAAAAAAAAATGAGAATTTCCAGGGAAATTCGGTGTCCGTCACAACTACTCAGCTCTGCTACTGTACGGTGAAAGCAGCCACAGACGACGTATAAAGCACAGATAAAACGTTAGCCACAGAAGCTGCAGCAGGCCAGCTGCGTGAGTCTGTCCCCACATCTGCAAACCCCTGTCCCGATTAAAAAGTGGCTCTTGGGGCGCCTGGGTGGCGCAGTCGGTTAAGCGTCTGACTTCAGCCAGGTCACGATCTCGCGGTCGGTGAGTTCGAGCCCTGCGTCGGGCTCTGGGCTGATGGCTCAGAGCCTGGAGCCTGTTTCCGATTCTGTGTCTCCCTCTCTCTCTGCCCCTCCCCCGTTCATGCTCTGTCTCCTTCTGTCCCAAAAATAAATAAATGTTAAAAAAAAATAATAATAAAAAAAATAAATAAAAACTGGCTCCAAGTGCAAACAGGTGTTGTACTGTACCTTGATGGCATGGTAAAGGAAAACCCCATGCATTGCTTCTCGAATGGCTTCCATTCCGCGGAAGGAGAAGGACAAGTTGGAGAGACCTCCACTTACTCTGGCTCCAGGTAATGTTTCCTAGCAAAAAATTTAAAAGGTGAAAAGATTACCCTATTTTGCCAAAAGTAGCAATCACATTCCTCAAGCTACATATACAAGAGCAGAAAGTAAAAAACGTGAAGTTCGAAGTAATTCAGGGCTTCTTGGAGCCAGACGTAGACTCAACTTGCCCTACCACGACGTCGCGGGAGCTCTTTCATAGACCGTCTTTCCTCCTACGCTCTAATCCCCTATGGGAAGATAAAAGATTCTGCTGTATCCACTTCATCTCTACAGGGAGCCAGACGGGGCCACAGTACATGGTGAGTGTGCCATAAAATACTTGCCGAATAAATCACAGAGAAAAGAAAGAATCAGAGATGGAAAACACAGAGAGAGACAGAGTAGTCGGTCATTCACTCGAAGGCTTCTGTAGCCTAAATCAACCAACTCCCTAGTTCACCATAAACTTGGCTGATTATACCACAACGTGAAACTGAGGCTCCCAGCACACGTGATGACAATATCAAGCATGAGCATGCATGTGAACAACAGGAACCCCTCCTTACGTTGGTCAAAGTACACACCAGCTCAAGCACTCAGGGAGACAGCTCACCTTATCTACTGCTGTGACCCAAGCACCCCACTTCTGGGTGTATGCTATAAAGAAACTCATGCACGTGCACCCAAGTTACACGTACAAGAATGTTCACAGCAGCACTGCTTATATGGTCCAAAAACTGGAAACAAACCAAATGTCTATCAACAGCAGAACAGTTGATTGTGGAACAGTTACACAATAAAATATTATACATCAATAAAAATGAACAAAGTATAATGACAACATAGATGAATCTTTTAAGTAAGTCTGGGTAAGGAAAAGAGACATACAAATCTTAAGATTCTATTTAAAGGTTTTTTTTTTTTTAATGTTTATTTATTTTTGGGGGGGGGAGAGACAGAATGTGAGAAGGGATGGGGGAGGGGCAGAGACAGAGGAAGAGACACAGAACTCGAAGCAGGCTCCAGGCTCCGTGCTGTCAGCACATAGCCCAATGTGGGGCTTGAACTCAATGAACTGTGAGATAGATCGTGACCTGAGCCAAAGTCGGACACTTAACTGACTGAGCCACCCAGGCTCCCCTAAAGTTTATTTTTTAAGAGAGAGCATGTGTGCAAGCTAGGGATAGACAGAGAGAGAGAGAGAGAAGGAGAGAATCCTAAGCAGGCTCCTTGCTCAATCTCACAAACTATGAGATTGTCAGCTGAGCCGAAATCAAGAGTCGGACACTTAACCAACTGAGCCACCCAGGGACCCCAAGATTCTTATATTAAGCTCAAAACTAGGCAAAGCACTGGGTACACAGTTGATTATTTGTGGTAGTTTTGTTCCATAAAGTCACCGTGAACAATGAATCCAGGAATATCGGAATCACTGCTCCGAGGGAAAAGTAGAGTTCTGTTCCCGTGAACCTCCGGTCACACAATTTTCATCTACTCATCAATATATAAACTTGTCTTACGTGTGTTTGTGTAAAGACATCTTGTTTAACGTATAGTATTGATTCACTAACACTGAGCTCACAGCCAACAGCACTACAAGTCTCATCTAAACAAAGCTTACCTAATGCAAGTATTTTCTCTGCAAGGCATGTCCAGCTTTCCCACACTCAGGCACATTAGATGCCACTGCAGCACTATACTGGGGGGCCATTGAAACAGGGAAAGAAGTTACCAAGAAAATGCTCAAAAATGTGAAAAACATAGCACTTAAATAGACCACGAAATGGACGCTTGTTCGCAGGATGATAGCTGAGAAAAGCAGGAGAGTATGTCCTTGTTGACCTCATCTGGGAACGTGTAGGTGGGGCCGCTTGAATTTTTCACCTCTCTGCACACGGGCATGTCCGTGAACGACTGCAAAAGTACCATGAGTACTGATTCTGGGTCACGAATAAATTTTACCAAGTGGGTGAATTTGCAAATACAGACTGTACATAAGCGAGAAAATTCTAAAGAAAAGCAACAAAGTGGTATCATAAAATTCAGGATGATGGTTACATCATAGAATTCAGAACGAGAGCGTAATCTGAAAGGGAGAGTCATGGGAGCACTAGGCACGTTCTATTTCATGACCTATGTAAAAACTACTACATGATTCATATTTATTTATTATACTTGTACCAGTAGGTATGTTATACTCCATAGTGCAAAACACATACGTGAAAAATAAAAAAGGCCCCTAAATTTCCGAAAACCAATTTACTACCTAAGAGTAAAATGTCGACATTCCCAGCCAATAATCATGTAGCTCAAACTACTCACTGGAGCCATGGGATAAATGTGAGTGATGTCTTGGGGAGGAAAGAGAAAACATCCACACTTACTTTAATGATTTTTGTGGCGTGGATAAAATTAACAGCATACAGGTTATGTTCTTCCATCCCAGTACCAATCGTGAGGATATTAGGGTCAAAGATGATGTCATTTGGATTAAAGCCCAGTTTTTTCACAAGTAGATGGTAGGCCCGGATGCACACTCTGATTTTGGCATCCGTTTCTGTCGCCTGGGGAAGGGAGGAAAAGACGTAATTTGAGATAGAAAAATGAAGTGTTATCTATGAAAACAGAAGCACATTTCACTTGTCGAAGGCACTTGGGTACCAATGCTTGGGTTTTACAGACTGTCGCCAGCACAACAGCTACACTGAGTCCGTGAAAATAAAATCTCACACACACGCATGTGGTATACTAATAAATAAGCTTCTTAAAAAATACACACACGGTAAAAACTCAAACGCTACTGAGGAACAAATTAACGAGTCAGCGTCCCTCCTGTCGAGATCTGCCTGCAGCACCTTAACTCATCACCCAGGCAACACTTCTGAAGGTTTCTGGCATTTTCCTGCTCCAGTACTCCACAAAGATCCAAGAATCCCCACCTTCTTCCCCACCCCCCATGCACTGGCTAATTAATGTGTGCCTTAAATCATAAATGTAAATAGAATCCATATTACTCTTCAGAACGGTGACACTAGAAAGCAAGGAACAGATTCCAGCAAGACTCAAAACTCCCAGCTGCTGCCCCTCAAGCCTTACAACCAGGGCTCACATCTCCGGGTTTATTTCCTAACGTCTGCTCTCATCTACTCTACTCTTCCCCCTGCTCCTCTGATGGTCTGGACACCTGCCAAGCTTCTACGTTAGAGCGAAATGCACTGCTGCCACTGCCGGGGACACACAGGGACACGGCTCTGTGCTTCGCATCACACACGTCTCAGCCCAGACAGCTCTTTCCAGTTTGGCCTTCCTTACCGTCCCCTCCGCCACCCTGCCTGTTTCCCCCATCCCATCCCCCTCGTGGCACCTCTTTCTAGAAATTGTATTTATTTGGCAACTTATTATTCTTATGTTTTATTAACTTGTTGAGCCAGAACACTAGTCCTGCTGTATCCCCTGTGCCTAGAGCTGTGCCTGCCAAAGTATGTGCTCGATACCGTTTACTGAATCAACACTGCTTTTACTCAAAGCCCTTCTGAACTTTGTGATGGAGACTATCTTCAGACCAAATTTACAGCCTCAACACAGGGCTTATTCAACAAATTACATTCTGAGTTATTGTAAATATTTTTTTAAATATTTATTTTGAGAGACAGTGTGAATGGGGGAGGAGCAGAGAGAGGGAGAGAGGGAGAGAGGGAGGCAGGGAGGGAGGGAGGAAGAGAGAGAATCCCAAGCAGGCTCCACACTTTCAGCACACAGCCCAAGGCAGGGCTCAAACCCACAAACAGTGACATCGTGACCTGAGCCAAAACAAGAGTCAGACATACAACTGACTGAGCCACCCAGGTGCCCTGAGTGATTTCTTGCATAAAAAATCAAATCTGCTCTGAAGAAAAACTGAACACTTGCTATCATGACAATCCAAAAACACAAGCCACACACAATTCTGTGTGCAAAATGTTACTGACAAACGGCCAACACCACTGAACTACGTGTTGAGTCTACAAGCTATTTTGAGGGAGGGTGCCCTTGCCTAGATGTGGGCACTGAGTGTCCTGACCTCCAGAGAGCAAGCTCTCCAGGTGAGCACACAGATGAGCGTACTTAGAGAGGCCCCACCCCACCCCCCGAAAAGGCACGGTCGGGAATTACACAAAGAACTCACCCTTAGATCCAGGCTTTCAACAGCTTGCCTACTTTGGTATTCTTTCAACTGTTCCCTTTGGTTTCCGATCTTTCCCTGCGTCCTGCAGCTGGTGGGGTTAGATGTCACCTCAGCTGGTTCAGTGCCCCCATGACTCAGCAGCACCAAGGGCCAAGGGAAAGGGAGACAGGAGTGGGCTCTGTGGCCCCACCACTCCAGGCTTTAGGGAAGGTGGCAAGCTCTCTTCTTCCCTAAATGAATTTCTTCAACAACTTACTCCTTCAGTTAGAGTGACAAGGTTAAGGCCAAGATGTAGGCCTGGAGAAAGCAGTCAGGAGCAGGCCATCCAGGGCTGGCTTTAGTCTTGGACTTTGGTTCACCCTTCACCAGTGAGCCCAATAAGGGTTCTAGCTTCTAGGTTCATGGCCCAGCCAAGCTCCTTAAAAGAGGAGGCAGAGGGGCCTGGGGCTACCAGCACTGCCAGTGTCTCTTACAGCCTAGTTTGATTGGTAGGTCAAGAGATCCAGGTCCTGCTCACTTCTCTGAGCCACGAATGACACGTGGCCAAGTGTGGAGGGCTTAGGGTGTCATGCGCAGGCAAGCAGGGAAGCCCAGCCGTGTGCCAGCAGGCAGCGTTGCCCACGGAACAAGCAGGAGGGTCCACACAGGGCAGGAATTCGTTATTCGGGCCAGAACGGAATCACCAACTCTCAGCCTCGTAAGGATACATCCTTGTCAAACTGTTCCTGTAGTACCTGGAATAGTCCCGTCACATTAACAGACACTCAACTCCCGGCCATTAAATAAACAAATGAATCTCAGAATGAACAGAGGCTCGGTGTGCAGACCTTTGCCAGAAGCAGGTCATATCACGTTAGATTCACCAGGATTTTTTCTGTCATGTTCCTCAACCAGGGTTAGGAGATAAACACGCTAGCAAGCTGCAGTCATGCCGGAGGATCTCACAGGATCCAGAAGAGAAGTCCAGGGAAAGAAGAGAATGGGAGCCTCCCTCTGTTCGCAAGGGTTCTACACTCTGGTCGCACATTGTCATCTGTGGGGCTCCTTGTCTGTTTTCTAATACCTGGACCTCCCCCTAGACCGGTTAGATCAGGACCTTGAGAAGAGAGCTAAGCAACGATATCTTTAGGAGCCCCTGGCAATTCTCTTGTAAAGCCAAGCTGGGGTCCTGGATCGGTGAAGCAGCACCTTTACAGGTCAAGCGATGAGAAAACCTCAGGGATGAGTCCACAAATCTCAGGGTGGAGAAGGAACGAATAAAGGCCATTTATGATCTCGCCATCTACCCGATTTACTCTTAGGCTGCAGAAAGCCAGACAGCCATCAGTAGGCAGATGCTTTAGTTAAGAATGAGCAGGAGGCCCATCCCGCTGCCACGAAATCCAAACCAGAAGTGATAGGGACATGGGTGCCACCATCAGCAGGGCACCGATGAGTCAGAAGGAAGAAACCTGAAGAAAGAAGTTTACAAGGAAAAACACTCTGGCTTTCCAAAACCACAGAGGGCGTGGGCTTAGTTCAGAAGCCTTCTGAGTGGATTCTCCATGGTGGCAAATGTGCGGACGGACACAGGCAGGTGTTAGGAAACCCAGCATCACGAGGGCAGAAGTGAAGGCCAGGGGTGAAGACGGGGAGACCCTGCCCACGGTGGAGGAGTGCACTGGGGTCGCTGGAAATGCAAGGCCAACCTGGAGGGCCCCTGGTTCACCCCTCGCCTGAAGGAAGGGAGGGGTGCCCCTGGCACAGCTCATGCTCAAGGCAGAAAATCTGGATGCCAGGGACTCAGACTTTGAAGGGGAAATGGACAAGATGGGAGACAGGGCAATGAGACACAGAGACAATCTCCACAGTATGCTAACACTAGGGAGGACAGGGTCTCAGATGTGACCACTGGGGACACAGCAGATGGGGAAATCAGAGGCCAGACTCATTTGTGTAGTCATCATCATGATCCAACGCCTGCCCGTGGCTTTTCTCCAGAAACTACAGATAGAAGCCGCATGCTAGAAAACCGTACTCTGCAAGGCCAATGCTAAGGCCCAGGTGAAGCAGCACCATTTCCTAGCTGGGGCCAAGCGACCCCATTCAAATCTTCTCCGTCACAAAGAGGAAAGCCAGGCGCGCTGGGAAGCCAGAGCCTGAGCTGGAGGTCCCCCAGCTGTGCTGTTACTCCTGTGAGGTAACGAGCATCCCAGGCTCCGTGGAGGCCTGGGGACCAAGAGAGGCGTGGAGGCCTTCTGTTCCTCACATCCCTGTCATGAACTCCCGCCTCCGAAAGCAATCTGGAAAAGTCTTTGCAAGGACTTCAGACCTATAGTCCACCTGAGAAGGAAAGGCCCAAGAACAGAAATATCCAATCACGTAAGTTTAATTGGGCAGTGGTGATCTCTCCATAGCCACTGAACAGGAGGCCTCTGAAATACAGAAATACTTGTAGGATGTTAACAAAGC